>NC_084795.1:162532595-162849360 GCF_963169125.1 Humulus lupulus
AATTCCGTCAATAAATTCAAAACCTTAAATAGTTCATCACAATCCCTCAGTCTTTACAAAAGAGACCTCAAGTCCATTTACCATTTCCATGCCAGCTACAATTATTAATATAATTATAATTATTTTCATATTTATAAAATATGAATCATTGGCATAATTTCATATAAAAGGCCTCTTGGAACTCAATCGGTTTTTAAATAAAATTACTTGATCCCTAAAGGTCTTAAACTAACATCGTTAGATTTAAAAACTGTTGCCTGAAATAAATTCCATAAATACTTTGAGTATCCAAAATAATTAACTTAATAAAAGCTGGATAATTTTCTATAAAAATCTGACACCATATTAGCTGAAAAACGGATATCCCAAAATTAAAATCTTGCAATAAACATATATATGCTATTTATCCCAGGTAGCCATATAAATCACATAAGAATTTGACTCATCAAAACAATTCATAACGCATAATTAGATCCAAATCGCATAATAATATTTTAAATCACATTTAATTTCCAAGAAAGAAAATAACTAAAAAATCCATGGTTATAAATTTATACCATAGTGCTTGGAATGACGATACGAGCATATAGGCGATTTCTAAAGTTTGAAACGAACTCCGAAACACCAAGAACAGTGACTGACTGAGACCCACGGTAGAGCTCCGATGACTGTGGCAGCACCACCACTCCACGTTGGTGGTTTGGGAAACAAACTATTAGGTTTCGAAGCCCAAATTTAAAAAATCTCCATGGATTCTGGTGAACCTCGACTTCCAATTTCGACAACTATTGAGTCTGATCCTATAGTTGGTTTTGAAGCCCAAGACACAAAGAGTATGGTGGTGGTGATGGTGGTGGTTTGGCTCGTGGTGACTCGAGGTGGTCAAAAAATTCTCGAAAGTGTTTGAGAAGCATGGAGTCATCGTGACTTTGGACGCTCTGTTGAGCTACCTTGGGGTGCTGGTCTTTCGAAGTTCGAAGTCTGGCGGGCAGGGAACGTCGTGGTCTGGCGCGTGTAGCTCGCCGGTGACAGGAGGGCGAACTTTTGGTATTTGTCCGTGGCTGAGGGAGAGATAGAGAGTGAGAGAAATCGAAACAGTGGAGAGAGAAAGAAGGGGTACGAGAATTCTTTTATTTTCCTTTTGAAATCTGATTATTAATAATTTTATTTATTTATTTACCTTTATTAATTTAAAAATAGAATTATTCTTTTTAAATTACAAAAAGACCCTTAAATTCAAAGATTTCTATCCATTAAATCCTACAAAAAATTTAGTAGGTTCATAAATATTTTTGTGGACTACCTTTTTCGCTGCCAACTTAATCTGAGAGATTAAATGATAAACAAGGAAAGACATAAGATTTTATGTGGTTCAGGTTATGAAAAAAAATCATAATCCACGAGTCTCTGTTATTTAGTGATAGCAAGCTCCAATAGTGATTCTCAGACAGCGTATATATTGCACCGAGTACAAAGTTTCTCTCTCTAAAAAACCGAAACCCTACAAGGAGATCCCCCAGCCCTGTTTATAGAGGTTGGGATCATTAATGCTAATCATCTTCCATTAATATTAGGACATTAATGTTAAATTAATACACAAAGGGCTTTGTTACAATAAAGACTATGGCCCACACGGATTCTACGGGGCCCAGTGCAGAAAGTCACACACCAACTTTATGGGGAACATATGTGACTGTTAGGGTGCGGCGTGTAACATGCCGGCCTTGATGGCATGTTACAAGCTAGGATGGCGCTCGGTCAGATGCGCACGCGAGGGTGCAGGCTGGTGAGCATGCTGATGCCTAGTTTGTACGGCAGTGGCATTTTCGTAATTATCTTCAATATTGCCTGGAAATGGACGGGACTTGGTAGGTTCCATATTGAAGGGTCAATGAACGCAATGGTATGATCGGATTTGGGAGATTCGGAGAATTGGCGAGCTGGAAGCCAAATATGTCTCCCAAGCGAAAATCATATATGTTCCTGGTAGAAGGCTAAAAGCTCAGAAGGCTCTTTGTAGGGGGAGCACCTGGTGTCAGCTCTCCACCACCCCCTGGTGCAGGTGCGTCAAGTGAGCTACTACTAGTTGGGAGGACTAGTAGGGTGGGCATATGAGGACCACGAGGGGACTCATACGTCTCCATGAGTAGGAGTACTCATGGACATTACCGGGCCGCCCTGGTAGTGCGTCGAAGTGTGCTGCTAGAGGTTTAAGGGTACGGTTCCCTTGGCTTGCCGGGATGCCGCTTGCATGGAACATGGCCCAAACCTTCGAGAGATGTCGTGGTGCGCCATGGCCACGAATCTCGACACGAGATGGCATGGGAAGTCATTCGTGGGACTTGTTAGCATGCAAGCATTGGAGGGTGCACTATGCTTAAGTAGGACAGAGGTCCAGTGTATGCTACTAGTCTGGCAGCCAGTCTCGAGGGCCTGCCAACATGCATGATGGTATGGTGCCTTGAGGATTGGACCATGGACATATGGGAGTCCTTGGTCTGTGACGTGAGCTAATCAGATAGTATCGAATGGGGCATGATGAGAGGTGTTGGCACGTCAGCTTGGTGTTGGCTCTTGGCCACACATGCTACCTTGACTTGCGAATGTCTGGGTGAGCATCGGTGTTGGGATTTGCCTTGCCATAGTGAGAACCTATGGACAGTGTGAGTGTCTTGGCTAGATAGCCTTGATGCATGATTGCACTCATAGATGCTTGAGAGCATGACTCAGCGAGAGTTGTTCAAGAGACGGAAGTGTGCAGAGGCACACGGTCGCGCGAAAAATGTGCCCATTGTTATTAGAATGGCTGGAAGGTTGACCTTGGCTCAGAGGAGTCAAGGTGCCGCACGGGCATTTCCGCTGTCAAAATGTCAGCCCGTGACACGGCGCACATTTTCCCGTGTCAGGCGGTGTTGTGGGAAATGCCGATTGTCGAGTGTACGAACTCGACACCTCTAATCGAGGATTACCAAAAGTTGTCAGATGGTCCTCTTGAGGCCCACACCTACAGTGATTGACACCTGGCATTACTCTTAGGTTCCAAAGACCGGAGTTCTAAACCTGGAGAACGATCAAGTTAGAAGGACCCCTCGGGGTGCGACATCACTTGGAGACATCCTCTTCCCGAAGGAAGACTTCGGGTCGTGATCGCACCAGTGGCTATTAATGCTTTGGAGACCAGCTTGAAACGTGATCTCAAGGGAAGACACCTTCGCCTGAGGGAAGACCTTGGGGGATGACCTCACCTGGAGACATCCTTGACTCAGCCAATTTGGACTACGTCAGGGGCCTGGCCACCTGAGGACTCCCCTGGCTTGATGCTAATTACTCCCAATTGCCATGTGTCGAATGGTCAAAATATGGACAAAAATTTTAATGAATTAAAACCTTTGATCCAAATATTAAACATATTAAACTTAATTTTCTTATGAGATAGACCATCTTTAGGTACCAATCAAGAACAACCTGTCTCTAACTAGTTCTCTAGGAAAAACAATTCCAAAAAACTGCTTTTAAAAATTTGTATATCATAGTAAAACATCAGGGCATTGAAATATTAATTTAAAACATGATTATTCATGGCCATTAGGTTCCTCGCGTTCGTCATTTAACATTATATTCATGATAAAAAAACAACACATGCCCTCAAGGGCGTCGCGCTTCAAGCACATTAACCACACATACACATGTCTAGCGTGACATCAATTAAGTCCATAACTCAATAATAATTATCATATAATACTCCTCAGTCAAAACCAACATTCACGGAACTCAACATTCCAGAAAAACCCTCATTTGAACCTCATAATTTAACTTGCAAGAATCATAAAATTTCAAATCACTTAAAGAACCAATTCGCATGACTCCTTTTAAAAAAAAGGTCCTAAAAGCTTAGCCTTGAGCATTAAACACAATACATTAACAACAAAAAGGAAACTCAATGTACCAACATTTAAACACATCAACATCCATATCATAATGTTGGAGCAACAATTTGTCTTTCTATATATGGAGGTAAAGACCCGACAACGTTTGGCGACTTGCTTCTTCTCCGGTGATGAAATCTTCCTTTGACTCGTCGGGATTTCCTGCAAGAAAGACACTCCGATGCTTAAGTCAGTTCAAAGTTCAATCCCCTTTTTCCTCTTAAAATCTCATATTTATAGGATGAAATATATAAAACAGTTAGTTGGTTCAAGTGGACCCTGAAAAGGACGAAGGAGAATAACTAAATTTCCCTCCAAAAATACCAACTTTTAAAATGTCTCGCTCAGAGGTCAGAGGCGCAGATTGCCTCTGACCTACAGCTTCTGCCTTCGGATCATCCCTGTGTATAAACGCTCCATTTTGAATATTTGATAAATGAGGCAAGTGTTTTCGGGCCGAGCATTTTGGGCCCAACAGATGCCCCCTGGCCCAAGCTTCGGACAAGTGTGGCATGTTAATCTGTTAGAATCTTGGGCTGACTATTCAATACCAAAAGGTTCGGCTAAAGCCGTCATTCTTGGTAAACCGAGGCAATCTGTAGGCACATGATTATTTGATTACCTGACAAGTTATACTTAATGCGTACACAAGTATCGAGTAAAACGTTTGGCTCAAAATTTCACCTCTCATTTAAGTAGTTTCTGTTTCAAAATAATTCTCATTCAGATTCCCAAACTTTGTTCCATCTTCCAGAGAGAAGCTTCAAAGAAACCCTAGAGATTTTCTTCAGCTCAAACCTTTGAAAATCATCTCATTCGGTGTGATAATGTCTTCTCGTTCATCTCCTGACCCTACGGATCGCGATGGATATAAAAATGCGTTCGAACGCATGCGTAAATCGTTCGACATTCCAGATAATGTCACGGTGAGGATGCTCTCGGAGGCCGAACTTCGAGAATGGCGATTTAAGGACGTAGTGAAGCCTACTGAGATAGTCATGAGCTTGAGACACATCGAATGGCTCCGTTTCCCTCTCCCAGCTCTGCTTGTTCAAATAATTTCAAACTCTGGGGCTCACATTTTGCAATTTCTCCCAAATGCCATTCAGTCTATAGTCGGGGCTCAAATGATAGGGAGCCTTAGGAATGTCAATATTCAATCGGATGACATTTATGCATGCTTCACCAAGTCTATGAACAAGGTGATAGAGGGAAATCCTTGGAAAACTTTCTACCTCTCTCCAAAAAAGGATCGGACAATCTTCACCGATTTCGATAGCTCCCATCGAAATTGGGATAAATATTTCTTTGCTGTTGGAGGAGCATGGTACCCTGAGTACGTGCCTCAGGAAATTTTTCCTCTGGCCAGGGTGTTTATAAAAGGTGAGTCATGTTTTTCATTAATTTTAATGTGAATTAATCATATCTGGATGATTGTCGAGTAGTTTAACTTTCTGTACTGCTGCTTCGGTTTTTCATACCAGATTTTTCTTGGCCTCAGGTCAGCATGAGTTCTGAGCGACAGAGCAAGCTGACAGAGGAGGGGCTCCTTCATGAATCTAAGGAGAATGCCATTAGCATCAGGGGTGTACTGAACTCCTACTGTATGCAGATTATGACTCGGCTTTGCTTCGTGGATCGAGTCGATCCTGGAGCTGTGCGGGTTAGATCGCAGAAGGGTGATATGACCCTAGGCAAGATTACTGCAGCATGCGCGAAGCAGCTGGGAGCTTTCCTGAAGAAATCTCCTCTTACTCCTTCAACTCTGTCACTGACGAAAGCCGAGTTCGAAAGGGCGTGCACTGAAACCTTCGCTGCGTGTGCCAAGCGTCAAGGGGTCCCAGAGGGTAAAAAGAAGGAGGGTTCTGGCCTGGCTGCAGAGTCTTCCCTTGACAAGGCCGGCTTATCGCGCAGGTCTTCTCGCATCCAAGGGCGGTCGTCCACGCCTTCTGACGCTCTGCAAATTAAGCCTCTTCAGCAAGTGCCTTTGCCTATAGACGCCTTGGGAAAAAGAAAGGAGCGTGAGGAGTCCTCTTCCGAAGATTCGGACGACGGGAAGTGCATTTCGTCGAAGCTTCGGATCCCGAAAGGCTCTGCCCCCACTCCTCAAGGATCTGCTCTAGCAATCCCCAAACTTTCCCCCGGTAAATTACCAACAGGTCAGGCCCTCTCGTTGTGCAAAAAGCCACGGGGATTTGCCCCTGTTGGGCATTTACCTGGGGCATCTTCTGTTATTCCTGCAATTGGATCTTTCTTGGCAGCGGGCTCAGAAGGGGTGGCTCATGTAGAGGGCGCTTCCTCTTCTCCTTCCAAATTACCAGGAGAGGCGACTGGAGATGGAGTGCAGGATGGCTTACCGATGGAGGAGAAGTCGCCTGCTGTCTGCGCGAAGCTGTTAGAGGCATTGACCTCTGCTTCTGATTTAGCTGAAGGGTCTGCCATTGGCCATAAACGTGGCTCAGAGGGGAGACACCCTTCCTCTGCCTCTCAAAAAAACAAGCTTCTAGAGGATGCCTTCGGGGAGGGTTTTGATTTTGTGGATACCATTCCTCTGCCAGTTGAGGCAAGTAAGGTCGTTGAGCCCGAAACTATCCCTGGGGGCCAGGAATCAGGGGCTGTCAAAGTAACAAGTGTTGATAGTCTTGGTGTTGACATTTCTTCATTGCTACCTACCGCTTCTGAGTTTCATCCAGGAGATGTCACTGCTGTGTCCCCGAAGGGTACTAACACTTTTGAATCTCCTAGCGCTTTCTTGGAGCAGCTCACGTCTTCTGTCGTGCAGACGCCAGTGTACCTCCCTAGTGATTTGGGTGAGGATGATAGCTTGTTTGTACGTCCTTTGAAGACATATTCTTCTGGCACGGGGACAGTTGCGTTGGCGCCTGATAGCATTATGGTATCGACGTTAGCAGAACGTGAGAAGCCAGTTTCCCCTGTTGCTTCTGCGGCTCCATCTGCAGGGGGAGAAGCAAGTGACAGAACAGGAGTAATGTCGGAATATGGCCCCTCTGCGTCTAACGAAGTTATGGAGGAAATGTTACGTATAAGCAGACCCCATCTACCTACGGAAGCAATCGGATCTTTAAGTGGTCAAGGCGATTTGTTGCAGCAAGTATCAGACCATATCTGGATGGTAAGTTAATTAACAAATTAGGCTTTTTTTGCATTTCGTTATATGTGTGTAATGTTATTTGTAATGGGCATGATCGATTTGTCACAGAGCTATGTATGTGCTTTGGCTGCAAGGCGAGAGTATGCGGCGGAAATGCAGAATGGAGCCAAACTGGCAGAGCAGATGGCGAAATTAGAAGAGGAGCGGTCAGGGAGAAAGATGGCTGAGGCGAATCGAGATGTGCTGGTGGAGGCCATCAAGAGGTTAGAAACAGAATTGGCAGAGGTGAAAAAGAGGGTGGCTGCCATGGAGGAGAAGCTGGTAAGCACTGTCGGGCTTGAAGTAGAGCGAGACAAACTGAAAGCTGAGTTGGTGGATATGACCAATAAGTGGATGGAGAAAAGACAATTCTGCGTTCAGCATGAAGCCCGCATGGAGAAGCTTAGCAGTATGATGAGCGACCTTGAAGAAGATATTGTGTCGTTGCAGACTGATAAGGAGACCTTAGAGAAGGAGAAAAAAGAGCTGGAGCAAAGGGCGAACAGTCTTGAGGCCAGCGCAGCGGAGGCCAAGAAGCAGAAGTTGGAGGCTGAACTCCTTTTAGGGAAGAAGTTGAAAGAAGCAGAAGAGGTATGTGACTCTTCTTTTGTTACTGATGCATTAGAAAATTAATGGGCCCATAAAACACGTGTGTTGATTCCGTGATGTTTTTTGTTTTTGCAGAGGGCAGCAGAGGCAGCTGTTGAAGCCACTAGGCAGCGTATTCGAGATCGAGAGATCACCGAACGCAAGCTTACGAGAGTGGCTGAGGTAGATACTGCCAAGTATCTGGATTTGGCATTACGTAATAAGAAGCAGACCCCAGAGGAGAAATGGGCAAAACTGGAGATGTATTGTAAGAACGTTGATGTAAAGATAGGAGAGTATGACGTCGACAAGTATTTGAACGAGCTTGGGGATTTGCAGATTTCTTATCCGCCGTGTCATCTGGAGAAGTTGAAGCTGAGGGGCGATACGCTGGGATCGATGTATAATGCCAACGGGGAAGCCGTTGAAGATACTGTTGCCAACGTGGCTTCGGATCAAAAGGCATCAGGTTCTGCCTCTGTAGCAGAAGGCAAGTCAGAGGGTGAAAGAGGTGCCGTAGAATGAACGACTCACTTTTGTTTTGTTAACTTTTGTCATTAACTTCTGTATATAAATTCTTTGGGCTCTTCAGGCCGTTAGTTTGTAATTGATTGTAATAGAACACATTGTTAATACAAGCAGAACTTTGTTTCCTGTTGGTTGTCTTGGTGTGTGTACTGTATGGGTTTGTTGTCGTTTAGGGCTTAATTGAACGCGTAATGACAGGTGTATGTCGTATGATGTACTTGGATCAGAAGCTTCATAGATCCTTTAGGCCTTTGCGTGCGAAATACAGCGAAAGATTATACAGATGGTGGGAGAGGATGCCCAGTTAAGTGTTGTATGATTGATCCATCTTTGTGTTTTGGTGATGGGTTGGGGCTGACAACATTGTCGTTGCAGGTGAGCACCGTGAGTGGACGAAAGTTCCCTTTTTGAGGAGAATCTTTGACAACCCACAGTGGCTTTACTCAACGTGGGCGATGGAAGAGCTTATCAGAAGTGGCATCCCGTACTATATATCGTGTGAACGCTATGGGTTAGGTTATCCGAAGCTAGAGAGTGCGATGGCAGAGTACATGCGTCGTATTGAGTAGGATTAATTATGGGCAAAAAAATAGATCAATTATAAAATCAGGAGTGAAAATCAGTCAATGTAATATAACTTATAAATAACAACTTCTGATTTATTGCTATTTTTGAGTATACATCGCCTTTTGATTCATGCTTAGCATCTGTCAATGTAAGTTACTGTACAAATATTGAGAGAGGAATTGAGTAAATATGTGTACCCGTACTTAGCATCCGCCAATTTAAGTTGCTGTGATAGGTGTGTCTTACTCCTGCGATGTTGCCATTATTGCTGGGTGGCGGTCCTTCTTACGCACGTGTAGTTGTTATAGTGGTCTTGTTCGGGACTGGTCCGACCCCCGGGGATGGAAACTTTCCCATTAGGGTAGAGGGGTTGATGTGATCCAGACCGAACGCGAAGGACAAAGCGTAGAGCAGGGCATCGAAGCAGATGCAAAGAGGTGAAGGTTGTGAGGCAGGTATCTTTCCAATGCACCCATACCGTATAGTGTGGTGGGGGTCGTTTGGGCTGTCACGCATCCTCTCAGAGGCACCCATTGTGCAGGATATGGGTGCGACTATGGGAAAAGTTCCTCCCAGCCTTGGATTGCCAAACCAGTTGGTGTACGTCGGTGGGGGATCCGAAGCATGACAGCAGATGGTTCTGCTGTGATAGTCAGGGCATATTAGACTGTAGGAGGTGGTCCTCTTATGCGGGTAAGAGGGTAGGGTTTGCAGTGCACCTCTGTTGGACGGCCAGATCAGTGTAGTCAGGGCAGATTAGACTGCAAAATGGCTGGCCGTAGTTTCCTGTGAGTTTAGGCAAGTCAGATTAGAATGCGGTATAAAACCCAGTGAAACGTGCATGCAGAAGCGGTAGGATCTTGCACGCAGACTGTGTGTAGTGGCCTTGTTGCCACGAACTGTTGAGATTCAGCCTGGTTCCAATGTGTGGGGCGTGATCCTCGCTATACTTCATCATTGCTCTTTGTTTATTGAATTGTAGGTGTATGTTTTGAGATCAAAGACATACGGTGTATTGCCAGGGGGTGTTGGCAACTTCAAACATTAGATGATTGTTTATTTATAGCCATTGTGGTAGGTGGTGTTTGAGTACACGTGAATAATGGTACAAAGTTAGGTGACGATATTATTGAGGAACCCTTTCGAATAAAAAGTTAATTGTCACGCGTCTGACTTGGTGAAATATGGTTGATAATAATGCCAAGGAATTGAGTACATAAGAGAAATTTAAAAGAATGTGAAAAAATAGAAAGTTGTTGTATTACTTTTGAATTGCACAGTACAACTATTAGCAATAATATTGCTTTAAAGACATTGAATTCCAAGTACGGGGTACAATTTTCCCACTACGTACATTCTTTAGAGTGTAAGACCCTCTGCCTAATACTTTAATGATTTGGAAAGGCCCTTCCCAGTTAGGCTCTAGCTTCTTTTTATTGCCTGTGACCTTACGCAGAACCCAATCTCCTTCTCGAAATGTGCGTAAGTGGACCCTTTTGTTGTAGTAGCGTTCTGCTACCTTCTGATAATTTTCCAGTCGCAATTGTGCCATTGTACGTGTTTCTTCTAGAAGGTCTAGGTTGTGCAGTAATTGAATGGTGTTCGTTGTTGGGTCAGATGCGATCTCTGTCCGAAGTGTAGGCAGACCGACTTCTGTTGGGATGATAGCTTCTGTTCCATAAACCATGGCATAGGGAGATTCCCCCGTGGAGGATCTTTATGTTGTTCTATAAGCCCATAACACTTTCGGTAATTCTTCTACCCATGCTCCTTTTTTGTCTTCCAAATTCTTCTTAATGTTGGCAAAGATGACTTTGTTGGAAGCCTCTGCTTGACCATTGCCCTGTGGGTAAGTGACAGAGGCGAAGCTTAGCTTGATCTTGTATGTGTCGCATAGCTCTTGTACCTTTGCATTTTGGAACGGAGTGCCGTTGTCGACGACTATCTCCCAGGGTATTCCAAATTGACATATAATATGCTTCCAGATGAAGGACATAGTGTCTGTTTTGCTGACCGTGACGTACGCCTCTGCCACAACCCATTTTGTGAAGTAGTCAGTGGCTACAAGAGCATACCGTCTTCCTCCAGCATCCTTAGGTAGTTCACCTACCACATCCATACCCCATTTTGCAAATGGCCAAGGTGCAACGATGGAGTGTAGGGTTTGAGCAGGTTGATGGATGGTGGGTGCAAATCGTTGGCATTTGTCGCATTTTTTGGCATAATCCCGCGCTTCTGTCATCATGTATGGCCAGTAATACCCTACTGTAAGTGCCTTGTGTGCTAAGCTCCATCCCCCTGTGTGATTTCCACATGTCCCATCATGTATTTCTTCTAACAATTTTTTAGCTTCTGATGGGCGCAAACATCGTAGGTATGGGCCATTGAAGGATTTTCGGTACAACGTCCCATGGATCATGGAATAGCGTTTGCATCTTTCGAATTAGGTGGGAGCTCGGAGGTGGTCAAGTACTTGATGATCGGATCTATCCAGCATTCAGGTTCTGATGAGGTGGAATAGACTTCCATATCTTTGCTTGATCGACTTATGGATATGGAGGACTGGCGTGTGCATCCTCCTGCAGAAGCTAATTTGGCAAGGGCGTCGGCCTTCTGATTTTGCTCCCTGGGTACTAGTATGAGTTCAAACTGGTGAAAATGCGATCGTAAGTCAGATACCTTCTGTAGAAGGCTAGCCAGATGGGGTGCTTTGGTATCAAAATTTCCAGCCACTTGCTCTAAGCTGCGAATCGCCTCTGACGTTCAGACGTTGGATTCCCATTTCTCGTGCGAGTTCCAAACCATAGATTAGTGCCTCATATTCTGCTTCATTATTCGTTGCGGATTGCTCTAAACGGATAGCTTCTTCGATTTTGAGTCCTGAGGGAGCTTCTAATACGACGCCAATACCAGCCCCTTGGGAATTGGATGCTCCATCAGTGTACATTGTCCACAGCCATTGATCTTCTGATTCTAATAATTCTGGTAGGGCGTCAGGAGTGAATGACTGAATTTCAACCAGGAAGTCAGCGAGTACTTGCCCCTTTTTAGCTTTTCGTGGCGAAAACTGAATATCGTATGTCCCAAGCTCAATGGCCCATTTGGATAATCTTCCAGAAAGGTCGGGCTTACTCAGTACCTGCTTTAATGGATAGTCCGTATATACGATGATTGTGTGGCTTTCGAAGTATTGTCGTAACTTCTTTTTGGCCGTGAGGAGTGCGAGTGCCAATTTTTCCATCTTACTGTATCGGGTTTCAGCATCTAACAACATCTTGCTGCAGTAGAACACTGGCCTCTGACGATTGGCTTCTTCTCGAAAAAGAACGGAACTTACAGCGAATTGTGAGACAGACAAATATAAGAATAAATCTTCATTAGCAATAGGAGAGCTCAATATAGGAGGAGAGCTCAAATAAGTTTTCAACTCGTCCAATGCTTTTTGCTGTTCTGGTCCCCAGGTGGTGTTGGTAGACTTCTTTATGCACTGTAAGAAGGGTTGGCAGTGGTCTGACATTCGTGATATGAATCGACTTAATGCTACTATTTTGTCGGTCAGAGCCTGTATGTCACGGATGGTTCGGGGTTCCTTAATTTCTGAGAGGGACGCAATCTGTGTTGGATTCGCCTCAATGCCCCTCTGACTGACGATGTATCCCAAGAACTGTCCGGAGGACACCCCAAAGACACATTTTGTGAAGTTTAATTTCATTTTATAAGCATCAAGGTTGTCGAAACATTCCATCAAGTCGTCTATATGTGAAGAGCTTTGTTTGGACTTGATGAGCATATCATCAATATAAACCTCCATATTTCTCCCGAGTAATGAGGAAAACAGCTTGTGCATCAACCTCTGATATGTCGCGCCTGCATTCTTTAGATCGAAGGGCATAACTTTGTAGCAATATAAACCATCTTCTGTTATGAATGCTATATGAATCCTATCCTCTGATTTCATGGGGATCTGATTGTATCCAGAGTAGGCGTCGAGGAAGCTCATCCTTTCATATCCTACCGTGGCGTCTATCATCTGATCGATCTTTGGTAGAGGGTAGCTATCTTTGGGACAGGCTTTGTTTAGATTTGTGTAGTCTACGCATACTCTCTTTTTCCCATTCCTCTTTGGGACCACGACGGGGTTGGCAAGCCAACTGGGGTATAAACATTCTTCGATTTCCCCCGTGCTCAGGAGCCGTTGGACCTCCTCTTGTATGACTTGATTCACCTCTGGAGCGAATCTCCTTTGGTTCTTTTTGACGGGTGGGAAGTAGTTGGAGATATTCAAGCAGTGGCTCATGACAGAAGGGTCTATTCCGGGTATGTCGTGTGGTGTCCAGGCAAAAGTTCTCATTCTGGTTTGGAGAAATCGTACGAGGGTCTGCCTCTCATCTTCAGAGAGCTTGGTACTTACCAGGACCATTTTTGAAGGGTCAGCGTCATCTAGACCCACTTGTTCTAAGGTATTTAGTGTAACTTGGGGTTTTTCTTGGTCTTCTTCTAGATTGATTCCTTTTAGGCATGCTGGTAGGTACTGCTGTAATTGCTATTTGTCAGGAGAGTCTTCATGGGAGGCAGAGGCAGAGGCAGAGCTATTTATTTCTTTTAAGGTAAGGAAGCACTTTTTGGCCTGCTTCTGGCAGCCTTTGATGTCGACGGTGTATCGGCCGTTGAGTGATTGACACCGCATCACCTGATGTAGAGTGGATACTACCCCCTACATCCGGTGGATCCAACCTCTCCCCATGATGGCGTTGTAGCTCGTGGTGGAGTCTATAATGAGGAAGTCTACTGGCAGGGCGCGTTCTGCAGCTACCACAGTTAATCGAACGACACCCTTCGGATAGACTCTGTGGCTATTGAATCCCAAAATGGGCATGGTGGAGGGTCGGATCTGATTCTCCTCCAGTCCCATTTTCTGGAAGGCTTCCCAGAAGAGGATGTCGACCCCACTGCCCCCATCGATCAGAACTCTGCCCAGCTGGCAGTGGTCAACTTGTAAGGAAATGACGAGTGGATCGTCATGAGGCAGGTGGACGCCCTTCAGGTCTTCGTCAGTGAAGGTGATAGCAGAGGCTGTGTAGCTTCTTTCTTCTGAAGTGACGAGATTGACCACGTGGCCTAATGATTTGTACCGCTTCACTCGTTCTTCCATCCTCTTATGGATTTTAGTCGCGTGCTCTTGATTATCGGTGGGTTCTACGATCCCGTGGATCATAGGGACTTGTTTAAGAGGCTCCAAGGTGCTGTCAGAGGTTGTGTGTACGGGGTCTGACGTCTGCGGAGTGGGGGCAGAAGCTGTGTTCTGCCGCAAGGCGCCTGGTCTGCCTGTCTCCTTGATGTATTGGGTAAGCCACCCACTCCTCATGAGGGCTTGGATCTGATTGTTCAGATTGTGGCATTCAGCGATCGTATGACCGTGATCTTTGTGGAAGAGACAGAATCTACTTTTATCCCTTCTGTCAGATGGAGTGTTAATTTTGTAGGGCTCTCGCCAGATAGGCCTATCTTTATTTTCTTAATAAATTACTTCTTACGGGACGGTGTATTAGAAGGATGGGTACCGCGATTGCTGTCGATCCTGTCTTGGCCTTTTTCCTTCCTTCGTATGATCTGTTTGGTTCCGCTTCCTCTTGTCATCCCTGGCAGGTGGTGGAGGATTATTCGCTGGGGGAGCAGAGATGAGTGCAGTCTTCTTCTGTGCGCGCTCTCGAAATTCTAATACCCTGAAGACGCCCTCGGCTCGGGTCTGCACGTCTGCCATGTCGTATGGTGGTGTCATAGTGAGATTCTCATGCAAGAGTGACCCCACCTGCAAGTTTTTGATGAAGAGATTTGCTGCGGTGAGTGGGTCGACGTCATGGATTTGATGCACGAGGTCAATGAAACGCTGTAAGTATGCCTTTGGATGTTCATTCTCCCCTTGTTCAATTCGATAGAGATCGACCATTGTTCTGGGAGCCTCTCGGTTCGCACTGTACTGCTGTAAGAAGGATCGTCAGAGATCACTAAAACTGTTGAGTGATCCGGCCTTTAATTGTCGAAACCATAACAGAGCCGGCCCGGAGAAAGTTGTTGAAAAGACTTTGCATTGTATGGCTTCGTTATTAGCTTCTAACGCCATCTTCTGTTGAAATTGAAATAGGTGGTTTAGCGGGTCTCCCTTTCCATTGAATGCAGGCAGGGAAGGGATGATGAAGTCCTGAGGCTTTTGCTCATTCAGAATCCATTCCGAGAAAGGCGATTTTTCAGTGGTTCTTGATACAAGATCCAAATGTTTGGTGGTGTAGGCGGATCGCCCATCTGAGAACTTCTGCTTCATTTCCCTCATCATGTCTTCTTTCCAACTGTCCAAGAAACAGATCGAGGGAACGCGACCTTCAGAGGGAGAATCGTGTGCAACTTGAGGTACGGTGTGTTGAGGCCGGACGTCGGTTGTTGGCTGAGCGGGTCCAGTGGGTTCTGCTTCGGCCCGCCCTTGCGTGCCAGAGGTTGGGGCTTGTCGCCCTTCGGTCCCAGAGGATGGGGGGATGGCTTGTGATTGCCATTTACCTGGGTTCATGTTGTGAGGTGGGGAATTAACACGGTCGACTAGAACGTCAGATCTGTTAGAATCAAGATTCTCGTGGGCTTGGGTGTTGCGAGTTGTGTCAGCGGACCTGCGCAGCTCAGCAATCTCTGCTTCGAGCCTAGCTTGGGCATCGGTTAATGTCTTGATTGCCTCGTCGGACCGCTGCTGGCTTGCCTCCAATAGACGACACATCCTTTCGATCTGGTCGCTCATGTCCGTCAGAGGGACGCTTTGTGCAACTGGGCCCGAAACTCCGTTGCCTTTGGGTGGCATAACTTCTGGGTTCGCAGTGGATCTTGACTTCTTGGTTCGACGACGTGGCTAAGGCCAATACGTTTATCGATTCCCACAGATGGCGCCAATTGTTGGAGCAACAATTTGTCTTTCTATATATGGAGGTAAAGACCCGACAACGTTTGGCGACTTGCTTTTTCTCCGGTGATGAAATCTGCCTTTGACTCGTCAGGATTTCCTGCAAGAAATACACTCCGATGCTTAAGTCAGTTCAAAGTTCAATCCCCTTTTTCCTCTTAAAATCTCATATTTATAGGATGAAATATATAAAACAGTTAGTCGGTTCAAGTGGACCCTGAAAAGGAGGAAGGAGAATAACTAAATTTCCCTCCAAAAATACCAACTTTTAAAATGTCTCACTCAGAGGTCAGAGGCGCGGATTGCCTCTGACCTACAGCTTCTGCCTTTGGATCATCCCTGTGTATAAACGCTTCGTTTTGAATATTTGATAAATGAGGCAAGTGTTTTCGGGCCGAGCATTTTAGGCCCAACACATAATTTAATGAGGAGATCACTTTACGTGGTTCTTTGTCATGAAGATGGTTTAATAAATTATAAATTTTGTGTGTAAGGAAAACACATTTTCAAACATTTGCCAATAATTCACACTTCTAAAAGTGCATTAAATATATTGAGAAATACAATTCCAACTATCCACCACCTTACTCCTCTTCGATTCTTAATGATTGGAAAAATATAATAACCAATTCTTACAACCAACTATTCATCTCCAGCTTATTTCCAATTTCGAATGGAAATGGCATTCAAGCTTCAATTGATGTATTTAAAAGTTCTAATTCTATTCGTTAGACTTAATGATGATACCAATATTATAAAATGGTTCTTTTAGAGTTTTGAAGCCTTGATCATGTTGAGATTGGGTAAATATAATGACTTAGTTTTTTCCACAATATGGTGCAAAACACTTAACAGTTTCATTTAAGTTGAAGTAAAAATTTGAGTTGTTATTGTAGGCAGTTATAATTGATTTTTGTGGGTCTAAAATGATACAAAGAGGTATCCAAGCAGACTGAAAAAATTTGGAGTCATTTGGAGGTGTTTAAGGAAATTTTTTGACAACTTAGGTAATAGGATGGTGACATGTCACAATCTATATGGCAACATGTCACCTGTAGTCGTTAAAAACTTTAAGATACAATAGGCGACTTGTCGCCTGACACATTAAATTAATGTGAGTTTTGGCTCCAAAACTATGTGTTTAGAAGGTTGTTTCCTATTGGTTAAGCCAAATGATGGTGCCAACACTATAAATAAGAGTTATTAGAGTTGAAAAGTCTTGATCATACTTTTCAACTCTCTCTAGCTTTCTAAGAACATTTATTTTCTCCATGAAACTCATTAAGAATTATTTGACTTGTGTGAGTTTCAAAGGCTTGTTAAATCTCACTTCTCATTCCACTTTGGTAAACATTCAAGCAACTTTGGGAATACTTGGAATATATATTTTGGACAACGATACTCCTCATGTATAAGCCTTTTGACGTTCTCTCATGTTTGAAGACTCAATTATTCAATTCAAAGGTTGTATCTTTCTAGACCCCTAAATTTCTGAGATAGACTATTTAATTTCATTTTTGAGTTTCCCATTATAATTTGTGATTTTATATTTGATTGTTCTATTAAATTTAATGTGAGGATTCCATTCATCTAGGTGGTGTAAATTCACTCTCAATTTTATATCATTTTCTAGATTTTGATTTAATATTTGAATTTTCAAGATTTGCCTTCATAATATGCATGTGATTCTTGATTAATTTCTAGGATTTGCATTATTAAGTTTATTTCTATTATTTATTGTTGATTTATAGTGTGTAAGTTATAAATTCTCAACAATCAGAATCTCTAATTCTAATTATTTTCTCTGTGTTTTGCATAATCAACTTACAACTTACTTAAAGTAGCCTTAGAACACGAACTATAGATTTTTGGTCACATTGTTAGTAATTATTTGTGACAACATTTAAGTGTTATAATATAGTCCAATAATGCCATAAATGTGACCAACCATATAAGTAAGAGACTATATGAGAAATTATTCAATTTTTTATTGTTAATGTTGATGGAAAAGGACCAAATAGGTGAGGTGGCACTTAGAGATTGGTCAAAGATCTATTAGATGTTTAAGTTATTTGAATATAAGTGACTAGTGATGGTAAAAGCTACGGTAGTGGAGAATTTAAAGTTGGAATGATTTATCAATTTAATAGTTATTTTATAGATTAATCGTTAGATTTAATAATAAAAGGAATTCAATAGTAGGTTGAAGGGAATGTAGGTCAAGAGTGTTTGGAGAGATATTTTGAGATTTGAATTTAAATTTTAAACAATAAATATTCATATATAGTAGATATTTTCTGTAGAGAATTCGGTTAGTGATATAGAAAATGCACTTACTCTCATTTATTCTACACACACGTACAAGAGAACAAAAATGAAATAGAAAAGAGAACTTCTTTCTCTCCCGCATAATTGGAAGCAAAAGGGAAGTCATGGCCAAGTTTGATCAAGGTAAAAGTCTGGTTCTTTAATGTTGGTTCAATTGATTAGATAAGTAATATGTGTTTAATTATCTTGTTTTATTTTCATTAAAAAAATAAAGTATTTTTAGTTGATTAAGATTTTGAAACTATTAAGTTTAAATAATTATTTGAATCTGTTGACGCGGTTCTTCGCCAACAGGTAATTAAGAAATGAAGAGAAATGGATTAGTGCTAAATGTGAACCGAAACAGATATAAGATCTTAGAAAAAGAAAGAGGTGACACAAGACACGTTTTTTGAGTGGTTCAAAGGTTAAAATCTTTCTACTCCACTAGTCAGTATTATAGCTTTATACTAGATATTTGATTACAGGGCCTTTTTTACAATAGAGAATCCAACCCTTATTAAGTCCCAGGGTCTCCATATTTATAGGAGAAGGCACCTGGGAGTTGGTAAGAAGGTCATCCCGTGACCTTCTTACCTATCACATCAACTCTTGTGATATTCATGATTAATTCCTAAACCTGACACATAAGTATGGTCAAATCGATAGGTAAGGAGATAATGGGTCGCACGGCCCAACCCAGTCGTGGGTGTCTGAATACGCACGTTCCTGCTGCGTGTCCGAGAAGTCAGGGGCATATCAGACACGTGATGTCTGATATATGCACGTTTACCTTGCGTGTGTTGACTTTACAAAGGGTCATAGCCTCCATACTCAGTTCGTACTGCGAGCTGGATACTTAACTCGACCATAGGCCTTCAGAATCCGGGGTCAAGTCTTTGGAAATCTTGGCGAACCCTTGAGTTTCCTCGAGCTCAGGAGGTATGACCTAATGACAGAAGCTCCGGTCTGTGGGATGTCCACGAGATAATTATGATTAGGCCGCAGCTCGGCTCGCTAACCAGCCCGTGGGAAAAATAGGGCGTACATCTGCCCCCCAAGCCCCTACTCGTGGTACGCCACGCCGGGTAAGACCACAGTAGGGGCTTTTAGGCTTCCCCATGAACTCTTCATATTCCACCGCTTACGCAGGCGCCTGATACGTGGAACATCGTGGTTGGTGACGGTACGTCTTACGAGAACCGCATTTAATGGCCTAGCCTATGCCCAGCCGTCGTTTCGTATTTCGAGTGGAGGGCCTCGGATCCCTCACCAGGGCCATCCAACGACCCTCTACACGTGACCCTTCACGTATATAAAAAAGGGGTGGCCACCCTACGCATGGGCCACCCTTTCATTTGAAATTTTTCCGAATTTCTCTTCTTCTTCTCTCTTCATTTCAGACGAAAAAACCCTCTTCTCCGTGGCTGCTATACTCAGCGTTCAAGAGGCTCAGACGCGAGAATTTCTTCAAAGCTTTGGAAGCCGATACTCCGACGAAGCTTTCACCCAGGCAATACTTTCATCCACCTCCCAGTTAAACACTGTAAGTTTCCTGACCATGTGTGTTTTGAAAATATATTTCACTGTAGCTTAGGTAAATATTTTACTGTAGCCGCATGCATGGTTGTATTGGGTTTTTTGGATATGGAAGGTGAAAGCCCCTTTTTAGGCTAGGGTATCTTTGCTGTAGGAAATCGTTTAAGAGTATGGTTTACAGGATGCTTTTTCTGGGGAAAATTTCTGGGTAGGAGCTTTGGAACTTTTGGGTGCAAAACTGGGTAGCTTAGGGAACACGCTTCACAGGCGGTTTTGCAATTTTTGCCTACTGAAACTTTCCCCCCAAGGAAAATTCTATCCTGACCCTCCTGACACACAAATTCCGAGTAATCGGGGATCTGTTGGGAGCACAGGCGCGTCTTCATCGAACCGCGTGGTCCCACTCTCCACGGGCTGGGCTTACCTCAGCTCGTGCAAATAACATTTGATTTTTCCTCACGCTTGAGTCGCCTTTTCTGAAATGTTTTCTTTTGTTCGTTAGGTGACCAGATGGCATCGAAAAGGAACGCTCCCAAGAAGGCCATCAGCAGCTCGGCCTCACAGCAGGACAAAGGAAAGGCGGTGATGCCGGACTCCCCAATCCCCAACTTTGGGCCGGCGGTGGAGCAGGAGGTCGAGGTCGCCCCCGATGCCTTCTTTGAGGCGGAGAGGATCATCTCAAAGGTCACCGACCAGACGAAGATCAACAAAATCTTTCTCTCCCACAACATCGCCCTGGGGAGAGCATCCTTGGTGGCCCGACCTGCCGCAGAGGGCGAGCGGAGCTGTGCGCCGCTCGACGAATCGTTCACGGCCTGGAGCAGCGAACATTTTAAGGCGGGGGCCTTCCTCCCGCTGGATCAGTATTTTCCTGATTTCCTTAACTACGTGGGGTTGGCCCCGTTTCAGCTCCCCCCCAACTCCTACCGCTTGCTGGCGGGGTTGAAATACTTGTTTCAGAAGCACGAGTGGGAGGTCCCCACTCCTGCAGACATCTTATACTTTTTCTGCCTCAAGGCTAGCCTGGATCAGCGGGGGCGAGGTGACGGGTTTTACTACTTAACCCGATTTCCCAATACAGTTGCAGTCATCGAGCTGCCCAGCCACCCCAACGACTTCAAGGACCAGTTCTTCATGACGATGGGGTTCAGAAACTGCGAGCTCCACTACTTCAATCGCCCTCGTAAGTGTTTTTTCTCCTTAGCTCGTAAGTTAAGTGTTGTTTTTGCTCCTCCCACATCCTTTTCAGACTTAGACCAATCATGCAGCCATCTTCGCGAGGACAGAGAAATCTGTGACCCTCGGGGCCCAATACGAGACACTGGCGGGCTTACCCCCCAGTGAGAAAGATTACCGCACGCTCGTAACGGACGAGACGATGGTGGCCTGCAAGCTGATTTTCCCAAATCAGACTTTGAACCTCAAGAGGCCCCGGGGGCTTCCCCCAGCTCGCGACACCAGACCCATCATCGTGGAGGAGGTCACGGAAGACGAGGACGAGGAGGACGAAGTTCCCCTCGTGAGGAATAGGAAGCGGACCTTGGAGGTCGTCCCGGGGACGGGCGAGGAGAGGATCCGATCCGGAGCAGCTGTGGGTCCTTCTTGCCAAGGCAACCCTTATATGTTTAGGAGTCTAGATAGGGCCACAACAGACCCCCGGCTGGTTAGATTCAATCCTAGGCAGCTCGTCCATCGTCACTGAAGTGATCTGGACCTGAACATAACCCTGCTCCATTGCGTCGACCAGCTTGTGCTGGACTACCAAGATAGCCGGCCTAGGGGTACCGTAGTAGTAGATAACACCCTAGCCTTTAGGTCGATCCTATTCGAGGAGTATGGGACCAACCTTCGCACATGGCCATCACTCCGGAGGGGTGTCGTAGCCCTGGGGATTAGGCAATATGTAGAGGAATCTAGCCCTGAGTCAGACCCGGACCCAGAACTTGCGCCAGCTCGGGAAGTAATCGACCTAGATTCTTCTTCAAGCTCGGGGGGTAGGATTCCCTTAGTACACATACTTGAATTTTTCTTTTACCCCTTCGCTTTTGTTTTTGCATGATCATTAATTCTCATACTAACCATGTTTTTGCTTTGGCAGAAGAGATGTCTCAGCCCGAGGAGAGCCTGCGAGGTGCGGTCTTCGTAGGGAACGCTGCCACTGGGCCAAGGACGAAGAGGCTCCGGACGTCCAAGAACGCCGCCGGGACCCCCACCAAGTCCCTTGCGAAGGAGAAGGATCAAGCCGCGGCTGCACAGGTCGCGGGAGCGGTCCTTCCTACTGCAGGGGGAAGCAAGATGCCTCCACCGGCTCCGCGAGCTCCACTCGCTGCCCGGGACGTAGGAACGGAGGTCGGGACTTCGGCCATTGTACCCTCCGATGTACGCATCCCAGTCAATCCCCAGGACCTGGAGAAGATCCCCGAGGCCTTTCGGGGAACGATGTATGAGTCGGCGAACTACGCCGTTAGCCACATATACAATTTCACCGAGAAGGAGCTCCGGGCCATCGAGACAATGAGCCCGGTGGGAGTGCTGGAGTCTTCATTAGGCATGGCCATGACGGTAAGCTAACCTTACCCTTTTTGTGGTTGTTTAAATTGTCGTATTTTTCCCTGCTTTTTTCTAAGGCAATTGTCTTTCCGTCTTCGCAGAGCGTTGTCGCCCTTCATCGGAGCATCATCACGACCAAAACTCAGCTTGGGGACATGAGGGACGAGCATCAGACTACCCTGCAAGCGGCCAAGGATGCCCTGGCAGCCTCGCAAGTCGAGCTGGAGAAAACTCGTTCAAAAGTCCAAGAGCTCGAGACCTCCCTTGCCACCTCGAGGACGGACCTAGACGCCGCGAAGACTGAGGTCCAGGTCGCCCAGGCTGCCCTAGAGGCCGAGCGGACAACTTCGAAAAAGTCCATGGAAGATCTGTTCTACCATTGCTGGGTCTACAATCCAGATGCAGACTTCTCTTTCATGTCAGTGAGTCTCTGGGCGCGCTTGCTGGTGAAATTCCAAGCTCGCCTTGATAAAGAGGCCCCCTCGGAGACCGGGGAAGGCTCTGGCGCCGCCGAGCAAGGCGAGACGGCGACCTCCAAGGGACTACCTGGCGGAGCTTAGGGCGTTTCTTTTCCTTTGCCCCCCAATATTTTTTAAATAATTTTTATGTAACCTTTACATGAGGTGCTTTCACCTGGAGACAATTTGCTTTAACGCTTTTAATTGATCTTCTCTTTTTTTCCCTTACGCATTTCGGTTACAATTTCTTGAAAATCTTAGTTTATGCTGATCTTTATCCATATCTCGACCTCTTTAAGAAGAACAACGATCAATAGATTTAAATCAACTTCTAATTTTTATGACCCGGTTAGGACCAGGAACTTAATTTGAAAACTTAGTTCGTGTTAACTTTTATCCATATCTCGAGCTCTTTAAGAAGAACAAGGATCAATGGATTTAAATCAACTTCTAAGTTTTATGACCCAGTTATGACCAGGAACTTAATTTGAAAACTTAGTTCGTGTTAACTTTTATCCATATCTCGAGCTCTTTAAGAAGAACAACGATCAATGGATTTAAATCAACTTCTAAGTTTTATGACCCGGTTATGACCAGGAACTTAATTTGAAAACTTAGGTCGTGTTACATTTTATCCATATCTTGAGCTCTTTAAGAAGAACAACTATCAATGGATTTAAATCAACTTCTAAGTTTTATGACCCGGTTATGACCAGGAACTTAATTTGAAAACTTAGTTCGTGTTAACTTTTATCCATATCTCGAGCTCTTTAAGAAGAACAACGATCAATGGATTTAAATCAACTTCTATGTTTTATGACCCGGTTATGACCAGGAACTTAATTTGAAAACTTTGTTCGTGTTAACTTTTATCCATATCTCGAGCTCTTTAAGAAGAACAACGATCAATGGATTTAAATCAACTTCTAAGTTTTATGACCCGGTTAGGACCAGGATGGGACTTAGTTGGCGTTAACCCTTATCAATATCTCGCGTTTTTTAAGAAAACAACAGTCAATCAATATGAATCAACTTCTAAGTCATTAAGGAGACCTGGTTATATCCAGGTACCATATGCCCCCCAAGTAACTAGGAAAGGGTCTTTCGTGGTTACTTTAGATTACACTTGAAAACATGTACAAATATAAACAAAAAGCTGATTCTCATTGCTTCATACACACAAAAAAAGTGGCCTTACAAGTGAATCATTGATAATATTTCTTTAAGTGGATGGCGTTCCAAGTCCGCGGGACCGCCCCTCCATCAAGTCAAGCTAACTTATAAGTTCCCTCCTTAATGATTTCGATGATCTGGTATGGTCCTTCCAAGTTTGGTCCTAAAAATCCATCTTTGGGATCTTTCCCGGCCAGAAAAACTCTCCTTAGGACCAGGTCGCCAACGCTAAAGGCGCGTTTTTTGACTTTGGAATTGAAATAGCGAGTGATCTTTTGCTGATAGTGGGCAAGCTGGAGTTGTGAATCTTCTCACCTTTCATCAACTAGGTCAAGGGAATTGCAAAGGAGCTCATGGATTCGATCTTGGTCGTAAGACTGGACTCTATGTGAAAGCACCTTAATTTCCATGGGGAGGACTGCCTCACTCCCAAAGGTTGGGGGAAAAGGGAGTATGACCCGTAGGAGTCCGATGCGAGGTCCGATATGCCCATAGGACCTGTGGGAGCTACTCTGGCCAGACCCCCTTTGTTTCATCCAATCTCTTCTTGAGGCTCGTCTTTAGAGTCTTGTTGACAGCTTCGGCCTGTCCATTAGCCTGAGGATAGGCCACGGAGGAGAAACTTTTTACGATTCCGTATCTTTCACAAAACTCGGTGAGCAGGTCGCTGTCGAACTGAGTGCCATTGTCGGAAATGATCTTCTTAGGCAGGCCGAACCGACAGACGATGCTTTTAACCACGAAGTCCAGCACCTTTTTGGACGTTATCGTTGCCAAAGGTTCTGCCTCAGCCCACTTAGTGAAGTAGTCGATGGCTACCACGGCGTAACGGACCCCGCCGTTTCCAGTGGGGAGGGCGCCAATCAAGTCTATTCCACAAACGGCAAACGTCCATGGGGACGAGATCATCTTCAGCTCGACAGGAGGAGCTCGGGCAACTGCGACGAATCGCTGGCACTTGTCGCATTCCTTCACGTATGAGATCGAGTCTTTGGATAGAGTTGGCCAGTAATACCCCTGCCTCAGGACCTTTAAGGTCAAGCTCTGCCCCCCAGTTTGGTCTCCGCAAAATCCTTCGTGCACTTCCTGCAGGATGGCCTTTGCCTCGCCTAGAAGAACACACCGGAGGAGAGGTAGGGAGTGCCCACGTCGGTACAACACCCCATCAACTATCGCATACCGAGGAGCTTGATACAGGACTCGCCATGCATCGTTACATCCTTCAGGCAGCTTGCCTTCGACGAGATATTCAATGATGGGGGTCATCCAGGTCGGCCTGGCATTGATCATCTCGACCTCCATCCTAACATCTTCTACGCTTGGTCTCTCCAAGAATTCGACTGGTACTAGCCCCATTGTCTCCGTTTCCCCAGAGGTGGCGAGCTTGGCAAGGGCATCTGCATTAGCGTTCTGCTCCCGAGGTATCTGCTCGATCGAGCCTCGTTCAAACGCGGACAGCTCAGATTTCATCTTTGCCAGATAGGCGGCCATCTTGGGTCCCCGTGCTTGATATTCACCCAGAACCTAGTTTACCACGAGCTGGGAGTCACTGAAGCACTGGACGAAGCTCGCCTTCAGCTCATGGGCTATCCTCAGTCCTGCCAGCAAAGCTTCGTATTCGGCTTCGTTGTTGGAGGCTTTGAATCCGAATCTCAGTGCCGAGTGGAATCTATGTCCCTCGGGGGATATCAAAATGATTCCAGCCCCGGAGCCATTCTCGTTGGATGAACCATCTACAAAGACCCTCCACGAAGCCTGAGGCGAGCTTATTTGGGGTGAGCTTTCTGCGGAATCCTCCTGGAATCCCGTGCATTCCGCCATGAAATCGGCCAGGGCCTCACTTTTTATGGCAGTTCGCGGAGTGTATAGTATCTCGAACTAACTGAGTTCGATGGTCCACTTTAACAAACGCCCCGACGCTTCAGGTTTTTGCAAAACCTGCCTTAAAGGTTGATCGGTCATGATGTGAATCGAGTGGGACTGGAAGTACGGCCTGAGCTTTCGCGAGGCCGTGATAAGGCAGAACGCCAATTTCTCCATCAGCGGGTATCGGGATTCAGCCCTGAGAAGTCTCTTGCTGATGTAGTAGACTGGTTTCTGAACTTGGTCCTCCTCTCGTACCAGTACGGCACTAGCTGCGTCCTCAGTGACAGCCAGGTAGAGAAAAAGAGGCTCTCCTTCCTTGGGTTTGGACAGTACGGGTGGCTCAGCCAGATGTGCCTTCAGGTCGAGGAATGCGCTTTCGCATTCTACTGTCCATTCAAACTTTTTGTTTCCTCGGAGCAGGTTGTAGAAGGGCAAACACTTGTCGGTGGACTTGGAAATAAACCGGTTGAGGGCCGCCACTCTTCCTGTCAGGACTTGGACATCCTTTCGCGACCTGGGCAAAGGAAGCTTGAGCAGTGATCTGATCTTGTCGGGGTTCGCCTCGATTCCTCGGGTATTGACTATTAACCCCAGGAATTTCCCTGACGCGACTCCAAAAGTGCATTTCTGTGGATTGAGCCTCTTGCCATATTCCCGTAGGATCTTAAAACATTCTTCCAGGTCGGAAACATGATTATCGGCAGTCTTTGACTTGACTAGCATGTCATCAACGTACACTTCCATATTTTTTCCGATCTGGTCCGCGAACATTCAATTTACTAGCCTCTGGTAGGTAGCTCCGGCGTTCTTCAGACCGAACGACATGACCTTGTAACAATAGATGTTAGTCGGGGTCATGAAGCTGGTGTGTTCCTGGTCCGCCGGATTCATCGCGATCTGATTGTAGCCTGAGTACGCATCCATAAAGGACATGAGCTCGTGCCCTGTCGTGGCATCCACCAACTGGTCGATCCTGGGCAATGGAAAGCAATCCTTGGGGCAGGCTTTATTTAGGTCAGAGAAATCGATGCAGGTCCGCCATTTCCCATTAGGCTTTGGGACCAGCACGGGGTTGGCAACCCATATTGGAAACTTGGCTTCATGGATAAAGCCGTATTTCTTGAGCCGGGCCACCTCTTCCTTTAGGGCTTCAGCTCGAGCTGTTCCTAAACGCCTTTGCTTCTGGGACTTGGCAGGAACGCTTTTATCCAGATGAAGTGTGTGCATGATGACACTCGGGCTAATTCCCACCATGTCCTCGTGCGACCACGCGAACACGTCCAAGTTATTCTGCAGAAACGTAGTCAGCTCCGCCTTCCTCTTGCTACAGAGGTTTTTTTCGAGCTTGACCTTCCGACAAGGGTTCTGCGGATCGATACTCACCTCCTCGAGCTCCTCAATAGCCTGGAGGTCGGATCTGTCCTCACCTATTTGGGGGTCAATGTCCTCACTTAAGACGACATTTTCCCCCTCGGCGCTTTGAGGTTTTTCAATCTCAGGATCAACTAAGGGTTCCTGAGATTCCTCTTCACCCTGAATGGGTATCGCCAGCTGCCCTGGTTTAGATTTTCCCTTCATGGAAATGTTGTAGCATTCCCTGGCAGCGAGCTGATCGCCATGGATAGTGCAGATTCCCATTGAAGTAGGGAACTTCATCGCGAGGTGGGGAATGGACGTGACGGCCTCGAAAGCTATGAGCGTAGGTCGGCCCAAAATGGCGTTGTAGACAGCAGAGCAGTCAATGACCACGAACTCGAGGAGTTTGGAGACTGTCCGAGACCCTTCACCCAGGGTGATTACTAACTCGATCGTCCCTATCGCTGCTGATCTTTCTCCCGAAAAACCATACAACATCAGGGAGGTTTCCTTCAGCTCGGCGACAGTTAAACCCATCTTCTCTAGGGTGGATCGGAATAGGAGGTTCACTGAAATCCCATTGTCTACCAGTACCCTCCTCACTCTCCGGTTGGCGAGCTGGACGGCTACGACCAGAGGATCATTGTGAGGGAGCTGGACATGGCCCGCATCTTGCTCCGTAAAAATGATTGGTTGCCTTTCCAATCACTGCTGCTTGGATTGACGCTGTTCCGGGACGAACTCCACTCCGTTATGAGCCTTTAGTTCGTTCACGTATCTCTTATGGGCGCCTCTGCTCGTGCCGTCCATGTGCGGACCTCCAGAGATGGTGGATATCTCTCCTCCTACCACAGGAGGAGGAACATCCTGGTCTACCCGAGACCCGGGCTGACTGACCGGGACTTCCGGAGCAGGTCGGTTTGTTGGAACCCTGTTCCGTGCATATTGAGCCAAGGGGCCGGCTCGGATGAGAGTCTCTATCTCGTCTTTTAGATGTCTGCAATTGTCGGTATTGTGGCCGACGTCGTTATGAAAATGGCAAAACTTAGAAGTGTCTCTCTTCCCTTTGTGGTGCTTTAATGGCTCCGGCCTCTTCCAAGGGACTCGAGTAGAGTTGTCTAGGAAGATATTATCCCTAGACTGGGTTAGCTCGGTATAAGTTGCGAAGACGGGCTTAAACTTGTCTATGGATTTGTTCTTCTTTTGGCCGTGCAGACTGTTTTCGCCATTCCCCTTTCTTTTGTCTCCACCGGGCTGGTTGTTCTGTGTGACGTTTTGGGTCGCTGCCACAACCTCCGTCCCCACTCCAGTGGGCTGCTCAAGGACCTGGCTGGTTCCCGCAGCTGAAGCTTCGGCTTCCTCCAAGTTTATCCATTCATGGGCCCTGTTAAGGAATTCGTTAACCGAGCCGACTCCCTTCCTTTGTATATCCTTCCAGAGGTCTCCTCCAACGAGGATTCCAGTTCTCATGGCCATGAGCTTGGAGCTATCATTCGCATCTCTGGCTCGAGCAGCAACGTTCGCGAATCTGCTCAGGTAGGCCTTCAGAGTCTCACCGGGCTGCTGCCTCACGTTAGCCAGGGAGTCGTCCTGAACACGGGCGGCCTGGGAGGCTCGGAATGCCCTTTTGAAGTCAGCTAAGAAGGTCTTCCAGGAACTGATTGACTCTCTTTTACTTTGCTTGAACCACTGCCTGGCAGGTCCAGTCAGTGTGGAAGGGAAGATTAAACATCTCAGCTCGGGGCCAATGTTATGGGCCATCATCAGGGTGTTGAACATCCCTAAATGGTCCGATGGGTCTCCGTCCCCATTGAACTTTGACAAGTGAGGCATACGGAAACCTGATGGGTACGTCGTTGCGGCTATACTGGGGGCGAAGAGTTCCATCTCATCCCCTGAATCATATTCGTCTTTTTCTTTTTCTGACAGGAGCTTCCTCATCAGCTCCTCCATCTGAGTCAAGCGCTCGAGGGTTTGGTCCTGATGTCCTTGGTTATTCCGGGGCTGTTCAACAGCTCTAGATCCATTGTACATATTTGGTGGGTTATTGCCCCTCCTATCTTGAGATAGGTTATTTGGGACATTCCCTCTGTTACGTACTTCAGACAGAGCCCCCCTTGAACGAGCATGGCCATCTCCTCCTGCTTGTTCTCCTCTATGAGAGTTGAGGCGATCTCGCAGGTCGCCTCCCTGGGTGGTTTGATGACTTTGCGCCGAACTCCGACGCTGGCACAGGTCTCCCCCAGAGAGATCACTCTGGCGACTACCGGTCCAATGGCTCCTGCTAGATAGGCTTGTAGCCCGCCTGTAGCCCGCCTCTGGTGCTGAGGATCTGGGCTTTCCCTCGGCGCCTTGCTACACCGGGAAGGTCTTGCTGATGGCAGATTTCTCCTACTACTCCCATAGGCGGGGATGTCCCAGACGGTCTGAGGAGGAGACGGATATCTGATTGGAGAAGGAGGATGCCTGACTGGGGAGGCGATCCTAGTTCCGTCAGGACGGATCAAGTTTGGTGGGGGCCTTTCAGCCCTGCCAACCTACTGGTCCCGCGCCTGGCGATTTGGACGAGGCGCAGGACGGTTGTTGGGAACGGGCTGATGTCACGAGCCCGCTCCGGATCTCCTTCGAGAATTTCCTTGAGCTCCCCTGGGCGTCCTCGAGGATGGTTGGGAACTAGGAGTCGACGTCTTGACCAAACGGCTGTATTGCTGTTGTTCGGCTTTAGGCATTCCTCCGGAATCTGCCTCTCGATGGTGTGATGAAGTGGTGGAGTTCGCTGCGGGAAGTCTGTCCGAACGGCTATGCCTGGACCGATTACCCCGGCGAGACTTAGGAGCCTCACCTTGCCTCTCTCCGACGTTAGCGTCGGTTGTGAGAGGGGGTAGTCGGGCCAGCATATCCTTGATTTGTTGGCTAGCTGTTGCTAACTGGCTCCTTAGCTGAGCATTCTCCATCTCCACCGCAGTATAATAACATGGGTTCGGATTAGGCGGTCGAGGCGCCGTACTACCAGTATCATCTTGGCCCGCCGGCTGTTTTCCTGGCCGCTGCTGGACTTCAGGAACTTGTTCACCAGGGGTGGCAGTATGATGAGCCTCCTGCCCATCATGTTGCCCTGCCTCGTTACCGTGCCTGGATCGAGTCGTCACCATAGTCGGATGTTTACGACAGCACTGAATCGGACTTGCTCTCAATGAAAGCACCAAACTGTTGACGCGGTTCTTCGCCAACAGGTAATTAAGAAATGAAGAGAAAGGGATTAGTGCTAAATGTGAACCGAAACAGATATAAGATCTTAGAAAAAGAAAGAGGTGACACAAGACACGTTTTTTGAGTGGCTCAAAGGTTAAAATCCTTCTACTCCACTAGTTAGTATTATAGCTTTATACTGGATATTTGATTACAGGGCCTTTTTTACAATAGAGAATCCAACCCTTATTAAGTCCCAGGGTCTCCATATTTATAGGAGAAGGCACCTGGGAGTTGGTAAGAAGGTCATCCCTGTAATGACCCACTAATCTAGACTATTTGGACCATTAACGAAACTATACATAAAACTTACATTTTTACGAAAATACCATAATTTTATTGAGTAACTTGCAAAATAAGAGTTACTTACAAATAAATAGAATACTAAGAAGGATATGGGATCCCATTGTCTTTAAGAACAAAACATGATTTAAAATAAAAGACATTACATAAATAATGCGGAAAATACATGTAAAACCATAAAAATTAAAATGAGACTACATCCTCGAATCGAATAACGCTCTGCCCCTTGACTCCATTCATCATCGATACACATCCTCTAAGCGTCACGAATCTTTCCGCCTCTAAAGCTTATTTCCTGCACATAAACAGAAAGGAATGAGCCTAATACCCAGCAAGGAAAAATCTAACACATAGTCATAAACATAATTTCATAAAAAACATAAAGACATATCATAACACATAATACACTTATTATAATGGCCATTATTACTTGGGGTCCCATAGACTAAACAAGCTTATGCCCATGAGATTAGTGGGGTCCTACCAGCTAAATAGGCATATGCCCACAATCTTTTTGGGGTCTTGTTAGTCAAATAGGGCATAAGCCCAAGCCTACAAACAAACACATTCATAACATATTCATAACATATCATAACATAACACATAAGATAACATAAACATAAACATATAGATTCTAGCCTATTTTCCTTACCAAAGTTACCGGGATATAATGGACTGAGTTGGGACTTTTGGAACACTCCTAAAACCATATGAGAAAGAGTGAGTCTTAAGAAGAAGAAGAGATGAAAATGAATAGGAAGACTAAACCATTAAAAGAAAATATGCTTACCACAACTTATGTGCTTAAGAACTTGGATTCCCTAACCAAAATAAGAATGAGGTTAGGAAACTGAGTAGAAGATTAAGAGAAGGGAAACATAACATAAATCAACTGAACTAGAGTTTCGGGTTTACCTCAAAGACTTGCAAGATCAATCTAACCACAACCGAAATACTAACGAATCTCACTTCCCAAAGTGTTTGATAAGCTTATGATGTTTAAGCTTATGATTTTTCCCCAAACCAGGTGTTTACACTCTCACACTTACTTAGCACTAGCAGCTTCTGAACTTAGAGTAAAAGGTGAAGAAATGGCTGGGTACTAGGTCCTATTTATAGAGTTTGGGAATGAAAATACCTTGATTTTACTTGAATAAAAATAATGGCTTTTTAGGTGAAAATCATTTGAATAATCGTTCAGCAGAGGTTGAAGACTCGTTCAAAAGATGTTGGACTATTGAAGGAGTTTGAATGGCTGAAAGGAAATGAATTCAAAAGAGTTTGAATTTATGCTGAAGGAGGCGATATATCGCCCCCTGTAGGCGATATATCGCCTGGGCCAGTATGCCCGAGGCGACTGTGCATCGTTTCGTGTTTTCCGTATCTACGTGCTGCGATATATCGCCCCCTATAGCTACGATATATCGGCACACGCTGAATATTTAAACACGAAATTACACATTTTTAGCTAAGTTTGAATGGAGTAAACAGCCTTGACTAAGCCCTCAACGTACTCAAAGCTGCTGACTGACCCTATAACATTCAAACTTTACTCCTTATTAGATTTAATCCTCAAAAATACTTAATCCTTAATCACCATTCATAACATGTGCTTAAAATCCTATTGGTTGATGTCTAAACCTTATAATATAATAAATATAATCCTTAATATCAGTCACATTAATCAAACCTTAGGTTATACTTAATATTCTTAAATTATAGATTAAACTTAGAAAATCTATAAGTACTACTATGAGTGTCCAAATAATTCCCGGTCTGAACCAAAAAATCACAGTAACAAAGATAATACTATACATACTATAATACTACTAGACAATTAGCTAAGTAAAGTTCTTGGACTCTACAATCCCGTGACCTTCTTACCTATCACATCAACTCTTGTGACATTCATGATTAATTCCTAAACCTGACACATAAGTATGGTCAAATCGATAGGTAAGGAGATAATGGGCCGCATGGCCCAACCCAGTCGTGGGTGTCTGAATATGCACGTTCCTGCTGCGTGTCCGAGAAGTCAGGGGCATATCAGACACGTGATGTCTGATATATGCACGTTTACCTTGTGTGTGTTGACTTTACAAAGGGTCATAGCCTCCATACTCAGTTCGTACCGCGAGCTGGATACTTAACTCGACCATAGGCTTTCAGAATCTGGGGTCAAGTCTTGGGCAATCTTGGCGAACCCTTGAGTTTCCTCGAGCTAAGGAGGTACGACCTAATGACAGAAGCTCCGGTCTGTGGGATGTCCACGAGATAATTATGATTAGGCCGCAGCTCGGCTCGCTAACCAGCCCGTGGGAAAAACAGGGCGTACAAAATCTTATTCTTTTAATTATTTAAATTCAACTTAATTAAAAAGATAATATATAGTTATTTAATTAAAAATTATTTTTAATTAATTAAAAAATTAATTTCTAATTAATTAATGGAGATTGAAATTCCGTTTTTATTAATTACTTAATTAATTAAACCATGTGAATTAATTAAAGTGCGGAATAGTAATTAACTATTTAAACAGATTACAGTTCTGTCGGGACAGAATCCGAATTTTTACAAGGTTCAGAAACCCTTTCGGATAACCTACTCCTTGGGGCCACTCCCAGAGAATAAAACAAATTAATAAAGAATCACAAGTACAAAATATTGACTTAAACAAAACAAGACTCCCTCTTGAGATTTGCCGCATCTTTGTTGCACTTCTCTTCACTAATCTGATCTTGATTGAAATACTCAACCACTTGAACTCTCTTCAATGATCAGTGAGTGCTTGCATCCTCCTGACGCAATGCTTGTAAAAATCTTCTCCCGAAGACTATAAAAGTTGTGTTCATATTACAATGTGCATTCACTCATGAACGTGGTATTAACTCACCACAAAATCTAAACACTCATATTTCTATAAGATCACGTGAATACTATGATCTTGAATACAAATAAGGAACTCTCACAAATATTACACTACACTCACAAATTATGCATCTAAGAGTTCACTTTTCTCACTGCCTTTAGAGCCCTATTTATAGAGTCATTTTTCGTGCTCATAAAGGCTGGGAAAGAATCTCCTAATAAAGGAAAGAATAATTTAAGATATTCTTGATTGATGAAGAATTGTCTTTTTTAGAAGATGCTGATTTGACAGATACGATTTTGGTGGGGACAGCTTAGACCTGTGTTGGATCGAAAACATGCTCAAAATAGAAAGAACAATTAATGACATTAAAGATTCAGTTTCCTGAATTTCAATTCTTGAGTTGCACGAAAATATAATGTCAAATATTCCAGTAAGGATTTTCAGTAAGTACTGAATATTTGCAAGATATTACTTCCCTTTATAATCAAATAAAGTTAAATAAGGAATGTAAATATTCCACAAATAATAAGAAATGGAAAGTTTAATTCCGAAAAACACAATAAAGGGAAACACAAAATTGATCTTTTAATAAAACGATATTTCTATAAAATATGCCAATTTTAGGACTTACAATCTCCCTCTTTGGAAATTTTATAGACAAAGCATATCTATTTTTAAAAGATCCCTGCAAAACATAAGTAAGTGCTTAAAATCACAAGAGTCACAAAATGACTCCCCCTGCCAAAAAGAACCAAAGCACAAGATAAAACAGTTAACAAAAACCAATGAGAAACAGCAGGCCAAACAAGTACCAAAAATAGAGTTACTCTCTCTCCCCCTCATTGTCTAAGAAAATGCCAAAGAACAACGGAAACAAAACCAAAAAAAAGACACATCTAGTGTTCTTTTACATTTATCAAAAGCAAATAAAAATAGATCGAAAGGAACTCTAACCATCATGGAGCAGGAGAGGTGGATGCACTGATAAGGGCCAATGAAGCAAGAATTTGGCATTGAGTATCCTCCATGAGAGTGAATCGGTCAGAAAGACTTGTAATGCATGTCTGGACAGAAGCGAGATCAGTCGGGACAGCAGGAGTGTCAGTCACAATATTGCCAGAACCAGAACTAGCCAGATTAATGCCTTTGACCTTTCGAGTTGTGGACGGAGCATGGTCATCTTTGACAGTGTAGGTAGGACCAACCAAAGGAGAAGTCAAGGTCTCATAGGACTTCTTCAAAGGACGCTGAGAGTCCAAAAGTTTGTAAATGAGTTGTGGAAACATCAAGTGTTGACCCTTGCCTTTGGCACCACTCTAGGACAGGATTTGATCAAAAATAACAGCAGCAAGATCAATTGCGACTCCAGTCCCAATTTTGAACAATAGAAAAGCCATGTCTTGAGTGATGGTACAGGAATGAGTAATAGGCATCCAATCAATCATTGCGAATTTGAAAAGAGCACCATAATAGTGAGTGAGATCCGAGACTCGTAGAGAGGTGCTTGGTTCCCACACTATAGCTTGACCAACCAACTCAGACAACACTTGATCCCTTGCAAACTCAATAGAATCATCAATCTCAACAGGAACGAGATTGGGAGCTTTAACAATTTCAGAAGGACCAAACTTATACCAATGTCCCCTAACATACACTTTATGAAACATAAAAGAAGACTGGTCTAACAACTCATCATTCAGATTTGCATAAAATTCTTTAACAACCTGAGACACAAACCCATCAAACCCAAACAAGGATCGCAACCAACCCCTTTCCTCTAAAGTAAGTAAGATCCCAAAAACACGATGAGGAGCAAAAAGGAAATTACGCTCACTAATAAAGTGATGATGCTTATACAATTGCATGTTCTTCTCATTATCATTAAAACAGAAAGTAAGAGAATGAGCTTTGAAAGAACCTGAGGTACAGACAGGAGCATCTTTTTGTTTAGGGAGTTTGGAATACAATTCGGGAAATGCCAATGGTGTGGTGCCTTTTGGGTCAGATGCAACAGGAGAGGCTTCTGAGGGGTCTTCTTCAGATTCAGTCTCCTCCGCCAAATCATCAAGAGGAACATTAGGATTTGGCTAGGTCAAGGAAGGGTCCAACTCAGGCTGAGAGTCTTCCGTTTCAGGAGAAACATCCTCCGATGAGGTGCAAGGAGGTGGGTTGATTTTTGCCTTCAATTTAAATCGAGATAAAGGAGATGAATCAGAGATGGAGCTGGTACCTTTTGTTGGAGCCACTTTGGCCTTCTTGCCTTTCTTTGTTTCAGCAGCTTTGGTCTTGCGTTTGCCCTTTGCCTTGGGGGTCAACACATCTGGAGATAATGACGATTCAGAGTCATGATCAGATGGATCAGACACAACTTCAGTGGAGATTGATTGGGAATGACTTGTAGCCAAGGCAGGTTTGGCTTTTATTTGACCTTTGGAAGAGGCAAGTGGAACCACCGCGGCTTGGATTGGCTGAGCATCCAGGTTGGGAAAAGTAACTCTTTTACTTGAAGCTCCAAGAACGGTAGATCCTATAGGACCCGAAAGAGCAAGAACCTTCTTTCTTGCTATGGTTTTAGATCGACGGCCTGTAGGAGGTGAGACAGCAGGGATTGATGCTGAGACGAGAGGAGTGGCAGTGGGAACTGACTCAGGAACTGTCTCCTGCTGAGACTTCACAGATTTGGAAGATGAACCACGACCTTGAGTCTTCATGGCTGCTAAGAATGAAACAAGTGAAACACACAGAGAAAAAACCCTAAACCCTAAACACTTTGGTTATAAGTGAGAGAGAAAAACAAGAAAGCACTGAGTATGAAACAACCAAAGTGAATTCGAATATATAGAGTATTTGGTGCACAAATGAGGCAAGTTCAAAAATGGGTCACCGAAAATGGGTAACCGAATGTTATGTGATAAATGCCAAAATATCTCATTTTTAAAACAAATTCTTTCACACCTCAAAATTGGAAACTTTTTGAATATTTTAAAATATATTGAGATAAAACAAATAAATTGCATCAATTAATTTTTCAAACTTTTTTTTAAGTACACGGTTCAAAACAAATTTTATTTTATCATTATTTTTTTATTTTGTTAAAAAATTGCCGAAAATAGAATGTAAATTGCCATACCATATGTGTCCATGGAAATGCCAAGTCCTGTTCAAAAGAAACAAGATAACCATATTTTTCACAAATTAGAGAAATGAGTTATAATTCAAATACTAAGTGACCATAATTTGAAAAATATACCAAACACAAAACATATTTGAATCAATTCATTATATGTATGAGTCTTACAAACATCTTACACAGTCTAGTCAATAGGCATGTGTGTGTGCATGTGTAATCAATTTGGCGTTTCTTTTTGGCCTTTTAAAGATAGGGTCATTGCCCATATTTGGCGATTGTAGCCTTTTTCAAATTGTAACCATAATGGAGGCTATAACTCTTATATTGATGGTAGCCCTTTACACTGGTAGAGTATCCTCCAATATAATTGCTAATTACCTGGTACCAACTTACTCAGTGTCAGCTTTCACACATCAGTATAGGTAGCTCTTTTCCAAAATGGAGCCTGAAAAAGAAACTGGATTAAGGAATGCTCATACAAACATAATGATTTGATCAAATATAAATTGGATGGTCTATAATTTTTCAAATGTGGTTTTTTTATTCCAAACAAAGTATAAGACTTATAACGATCATTTTCTAAAATACAAAAAAATATGCTCATCAAATTTCTTCCAAATAGGACAAGAGATTTACACAAACACATATGCAAGGCAAGATATTCAATTTATTGGCAATTTCAAATAAAACAAACCCCTACGGATTTCCTAAGGGAATCGAATCTGGCCGTGTCTAAAGCTTTAGTATAAATATCTGCAATTTGTTTGTTAGTCTCAACATATTCTAAAATCAATGTTTTGTTTTCAACAAGTTCCCTAATAAAATGATGACGAATGTCAATATGTTTTGTGCAAGAGTGCTGAACAAGATTTTTGGAGATATTAATAGCACTTGTATTATCACAAAAAATGGTTAAACTTTTAATATCAACCCCATAGTCTGCCAACATTTGTTTCATCCATAAAAGTTGAGTACAACAGCTTCCAGCAGCAATGTACTCAGCTTCAGCTCTTGACAAGGAGATGGAGTTTTGTTTTTTACTATGCCAGGAGACCAAATTGTTTCCTAAGTAAAAACAACCACCACTTGTACTTTTGCGATCATCAGCGTTTCCTGCCCAATCTGCATCACTATAACACACAAGGTTATAATTTGTTTCTTTGGAGTACCAAATGCCTAAATCAAGAGTATTATTGATGTAATGAATAATTCTTTTTACAGCAGTCACATGAGACTCCATGTGGGTCTCTTGGAAACAACCGCACACTCCAACACTGTAACTAATGTCAGGGCGACTTGCAGTTAAGTATAGGAGACTCCCAATCATACTCCTGTAAAGATTTGGATCAACTTTCTTCCTATTCTCATCTTTAGATAATTTGACCGTAGTGCCCATTTGAGTTTTAGCAGGTTTAGATGCATCGAGTCCAAATCTTTTCACTAGACTTCTTGCATACTTGCTTTGTGAAATGAAAATTCCCTCATTTGACTGCTTCACTTGAAGTCCTAAGAAAAAATTGAGTTCTCCTACCATGCTCATCTCAAACTCTTCCTACATTTGTTTCACAAATTCCTGCACTAGAGAATCATTAGTAGAACCAAACACAATATCATCAACATAGATTTGTGCTATAATAATATTTTCATCAATATTTTTGATAAAAAGTGTTTTGTCTACTCCCCCTCTCTTGTACCCCTTTGAGACCAAAAAATGAGTTAGTCTCTCATACCAAGCCCTTGGGGCTTGTTTCAGCCCATACAAAGATTTTTGCAATTTAAAAACATGATTAGGATTGTATGGATCCTCAAACCCTTTAGGTTGTTCCACATAAGCTTCTTCATTCAAAAATCCATTTAAAAAGGAGGATTTTACATCCATTTGGAACAATTTAAAATCAAGAACACATGAAATAGCTAGTAATAATCTTATGGATTCAAGTGTTGCAACAGGGGCAAATGTCTCATCAAAATCAATTCCTTCAACTTAAGTGTACCCCTATGCAACTAGTCTATCTTTATTTCTTATTATGGTCCCAAATTCATCAGTTTTATTTTTAAATATCCACTTTGTACCTATAACATTAGTATGACTTGGTCTAGGGACAAGGATCCATACCTCATTCCTTGTGAATTGATCTAGCTCTTCTTGCATAACATTAATCCACGATTCATCATTTAAGGCTTCCTTCACATTTTTTGGTTCCAAAGTAGAAGTAAAACAAACAAATTGAACCAAATTTACATACCTCTTTCGAGTGACCATACTCTCTTCAAGATTTTCCAAAATAAGATCAGAAGGGTGATTCTTTTTTACTCTGGTTGATGGTTCTCTTTGAACAGAGTCAGAGGAAATAACTAGATTTTCCTTCTCTATTTGCCTAGTTGTTGTTTCGACAGAATCAGCGTTTGATACATCAGCAGTGGCTGTTGTCGCCTCCGGAGGTTGTGCTGTCAGATCTGCCATTTCTTTATGATGTTGAACATCAATGAGCCTGTCAATTTCCTCCTCATGGAAGTACTCTGAAAAATCTTTTAAATCATCTACAACTACATTAGCTGATTCCATAATAGTTTGTGTTCTCATGTTATAAACACGATAAGCCCTACTATTGGTGGAATATCCAAGAAAAACTCCCACATCGCTTTTGGCATCAAATTTGCCCAGATTCTCACGATCTCTAAGAATATAACACAGACACCCAAATACATGAAAATAATTGACATTGGGTTTTCTACCTTTCCAGATTTCATAAGGAGTTTGTTTTATTTGTACCTGGACACAGAAAAACACGATTAATTGTGTAACAAGCTGTATTAATTGCTTCAGCCCACAATTTCTTTGTGAGTTTTTTGCTATTTAGCATAACTCTGGCCATTTCCTGCAAAGTACGATTTTTTCTTTCCACTATCCCATTTTGTTCAGGGGTTTTGGGAGCAGAAAATTCATGCAAAATTCCAAAAGATTTACAATATTCATCATAAACAGAATTTTCAAACTCCTTACCATGATCACTTCGTATTCTTACAATCTTTCCAATGTTACAATTTTTTTCAACTCTAAGTCTTGTACATAGTGTTTGAAAAGCTTCAAATGTATCTGATTTTTCTCTTAAGAAATCTACCCAAGTAAATCTAGAAAAATCATCCACACATACAAAAATGTATCTCTTACCATTAATACTTTCAACTTGTATAGGACCCATGAGATCCATATGCAGTAATTCTAACACATTTGAAGTATTAATATCAGATAATGCTTTATGGGAAATTTTCAACTGTTTTCCCAATTGACATGATTCACACTTACCAAGCGATTCTTTACCCAGCTTGGGCATACCATAGATGAGACCTTCATTAGCAATCTTTTTCAAGTTTTTGAAATTTATATGTCCAAGTTTTTCATGCCACAAGTCAGTAATATTAAAACTTGATGAAGACGCATGACATGTGAATTTTTGTGTGAGTGTGTAACAATTATCCAAAGAACGAGAACCTTTGAGAACAATATCACCACTTAGATTTATAACATTACACTCATCATGCGAAAAATTAACACGAAAACCTTGGTCACAAATTTGACTTATGCTAATTAAGTTGGCTTTCAGCCCATCAACAAGAAGCACATTTTTCAGTTTTGGTAACCCTTCAATGTTTAGAGTACCTTTACCTAAAATATTTCCTGTCATTCCATCCCCAAATGTTACTACTCCACACTTCAAGGATTTGAAGTTGGAAAGTATGTTGGTATTACTCGTCGTGTCTTGAACAACCGCTATCAAAGTACCATGAACTAGATGCATGCATTTTGTGACAGGTAAAGGTAGCCAAGCAAACAAAGTTAACTTTCTTGACCCATATTGTTTTTTATTTTGAATTTATTTTGGTCAAGAATTGATTCATACTACCAAATTGTTTAACATAATTCTTTTTAAACAAATTTAACAGAGAAAAGTACTTAGGTCTTATGTGTCCTTTCATCCCACAAAAATGACAAAATGGAACTAATTGTCCAATCTTTCTTTTTGGAGAAATTTTCTTTAGTTGTAGATTTGTAGGAACAGATGACAACTTCGTGGTCTCGGCAGAGTGCCTTGTTCCTGCAAAATGGTTAGTTGGCACAACAGTCGGATAATTCATAGATTTTACAAAAACCATTTTTCTTGAGGATTCAGATCCATTAGATCCTAATCCACTATAATCACCAGCCTTTTTTCCTATAGAAAGAATATCATCCAATATTTTAGATCTAGGATTAAGCATTTTGACACCTTTTTGCAAAAGATCAATTTCTTTACTCAAAGAATTAATTTCATTATTTTTGGAAGCAATAATCATCTCAAGTTCTTCAATTTTTACAACAAATTTTTTATTATTGCTAGCCATTAGACGATTCTCAGAGCAAACTTTCAGCCATTGATCATACATTATTTTATAAGAATCTTTTAAAGACTCCTCATCTAAGTCAGAATCAATGTCAGAATTCTCATTATTCTGAACAGAATTATTAAGGCATAACACATCCTTGTAATCAACTGAAGAGAAAACCATACCTTTGTGAACAGAGGTTAAGGCAACACTATTTTCCTCCTCATCACTCTGTTCAGAGTCTTGATCACTCCACGTGACTGTCATGACTTTCTTTTTCTTTAAGGTATTTGCACACTCAGATTGAATGTGTCCAAATCCTTCACATTCCCTGCACTGAATACCCTTTTTATTAGTCTCAAAGGGTTTAGAAAAATTACCTTTTGGGTTTTTGGATATGGCCTTTTTGTTTCCCAATTTCTTTATGTATTTTTGGAAATTTTTTGTCAACAGAGCCATCTCATCATTCTCATCATCTGAACTTTCCTTCTTTTCTTTAGAAGATTTCAAGGCAATATATTTCTCCTTGATTTCTTCTGTCTTACTTTTTTGTCTAATTTGTTGGTTTAGTTCAAAAGTTCAGAGTGAACCCATCATTTCTTCTACTTTTATTTTGTCCAGATCTTTTGCTTCTTCAATTGCAGTTAGATTCGTCTGAAACCTGTCAGGGAGAACTCTTACAATTTTTCGAACCAAAACATTATCTTCAAGTTTTTCACCAAGAGAAAAATATTCGTTAGCAATATCTGACAATTTCTCATAGAATTCAGTGAGGGTTTCATTTTCATTCATTTTCAAATTTTTTTGTGAGCATACCAAGCCTAGAACGCTCAACATCAGCAATTCCTTCAAATTGAGTTTGAAGGATTTGCCAAGCATCTTTGCCTGAAACACAAGACGAAATCAATTTAATGTAACCTTCACCAACACCATTAAAAATAGCATGTAATGCTTTATTATTGTAACTGGACAATTTATCTTCAGCATCAGTCCAATCATGTTCAAATTTTACCTTAGTTACATCATCGCTTTCTGCTGGAGGAGTCCAACCACTTAAAACAGCTCTCCAAGCCTTTTCATCTTGAGATTTGATGAAGGCTCTCATTCTAACTTTCCAATATGGATAGTTTGAATCATTGAGTAAAGGGGGGAGAGTTATGGAGCCTCCTTCTGAAAAAAAAATACATTGCAAGAACAAGAACAACAAACGGAATAAACCAAGATCACACTCAGAAATGAGTGACCTGCTCTGATACTAATTGAAATTCCATTTTTAGTAATTACCAAATTAATTAAACCATGTGAATTAATTAACGTGCGGAATGGTAATTAACTATTTAAACTGATTGCAGTTCTGTCGGGACAGAATCCAAACTTGTCACGACAAAAACTAAACACAATAAAAAGACAGTGCAAAACAATAAAGAACACCACAAATTTTTACAATGTTCAAAAACCCTTTCGTATAACCTACTCTTTGGGGCCACACCCAGAGAATAAAACCAATTAATAAAGAATCACAACTACAAAATATTGACTTAAACAAAACAAGACTCCCTCTTGAGATTTGCCGCAACTTTGTTGTACTTCTCTTCACTAATCTGATCTTGATTGAAACGCTCAACCACTTGAACTCCCTTCAATGGCAAGCGAGTGCTTGCATCCTCTCGATGCAAGGCTTGTAAAAATCTTCTTCTGAAGACTATAAAAGTTGTGTTCAAATTACAATGTATATTCACTCATGAACGTGGTATTAACTCACCAAAAAATCTAGACACTCATATTTCTATAAGATCACGTGAATACTATGATCTTGAATACAAATAAGGAACTCTCACAAATATTACAATACACTCACAAATTATGCATCTAAGAGTTCACTTTTCTCACTGCCTTTAGAGCCCTATTTATAGAGTCATTTTTTGTGCTCATAAAGGCTGAGAAAGAATTTCCTAATAAAGGCAAGAATAATTGAAGATATTCTTGATTGATGAAGAATTGTCTTTTTTAGAAGAAGCTGATCCAACAGATATGATTTTGGTGGGGACAGCTCAAACCTATGTCAGATCGAAAACATGCTCAAAATAGAAAGAACAATTAATGACATTAAAGATTCAGTTTCCTGAATTTCAATTCTTGAGTTGCACGAAAATATAATGTCAAATATTCCAGTAAGGATTTTGAGTAAGTACTAAATGTTTGCAAGATATTACTTCCCTTTATAATCAAATAAAGTTAAATAAGGAATGTAAATATTCCACAAATCACAAGAAAGGGAAAGTTTAATTCCAAAAAACACAATAAAGGGAAACACAAAATTGATCTTTTAATAAAACGATATTTCTATAAAATATGCCAATTTTAGGACTTACAGAGATTATAAAATCCTAAAGAACATGCAGATGTGCTTAAGAGAGGAGGAAGCATATTAGATATTAGTTTTTGTAATCGACTGGAAGTCTACTTTGTAATTTTTTTATTTTTATTTTTTCAAGGGTTATAAATTTAGAAATACCAAATAGCTACTTAGTTCATCATTTATTATTTATTTATTTAAATAAATATTAATTAATGCTTGATTGATAACATGATCATTCATTAGTCCATTACATGTCATACATGAAACCCCACACAGTTTTAATTAATCATGCATCTCGTTTGTAAAAACATGATTATCTAGGATTGTCCTATATGTTTATTTGAATTATTTTTGTGAAACCAATTGTATGTAAACTATTAAGTCTTAAACTAGTTAAAACTTGGTAAATCACACCATAATAAAGGCAATAGTTAAAATATGCCTCTTAGGATAACCAAATTTATTTAAAAGGTGTTTTAGTAAATTTTGTGAATGTAATGGGTAATTATTCTTGATCACTTTAATTATTCTTAGGATAATTAATTGCATTCACAGGGTTATAAATGAACTAGTAATTAATTTGGAATTACTTGATTAGTTTTAATAAACACATACATTATAAAATAGTGAGTGGGAGAATGTTGATATCTCAATGTGACCTATAGTCTCCATTATTAGTACAACACCATGAAATATGATTAGGACCTCGAGGAGGTTTTGTTTTTGTCCCCCTAAGGAAGGTTTCTAGTCATATTAATATCAAGGTTGACTTCTTATGAAGACAGGAAATAGTGATGTATTTTAGGTTTGACTGACCCTAAGGCGACACTCTCTAAGTTAAGCTATAAATTCTAAAATAATGGATTACACTCACAATGATACAACTAAGCTTTTGTAGTGGATAACTATTTCTTGGCCAAACGAGTGATACTTTATTTTAAAAGAGAAAATATGAGTTATTTTGAGTTTTAAATAATAAAGATAAGATTGTCGGAAATTAACTTGACCGACCCAAATGCGGCACTTTAATTGTCGGGTAGTTTTATTGTGGAATAGTAAATGTTAAATTTATGTGTTTTAATTGTTGCATTAAAACATCATGTTTGCTTTCCAAGAAGTCATTGATATTTATTTTTCAAATATAATGAATCTTGCTAAATGGTACACATAAAGGAAAAGAAAAGCTGGACCAACCATGAGTTGGAGAGCTTCAAAGGCAGGGTGTGCATATACGACCTGCTCAACCGCCACGATCGAGGGTATCAGTTGGAACTAGGATTGAACTCTGGTTTTGCCTCTTAGGTCAGCTTTTGTGTTCATTTTTGAGTTTGTAACAATTTTAAACGTTTTTGGGATCCCATGTATTAAACTTAAACTCTTTTAATGAAATGGTTGAATTTTGACTGAAATTTTTAGTACCTAAACACGTGGTTCGTTTCAATTACATGTTTTAAATCCAAATGACTTGTTTAGTGAGTTAAGTAGTATTTAATTATATAGTGTAGCTTTTCTAGATTAGGAGGACGTTCCAACTTGGTATCAAAGCGATTTAGGAATTTGGGTTCCTGAAGATTGACTGGGCATGTACACTCGCCGCTGAAGACAAGTTCGACTCAAGGTTTGGTAACTATTGATATGAATATGTATTTACCTGCATATTTGATATATGAATGTCTTATTTGCATGCTTGATTAGGAAGCATGAGTTATACTGATAGAGCTTGGCCCTTAACTGTTGTGTGAATGATAAAGGACGTGCTTATTAGCACTACTGCTGCTATGAATTTAAGAATGTGCTTATTAGCACCCTGATTGAGCATGAATATGAACTGACTTGCTTATTAGCATGACTTCTATATGTGAAAGCTATTGAACATCTTATTAGCACTATTATTGCATGTGTATGTTTTTTTTTGTTCAGTCTTAGACCGTGGGGTGGTGCTGAGCACCGTTATTGTTGCCTGGTGTGCCAAGTCATTGATTGCAGAAAGACTTGGAAGTATGCTTCTAGGGAAATCAAATGAACCAGCCGACGCTGGAATTCAGGTTAGAGACAAAGACCAGGGTTAGAACCCTCCACCAGCTCCTAAGAACTTGCAACAAGTGCTTACTCATATGCAAGATAGATTACAGAGGCAGAAATAAAAGATCCACCTACTGAGACAGCAGCGGGTTCCAGTAGGGAACGCTGCACCAGTTGTGGAACTAGTATTACAACAATAACTAAGGACTGAGAACAGGTGGGAGGCTCTTTATGAGTGCTTCAGGAAGCAGCACCCTCCTATTTTTGAGGGAGGGCCAGATCCATTGCGAGTTGAGCAGTAGATGGGTATGACCACCTCCATCCTAGACTTTATGGAGGGTGGCAGGTAATGGCAGAGTGGCCTATGCCACATTTATGTTTCGGGAGGATGCCCAAATCTGGTGGGAAGTGTTATCCCATAATAGAGATGTGAAGACTCCGAACTGTGAAGAGTTTAGAGGGCTTTTTTAATGAGAAATACTATAACGATGCAGTTAGAGCTGCAAAGGCAGATGAGTTTAGTAATTTGGTGCAGGGCACCATGACTGTTACAGAGTACGCTCTGAAATTTGCTAGGTTGCCCAAGTTCACTTCAAACTTGGTGCCAACAGATGTGATAAGAAAGGAGGGATTTGTTCGAGGGCTAAATGATATGATATCCAGGGATATTAAGATTACTTCAATACCTGGAGTGACGACTTATGCTCATGTAGTGGAGAAGGCCCTTATTGCGAAGGGCGCTGAGAACAAGATTTGGTGCAAGAACGCGACCAGAAGGGATACAAGGAGGGTGAGACCTCCCTTTACTGAATCTGGTAGGGGCAGAGGCCCTAGTGACCAGAAGAGGAAGACCCCAGACACTATTACAGTTATAGGCCCATACAGGAGGCCACGGGGTATACAGGTTGGCCACCAGAGCAGCATTGAGAGCTGGAGGACATATCCAGAATATACCAGATGTAGGAGACGTCATCTGAGAGAGTGTCAGGCGAAGGCCTGCTTTTTATGTGGCATAGTTGGGCACCTTAAGAAAGATTTTCCAAGGTTGAAGACGGAAGAACCAAAGAAGGTAGACAACTTGACTCTAGCTTGAGTGCTCGCATTGACACAATTAGAGGTAGAAGCTCGACCCTCAGTAATGATAGGTCAGCTCTCTAGTGCTAGCATTTCTTATTCTATTTTGATTGATTCTTGGGCTACACATTCCTTTGTAACTAGTAGAGTGATTGATAGGTTGTGTAGATCATGTGAGTATTGTGAAGTGGGACTTAGGACTTTATTGCTTACTAAGGATCTGGTAGTCTCTAGGAGATGGGTCAGATCATTACCAGTAGAGGTGGATAGTTGAGAGCTATCAGTAGATTTTATTGAGCTGGTCATGAAAAACTTTGATATGATTATGGGTATTGATTTGCTAGCCAAGTATGGGGCAGCCATAGGCTATAAGAAAAAGATGGCAACCTTTGAACCTGAGGGTGAGGACCCGTTCATATTTGTGGGAACTGTGCATGGACCCCGTATTCCTATGAGATCGTCGTTGAGAGCTAGAGATGTAACAACCCCAAATATGATAATAGGGTTTAGTGCCCTCATTAGCGTGCCGGGAGGGCATAATTGGACTTATATGTGTGTAATTGGTTAAATGCGCGTGACTATGTGGCATGCATGATTAATATGATTATGTGAATATATTATACACATGTTTATGAGTATTAGATATGCATGTGGGCCCTTTACTGTTTATAAGGGCATATCTGTAATTTTTGTCTGTTAGGGCATAAATACGATTATATGTGATAAATGAATGAGACTACATTATTATGTGGATATATTTATAATATATGGCTCGAGACGATCCTAGTGAGCGGATTAGCGGAATAGTCACAACAAGGAGTAATACCCGTCTCAGGGTGAGCTTAGGGGTATTTTGCGAAGTTTAATGTATATTTGGGGGTTTATTGGGTAACAGATAAGTAGTTGGTAATTAGTTGGCAATTGGTAGGATGACTTGATGATTAGCGGGAAACGGGGGCGGAATGACCATTTTACCCTTAGAGACAATTAGAAGACTGGGGAAAGCTTAGGGGCAATTTGGTCTTTGTTTAAGCAATGGATATACTCAGAAATATTAGGGAAATACCAGAATGTAGTGGAACACATTCGATATTTCTAACTCTCCCACATACACGTTTCTTTTCCTCTCTCTAGAACTAAGGGGAACCTCTTAATTTTGAAGGAGAAGCTAAGGGAACAAGCTGGGAATCGGGATTGAGATTCCCTGTAACTTAACGTGTGTGTGTTCTATAACCTATATGATTATTTTGTGAGGTATGAATGAACAGCCTAAGAGTGTCGAGGGCTAATGATAAGCGTACTGAACGCAGCTCAGCCTAAGCGAACTGAGATTAGCTATATAAACAGAGGGCTCAGCCTAAGGGAGCCGACACCTGAACAATTGTATTACTGATTGAGATATATGCTTGAAAATACATGTTTACCATTGTTTAGCCTTATACTTGTACTCTACTGAATAATTTGAATTAATTGGATTAAAGTTGATTGAATGCTACTATTGTTATGTATGTTTGTTGTTTATGGGTTTCTTGCTAATCCTTGGCTCACGGGTGCTACGTGGTGCAAGTAAAGGCAAAGGGAAACTAGACCAACCATGAGTTGGAGAGTTCTGGGGGTGGAGTGTACATCGTCAGCTGTTTGACCGCCACAGCCGAGGGAAAGTTACAAGAATAGAGCACTAAATTGTATTTTGCCGTTAGACTGGCTTTTGTTGAATCAACTTTTGGGAGTTGTATTTACCGCATAAACCCTATTTTTGGGATCCCGTGATTCAAACATTTGTTTTAATGAAAATTAATAGTTTATGATCAAAATATTATAACCCTAACCTGTTAGTTGACTTTAGGATCACATTTATGTTCAAACAACTTGATTAGCAAGTCTTGCACTATTTTAAAATACACAGTGTAACGGTCTTGATTTTCCAGGGTGTTACAACTTTGTATCAGAGCGGTCTAGGTTTAAGGGTGCCTGAAGACTGGTTGGGCATGTACACTCGCCGCTAAAGACAAGCTCAACTCGGGGTTTGGTAACTATTTATATGTGATTACATGCTTAAACATTTAAATGAAATGTAAATGTTTTATTTGCATGATTAATAGGGAGCATGAGATATACTGATAGGGCCTCGCCCTTGACTGCTATGTGATTATGATGAGGCATGCTTATTAGCATTGCTACTGTATATGAATAAATGTTTAAATGCTTGTTTTCATCTTGATTGCATATTGTTGGTTGAGTTTTGATATTGGACCATAGAAAGAATGTGAACATGTCATCATTGCCTGACTACTGAGTCGTTGATTGCAGATAAACTTGGATAGTTATACTTCCAAGGCGATCAATACAACTAGCTGGCACTGGGGTCGAGGCTAGAGATGATGAGGAGGGCCAGAACCCTCCGCTAAACCCTGAGAACTTGCAGCAGATACTTCCTAATATGCAAGCCAGGCTCCAGAGTTAGGAAGAGCAGATTCGCCTTTTGAGACAGCAGGCTCCGTCAGGGGGTGCTGTACCTATTGTGCCACCTGTCGTGGCACCAGATGTACAACCACCTGAGGTTGGAAACAGGTGGAGCCACTTTATGAATGATTCAGGAGACAACATCCTCCAACCTTTGAGGGAGGACCAAATCCACTGATGGCAGAATAGTAGATGAGTATGATCACCTCCATCCTGGACTTTATGAGGGTGGAAGGTAATGACACGGTGGCCTATGCCACCTATAAGCTTAGAGAGGATGCCCGTATTTGGTGGGAGGTGGCATCACAGAATCGAGATATTTCTACTTTGAGGGTGGATTGGTTCAAAGATCTGTGCAACCAGAAATATTACAATGTTGTCGTCAGGGCAGCAAAGGTGAATGAGTTTATGGGGTTGGTACAGGGCAGCATGACAATTACTGAGTATGCTCTGAAGTTTGATAGGCTAGCAAAGTTTTCACTAGACTTAGTACCTACAGATGCGGCCAGACAGGACAGGTTTGTTGGAGGGCTGAATGCTATGATAGCCCAAGATGTGAGGATTATGTCGGTACCTGGGCAGACAACTTATGCCCAGGCTGCTGAGAAGGCTCTTACTGCTAAGGAGGCAGAGAATAAGATCTGGAGGGAGAACGATATGAGATGGGATGTTCGTAGGGCAGTGCCTCCATATACAGGTTCTGGTAGGGGCAGAGGCCCCAGCGATCAAAAGAGGAAGACCCATGATACCTCGACCACTATTGGTCCTTATAGGAGGGGATAGGGTTCTCAGGGTGGCTGCCAGGGAGGCGGTGAGACATGGAGGAGTTATCTAGAGTGCACAAGATACAGGAAGCACCATCCGGGCGAATGTCGGGCAAAAGCTTGTTACTTGTGTTGGGTGGTTGGACACCTCAAGAAGGATTGCCCAACGTCAAAGAAAGAGGAACCAAGGAAGGTGGACAGCTTGACTCCAACTTGAGTATTCACCTTGACATAGGCAGAGGCTGAGGCTAGTCCCTCGGTAGTGATAGGTTAGCTTTCTAGCGCTGGCTCTTCATATACTGTATTGATTGACTCTGGTGCTACACATTCGTTTGTTTCTAGTAAGGTAATTGATAGATTGTGTAGGCCTAGTGAGTATTATACCGCAGGGTTTGGGACTATACTGCCTACAGGGGAGATGGTAGATTTTAGGAGATGGATTAGAGCACTAGTAGTGATGGTGGATATTAGGGAACTATCAGTGGATTTGATTGAATTGAGTATGGATGATTTTGACATGATTTTGGGAATGGATTAGCTAGTCAGATATGGGGCTACTATAGATTGCAGGAAGAAGATGGTGAACTTTGAGCCTAAGGGTGAGGACCCCTTTGTTTTTGTGGGTATTGTGCATGGACCCCACATTCCTTTGATATCAGCATTGAGGGCTAGGGACTTGTTACAAGGAGGTTGCATAGGTTTCCTAGCATGTGTGGTGGATACCACTAGAGTTATGTCAGTGGGGTCGGGAGAAACCAGATTAGTACATGAGTTCTTGGATGTTTTTCGTGAGGATTTACCAGGACTATTGCCGCTCAGGGAGATTCAGTTCTTCATCGAGTTAGCACCAAGTACAGAGCCAGTGTCGAGGGCACCATATAGAATGGCTCTAGCAGAGCTGAAGGAGTTGAAGATACAGTTGCAAGAGCTTCTTGATTTGAGGTTTATCAGACCAAGCTTCTCGCCATGGGGTGCTCAGGTTCTGTTTGTGAAGAAGGATGGGACTCTAAGAATGTGTATAGACTATAGGGAGTTAAACAAATTGACCATCAAGAACAAGTATCCCTTATCAAGGATCGATGACCTGTTCGATCAGCTACAGGGAAAGATGGTATTCTCGAAGATTAATCTTCGATCTGGTTATCACCAGCTGAGGATCAAGGACGAGGATATTCCAAAGACGCCCTTCCGTATGAGATATTGGCATTATGAGTTCCTGGTTATGTCGTTCGGTTTGACCAATGCCCGAACAAAATTTATGGATCTGATGAATAGGGTGTTCAAGGACTTCTAGGATCAGTTTGTGATTGTCTTCATCGACGACATCTTGGTTTACTCCAGTTCAGAGGCAGAGCATGAACAGCATCTCTGACACGTATTACAGAGATTGAGAGAGCATCAGTTGTATGCTAAGTTTAAGAAATGCGAGTTCTGGCTACCAGAAGTTACATTCCTTGGACATATTGTTTGTGGAGATGGGATTAAGGTAGATCTAACCAAGGTAGAGGCAGTTAGAGATTGGCCAAGGCCAAGGAATGCCTCGGAGGTTAGATGCTTCCTTGGATTAGCGGGATATTACAGATGGTTCGTGGAAGGGTATTCGATGATTGCTGCACCAATGATAGAATTGACACGGAAGAATTTGAAGTTTATCTGGTCAGACAAGTGTGAGATTAGCTTCCAAGAACTAAAGCGAGGACTTATTACTGCTCCTGTGTTGAGTCTTCCTTCGGAGGGAGGAAAGTTTGTAGTGTACTGTGATGCATCGAGGTTGGGGTTGGGATGCGTTTTGATGCAGAATGAGAAGGTAATCGCCTATGCGTTGCAACAGTTGAGGGATTATGACCAGTAATATCCTACCCATGATTTGGAACTGGCAGTGGTGGTATTCGCACTAAAAGTTTGGCGACATTACTTGTATGGAGAGAAGTGTGAGATATACACTAATCATAAGAGTTTGAAGTATTTCTTCACCCAGAAGGACTTGAACATGAGACCGAGACGTTGGCTAGAGTTGGTGAAGGACTATGATTGTGATATCCTTTACCACCTAGGGAAAACCAATGTAGTGGCAGACGCATTGAGCTGGAGGGGCCTGGGACAGTTGTTTAGCTATAAACAAATATCAAAGGAGTTGGCAGAGGAGATGGCTCGAGTGAGTATAGAGCTGGTTGTGGGCCGATTGACAAATATTACCTTACAGTCTACCCTCCTGGAGAGGATAAGGGAGGGTTAGTTGAATGATGCGAAGTTGCAGGAGGTTAGAGGGAATGTCCTAGCTAGAGTGGCTAAGGGTTATTCTATTTCAGAGACGGGTCTACTACGGTATAAGGGTCGGATCTGTGTTTCGATAGATATGGGTATTAGACGAGAGATACTTGAAGAATCCCATTCAACACCATACTCGCTCCATCCAGGCACCACGAAGATGTATGAGGATCTACGAACTTTATATTGGTGGCCTAGGATGAAGAAGGACGTAGTTTAGTACGTGGCCAAGTGTTTAACTTGTCAACAAGTGAAGGCTGAGCATCAGCGTCCAATGGGGTTGTTACAACCTTTAGGTATTCCCAAGTGGAAGTGGGAAGACATTACCATGGATTTTGTGGGAGGTTTACCCAGGACAGTGGGGCTACATAACTCAGTGTGGGTGATAGTAGACAGATACACCAAGTCAGCTCAGTTTCTACCAATGAAGACAGCCTATATTGTGGACCAGTACGCAGAGTTGTATGTGAGGGAGATTTTATGTCTCCATGGGGTTCTTAAATTTATAGTATCGAACCAGGATCCCATTTTTACCTCCAAGTTTTGGGGTGGTTTGCAGAAGGCTATGGGGACAGATGGGTAGTCCGAGAGAACAATTTAGGTATTGGAAGACATGCTTAGAGCGTGTGTATTGGACTTCGAGAGGTCTTGGAGTAAGTACCTTCCATTGATTGAGTTTTCGTACAATAATAGTTATCAATCAATGATTGGAGTAGCTCCATACGAGATGTTGTATGGAAGGAGATGTAGATCGCCCATACATTGGGATGAGATGAGTGAGAGAAAGTATTTGGGACTGGAGATGGTTCAGAAGACTAACGAAGCTATTGAGAAGATCCGAGCTCGAATGCTCGCTTCACAAAATAGACAGAAAGGCTACGCTGATCCTAAGCGTAGGGACATGGAGTTCCAGGTAGGGGACCACGTGTTTTAGCGAGTTTCACCATTACGAGAGAGGAGGAGGTTTGGGAAAAAAAGGCAAGCTGAGCCCTAGATTCATATGAACTTTTGAGATCCTGGAGAGGATTGGGCAAGTAGCCTATAGATCGGCTCTACCACCATCATTATCAGGAGTTCATGATGTATTCCACATCTCTATGCTTCGGAAGTACGTCTCAGGTACGACTCATGTGTTGAAATATGAGGATCTAGAGTTATAGACAGATTTATCGTATGAGGAGCGACCAGTACAGGTCCTAGATAGGAAAGACAAGGTTTTACGGAACAAGATGATTCCTCTAGTCAAGGTATTATGGAGGAATAGTAAGGTCGAGGAAGTCAGTACCCCGATTTGTTCAGGTAAATTTCGAGGATGAAATTCTCAGTAAGAGGGGATAATTGTAACGACCCAAAAATGATAATAAGGTTTAATGCTCGATTAGCATGTCGGGAGGGCATAATTGGACTTATGTATGTGTAATTGGTTAAATGTGTGACTATGTGACATGCATGATTAATATGATTATGTGAATATATTATACACATGTTGTGAGTATTAGATGTGCACATGGGCCTTTTACAGTTTGTAAGGGCATATATGTAATTTTGGCCCATTAGGGAATAAATGTGATTATATGTGATAAATGATCGAGACCACATTATTATGTGTATATATTTGTAGTATATGGCTCAAGAAGATCCTAGTGAGTGGATTAGCGAAATAGTCACAACAGCAAATAATACCTGGCTCAGGGTGAGCTTAGGGGTATTTCACGAAGTTTAATGTATAGTTGGGGGTTTATTGGGTAACTGATTTTTAGTTGGTAATTAGTTGGGCATGATGGGATTAACTGAAAATTGGTAGGATGACTTGAGGATTAGCAGAAAATGGGAGGCGGAATAACCATTTTACCCCTAGAGACAATGAGAGGGCTGGGGAAAGCTTATGGGCAATTTGGTCTTTGTTTAAGCAAGGGATATACTTAGAATTCTTAGGGAAATAATAGAATGTAGTGGAACACATTTGATATTTCTCACTCTCCCACATACATGTTCTTTTCCTCTATCTAGAACTAAGGGGAACCTTTGAATTTTGAAGGAGAAGCTAACGAAACAAGCTGGGAATCGGGACTGAGATTCCTTGTAACTGAATGTGTGTGTATTCCATATCCTATATGATTATTATGTGAGGTATGGATGAACGACCTAAGAGTGCCAAAGGCTGATGATAAGCGTACTGAATGTAGCTCAACCTAAGCAAGTCGGGATCAGTTATATAAACAGAGGGTTCGGCCTAAGGGCAGTGACATCTGAACAATTGTATTACTATTGAGATGTGCTTGAAAATACATGTTTACCGTTGTTTAGACTTATGCTTGTACTCTACTGAATAATTGAATTAATTGGATTAACATTGATTGAATGCTACTATTGTTATGTATGTTTGTTGTTTATGGTTTTCTTGCTGGGCCTTGGCTCACGGGTGCTACGTGGTGCAGGTAAAGGCAATGGGAAACTGGACCAAACATGAGTTGGAGAGCTCTAGGGGTAGAGTGTACATTGTCAGCTACTCGACTGCCACGGCCGAGGGAAAGTTACATGAATAGAGCTCTAAATTGTATTTTGTCGTTAGACTAGTTTTTTTTGTATCAGATTTTGGGAGTTGTATTTACCGCATAAACCCTGTTTTTGGGATCCCATGTATCAAACATTTGATTTAATGAAAATTAACAGTTTATGATCAAAATCTTTTAACCCTAACCTATTAGTTGACTTTAGGATCACATTTATGTTCAAACGAATTGATAAGCAAGTCTTGCACTATTTTAAAATACACAGTGTAATAGTCTTGGTTATCCAAGGCGTTACAAGAGACCTATTGTGAGGTGGTTGCATAGGATTCCTAGCTAGTGTGGTAGATACCACTAGGATTGTTCTAGTTTGACCTGAGGAGACCAGGTTAGTTTATGAGTTTCTAAATGTAATCCCAGAACAATTACTAGGGTTGTCTCCCCACAGGGAGATAGAATTTGTCTAGAGCACCATACAGGATTGCTCCAATAGAATTGAAGGAACTAAAGGTTCAGTTACAGGACTTACTGGACTTGGAGTTTATCAGGCCCAATTTTTCGCCATAGGGTGTGCCAGTTTTATTTGTAAAGAAGAAGGATGGTTCTTTGAGGGTGTGTATTGATTACAAGGAGTTGAACAAGCTTACTATCAAGAACGGGTATCCACTGCCAAGGATTGATGATTTGTGTGATCAACTATAGGGAAAGACTGTATTTTCAAAGATTGATCTTCGATCTAGTTATCACCAGCTGAGGATCAAGGACGAGGACATTCTGAAGATGGCCTTTCATACCAGGTATGGGAATTATGAGTTCTTAGTCATGTTGTTTGGATTGACTAATGCCCCAACAACCTTTATGGATCTGATGAACAGAGTGTTGAAGGATTACTTGGACAAGTTTGTGATAGTCTTCATCGATGACATCTAGGTTTATTCTTAGACGGAGGTAGAGCATGAGCAGCACCTCTGGTTGGTATTGCAGAGGTTGATGGAGCACATATTGTATGCAAAGTTCCAAAAGTGTGAGTTCTAGTTATCTCAGGTGACGTTCCTCTATAACATAGTTAGTAGAGATGGAATTAAGGTGGACTTGACCAAGATTGAGGTAGTTAGGGATTTGCCAAGGCTAAGGAGTGCTTCAGAGATTAGAAATTTCCTTGGATTGGCAGGGTATTGCTGATGTTTTGTGGAAGGGTTCTCAAAGATTGCGACACCACTGATGGAGCTAACATGCAAGAACCTGAAGTTTGTATGGTCAGATATGTGTGAGAACAACTTCAAAGAGTTGAAGTGACGATTGATCACTGCTCTGGTTCTAAGTCTTCCTTAAGATCAAGAGAAGTTTGTGATCTACTGTGATGCATCGAAGCAAGGGTTAGGTTGTGTCCTTATGCAGGTTGGAAAGGTGATTTCTATGCATCACGATAATTAAAGGATTATGAACAGTAGTACCCTACACATGATCTGGATATGGCAGCGGTGGTCTTTGGATTGAAGGCATGGTGAAACTACCTTTATGGGGAGAAGTGTGAGATATAAATTGAACACAAGAGCTTGAAGTATTTCTTTACCCAGAGAGATTTGAATATGAGATAGAGGCGTTGGGTGGAGTTGGTGAAAGATTATGATTGTGAATTCTTTACCATCCAGGGAAAGCCAATGTGGTGGCAGACCTTGAGTTGGAAAGGTCCGAGAAAACTGCTTAGCTTGAAACAAATATCAAAGGGGTTGGCATAAGAGATTACTAGAGCATGTATAGAGTTGGTAGTGGGCCAGTTAGCTAACATCACCTTGTAGTCTACTCTCTTGGAGAGAATGAGAGCGGGGCAGATAAATGATCCTCAGTTGATGAGGCACAGAGAGGACGTCCTAGCTGGAGTGGCTAGTGTAGAGTCCAAGAACTTTACTTAGCTAGTTAGATAGTAGTAGTAATAGTAATAGCTAGTAGTAGTTGTAATATGTTAATGATTGTAGATTTTGGTTCAAGCCGGGACTTAGTTGGACACTCGTAGTAACACTTGTAGATTTTATAAGTTTAACCTATAGTTTAAGAATATTAATTATAACATAAGGTTTAATTAATATTGCTGGTTATTAATATGACAATTATTATAACCTAAGGTTTAGATAGAGCCAATAAGAATATGACACTTGTCATGAGCATGGTTATTCCTAAGGTTTAGATAGAGCCAATAGGATTATGACATTTGTCATATGCATGATTATTAAGGAATTTTTATTTTAATGATAAAATAAGAGAAATATAAGACTTAGTATTCAACAGAATCTGTTAGGAGTATGACATTTGTCACAATTTAATTTATTTGTGGATTAGGTTGTAAATAAATTTTTCGTAACTTTAGGATACTGTAACTTCCGACCTATTTTTGACCTAGTTATGTTATGAATTTTGAAAAATAGTATTTCTAAAAAGTTGTAGATAATTGAATTAGATTTCTAACAGTATAAAGAGAATCTAAATCGGAGTCCTACAGCTCCAGATATGTTGATTTTACTGCATGTAAGTTTAGAGTTACGAGATTTAGGGAGTTAAAAGTTAGGATTCTATTTGTTTTTATTATTCTTTGTTTTAAAAATCAAGCTTTGACTCCTTAAACCTCTCTCTGAACAATTTGACCAAGTCCTAAGCCTTTGGCTGAAGAATATTCAAATATTTTCAATTAAATTCATTATTTTTATTCAAAGCCAAAAAGAAGATTTTTATTCCTAGAACTCTATAAATAGGACCTAGCACCAAGCCTTTTTATTCATTCTTCAAGCATTGATCAGAGCCTTCCAGGTGCTAGTGAGACTATAGAGTGATAAACACTTGGGTTGGGGTTATAAGCATAATAAACACATGGGAAGTAAGGTTATAGTGTATTTCAGTTTCGAGGTATAGTTCGGTCATAGAAGCATTCAAGGTATTCCTAATTCTAGTTCCTTTCTGTATTGATTCTTATAGTTCTTCTCTACTCAAATCCTAACTCAATTTTTTCTATTCTTGGTTAGGCATCTAAGTTCTTGAACTTGAGGTTCTTGTTGGTAAGTATCTTTTCGATGGTGTAGTTCATTCCTTTCATCTCTTTTCCTTAGTATACTCACTTCTCTATTATGGTTTTTAGGAGTGTTCCAAAGTCCTGATCTTGTTCTCACATCCCGATTTTTGGTAAGGAAAATATGGTAGATTTGTATGTTTATGTTGTAAGTATGATATGTTTTTAGTTGTTGGATTTTAGATAACAATTACATAATTTGTTTAGATTACAAATAAATATCTTGTTTAGATAACAAGTCCCAGTAGTAGATTCCTTGGGCATATGATTGTTTAGATAACGAGCCCCATGAATTTATGTGACATGTTTAGATAACTAGCCCCGTAAATTTATGGGCATATGATTGCTTAACTGGCAAGTCCCAAGAAGTATGATGGCCATTGTAATAGATGTTGTATTTATATAGTCATATGATTATAGTTTACATATTATAGTTTATAGTTTATGTGTATGTATATGTTTCATGCTTGTAGTAGATTTTGCTTGTTGGGCATTAGGCTCATTCCTTTATGTTTTATATGTGCATGAAAATAGTTATGGCGGCGAGAAGGTTCTTGGCGGCTTGGGAATGTGTATTGAGGAAGAATGGATTCGGTGGACTGCGTAAACGATTTGAGGATGAAGTTGTTTTCTAGTCTTTTAAAAATATGCTTTATATGTATTTTCCGCACTTAATTTTGTAACCAATTTATTTAAGTTATGTTTTGTTTTATTTTCAAAACAACGGGATCCCATATCCTAAATGAATTTTTATGTATTTAATCTTTACTTTACAGTTTTTAAATAAAGTTATGGTTATTTCATATGTACATTTTCTTAAGATTAGTATAGTAGTTATTAATGGTCCAAAGTCTAGAATAGTTGGGTCATTACAGCTAGGGATTACACTGTCTCAGAGATGGGTTTACTGAGATATTTGGAGCGGATTTTTATTACGATGGACTCTGTTATCAGATGGGAGATTCTTGATGAATCTCATACCACATCGTACTCGATCCATCCAAGAACCACGAAGATGTATCAGGATTTGAGATAGCTATATTGGTGGCTTGGGATGAAGAAAGATGTAACTGAATATGTGGCTAAGTGCCTAACGTGTCAGTAGGTGAAAGTTGAACACTAAAGACCACCAGGGCTTTGGGTATCCCTGAGTGGAAATGGGAGGACATTACTATGGGTCAGCATGACTCAGTTTGGGAGATTGTGGATCGGTATACCAAATCAGCCCATTTCTTGCCAGCGAGGACAAAATTTACAGTGGATCAGTACACTGATCTTTACATGAAAGAAATAGTACGCCTTCATGGGATTCATAAGTCCATTGTGTCAGATCGGGATCCCATCTTTACTTCCAAGTTTTGGGAAAGTCTACAGAAGGCTATGGGTGCACAACTGAAGTTCAGTACCGCCTATCATCCTCAGATAGATGGAAAATCTAAGAGGGCGATACATATATTAGAGGACATGGAGCTCAAGCCGCGACCCTGTTCTTCAGGCCTCACGACCTGTGTGCGTGAGAGGGCCCTGAAGGGTCTCTGAAGTTGCCTAGGCGCCACGGTACATGTTGGGGCGTGCCACAACCCATGTCCCCTAGGTGAGAGCCTCAAGCTCTTTGACTCATAGAGGGTCGCGGTGCCTCTAGGAAGGGTCGCAACTCAAATAGAAAATATAGGCAATTAGGGTTTTTAGGCCCAGGAACTCAAACTTAAGGGCTCGAGAAGGATCCTACTACTAGGTTTAGTAGAATTCGAGGTCCCGAAGGCTAGTATATTATTCTGAAACTTTAAATTGATTTAGATCACGATGGTTATGTATTATTATGTTGTGAATAGGTTTTACCGCTAAGGCTCATAATTAAGGATCGTGCTCGAGATCGCCTTATACTGTCAACTCGGGACTCAGGTAAGAAAATTATTTATGCGAGTAGAGTAGGGCATGGTCCGATTTTATGTGTTTAGTATTGTATTTGAATGTCTATAATTTTTATGTCATTTAAATGTGTTTATGACTGATCAGTGAAGGCCAGGATCTGCAAAGGTCAGGATTGGGAAAGGTCAGGATCGGCGAAGGCTGGGCCGGTAAGGGCCGAAAACGACAACAAGCATGTTGAACGCAGTCTGTTATGGCATGGCTGTCTAGGGTGTTGTATTCACCTATTCGGTTAAGACAATGAATATGGTGCCTAGTAATGCACCTTGATTGGGTTAGGTCGCTATGTGAATTGTCTGTTGTATCTATTTAAGTTGTGTATTTATTGAAATGAACTGTTATACGCTATGTTTATGGAGTTTTCTTGCTGGGCATTGGCTCACGGGTGCTCCATGGTGCAGGTAAGGGCAAGGGAAAGGTTGACCAAGCATGAGTTGGAGGGCATGGAGCAGCGCGTACATGTTTGGCCTACTTGGCTTCACGACAGGGGGTAGTTTTGAGGAACGTGCTATAAACGTTTGGTTTTGTCGCTAAGGTCGACTGTACACTAACTTTTGAGTTGTAAATATATTTTAAAACAATACGTTGGGATCCCAACGTAACACTTTAATGATTTTAAATAATTTCCAAACATTTATACTGAATTATTATTTAAATGAGTCTTTACTTTAGTTAATCACACTTTTTGGTCTAATACCTCGATTAACAAGTTAATGGCACATTTTAAAACCACATGGTAACGACTCTAGGGTAGTGGGGCGTTACAAGGTGCCTTGAATCGCCTTAACACCACAATGCTAGATGGGTTGCACTGCAATGCGTGCCCTGTAGTTTTGGGCTTGGTGCTCTCTGACTTGTGGCACCGCGACCCTTAGTGGGGGACGTCGCAACTCTAATTGAAGAAAAATTAGAAATCAAGTTTTGGGTTATAGGAACCTGAACCTACGGGCTCGTGAATTTTTCTACTACCCGGGTTAGTAGAATTCAGGGTCATGGAAGCTAGGACTCGATCCGTAAGACTTTATTAGTTTGTTTCCTGATAATTATTCCGTCATATGATTGTGACTAGGGTGAACCTTAGGCTCAGGAGGAAGGGATTGTACTCGGGGTCGTCATACACTAATTATTCAGGACATGAGGTAAGAAAAATGCACCCGGTCTGTGTTTAGGGCTTGGCCCAGTTATAGAACATGGTTATTACCATGCTTAGAATGTTTTATTAAACATGTTAATTGCGATTATATTCAACTGAAAACTCAGCATACAAGTCAAGGATATATCTATGATATCTGATTAAAAGTTCAGCTTATTAGTGGAGGATATATATGGTAAAAAGGCTCAACATATAAGTTGAGGGTGTACAAGGCTCACCTTATAAGTCGAGGGTTTGAAAGCTTGGTTTATAAGTCAAGGGTTTAAAGGCTCGGCTTATAGGTCGAGGATTTAAAAGGCTCGACTTATGAGTCGAGGGTGGCTATAGTGTGCTGAATGCCAGCCGATGTGGTTAAGCTAACCTGAAAGTATGATATGATCTTGAACGAACCTATGGCCGCCTGAAATAATAAGTGTCAGGTACGCTTGGCCAACTCTAAGGCTGGTTATACAGGGAATTGGGAAATGGGCCCTGATTTGACTCTATAGTCACTAATCTGGATTGAATGCATGCACGAGTGGGGTTATTACTGGTAGGCATGCTAATTATGATTCTGTGGTCTGGTGATTTACTGCTTATGAGCATGATTATATTTTCTTGATGAGCCTTGGATCATGGGTGCTAAATGGTGTAGGTAAAGGAAAAGAAAAGTTGGACCAGCCATGAGTTGGAGAGCTTCAGAGACAGGGTGTACATATGCGGCCTGCTCGACTGCCACGGCCGAGGGTATCAGTTGGAATGATAGTTGGACCCTCATTTTGCCGCTTAGGTCGACTTTTGTATTAATTTTTAGTTTGTAACAATTTCAAACGTTGTTGGGATCCCATGTATTGAACTCAAACTTTTTTAATGAAATGGTTGACTTTTGACCAAAAATTTTAGTTCCTAAATTTGTGGTTAGTTTCAATTGCATGTTTTATGTCCAAATGACTCGTTTAGCAAGTTAAGCAGTATTTAATTACACAATGTAACGACCATGGATTAGGAGGATGTTACATGCTTGGACCTATGTTAGGGATACTTGAATCAACGTTTGATGTTTGTATTTTCGTGGGCTATGCTCCAGAGACACGAGGTGGTTATGTCTATAGTCAAAAGGACCAAAAGGTATTTGTCTCTACAAATGCAACCTTTCTTGAGCATGACTATATGACTAACTATAAACAGCGAAGTAAATTAGATTTGGAGGAACTCACTGTTGATCAAATTCCATCATCATCATCATTAAACGACTAACCAAAGAGACCACATTTCCTGAAAAGGAAGCCCTAGTGCAATGTCATAGTGGGAGGTTTGTGAGACAACTTGTTCACTATGAACATGAAGCACGCTTCATTTTTTCTGACACATAGAAGAACGACCCATTGACCTTTAAAGAGGCAATGGAACACCCTGAAAAGGGAAAAATTGAAAGAAGCCATCAGCTGATAAATGGAATCGATGTATTCCAATTCTGTCTGGGAACTTGTAGACCCATCTGAAGAAGTCAGGCCCATTGAGTGTAGATTGGATCTTCAAGAAGAAAAGATGTGTTGATGGGAAAGTAGAGACTTTCAAGGCAAGGCTTGTAGCCAAAGGCTATAAACAGAGAGATGGTGTCGGTTATGAATAGACATTTTCTCCTGTTTCCATGTTAAGATCCGTACGCATTCTTTTATCCATAACAACCACTTATGACTATGAGATATGGCAGATGGACGTCAAGACAACTTTTCTAAATGGATATCTTGATGAAAGTATCTATATGGTACAACCATAAGGGTTTGTGAAAAAAGGGGACGATCATAAGATGTGCAAATTGCTAAAACCTATTTATGGATTGAAGCAAGCATCCATATATTGAAACATTACCTTTGATGAGATAATTAAAACATATGACTTCAAATAGAATACGACGAAGCATGTGTATATAAATATATCAAAGGAAAAGTAGTGGTTTTCGTAATTCGTTACGTTGATGACATTCTACTCATTGGCAATGATGTAGAGACACTGTAAAATGTAAAGAAGTGGTTAGCTGAAAAGTTCCAAATGAAAGATTTGGATGAAGCGAGATATGTTCTGGGAATCAAAATCCTAAGGGATAGGAAGAACCAACTCTTGGAACTATCTCTATAGAATTCCAAGAAAGGTCAGTTACCGGCTTGACATGGAATTACTCTTTCCAAAGAGCAGTGTCCAAAGACACCTCACTAAGAAGAGGACATGAGAATTATCCATATGCATCAATAGTTGGGAGTTTGATGTATGTTATGTTGTGTACAAGGCCTGACATATGCTATGCAGTGTTGGGAATTTATGGCTTTATACTTTCTAAATTAACAATGAATAATGTGAATAATTTAATATTAGAAACCCTAGATGATAATCAAGAACCTTATTCAAAGTATGAATGCAAATCTTGATAATCAAAGAAGCATATTCATGGTATGAATGCCAATCTTGATAATAAGGAACTAAGGGATTAAACGATGATAAGATGAACTTAGAAAAATTTAATCATCACAATGCAAACACAATAGAGTAACACAAATATAAAGTTAGGGTTTAGAGAGATGCAACCTTTGATTTTGAGCAATTTGAATCTTCAAACTTGGGGAACATCTAAGGCTTATACACAATAAGTATATTGTTGTCCGAAATGTCTATTAAAAGCCTTCCCTTATTGCTTGAAGCTTCACCAATGTGGAAAGAGAAGTGGGATTAAACAAGCCTTGAAACTCATACAAGTCAAGCAATGCTTGATGAGTTTCTTGGAGAAAATGAATGTTCTTTGAGAGCTAGAGAGAGCGAGTTGAAAAATGTGATAAAGGCTTTACAACTCTAATAACCCTTATATATAGTATATCCATCGTCATCAAGTCTAACCAATAGGATTAGAGCTATTAAACACACCATTTGAAGCTAAGTCACGTAATTGTACGGACCCCTATGGAACTCCCAAGCGATGGGTTGCCTGCTAGGTAGCAATGCATCGCCTGCTGGGGTTTTGTCTCCTAGGAAGTTCTTGGTGTTGCATCACTTCCCAAAGGCGACTCAACGTAGATGCCTCTGAAAAAATACCCCGAGCATGACCTCATAAAGTCTCCTAATACCTCCAAACTTTTAGGGAATTTTTCGATACCTCATTTTATCACTTTAGACCCATAAAAGTAAATCATAGATGCCTACTACACAATCTCATGTTTTCACTTCAACTTAAGTGAAATCCATTAAGTGTTTTGTACCTCATTGTGTGAATAACTTAACCATTATATTGAACCAATCTCAACATGCAGTGGGAATTGTTAGTCATTATCAATCAAATCCCGGTTTAGAACACTAGATTGTGATAAAGCATATACTCAAGAATTTTCAGAGAATGAGAGATTATATGCTTGTTTATTCAGAGGGTGAGTTAAACCCTATTGGATACACTGATTCTAGTTTAAAAGTAGACAAAGACCGTCGTAAATCGATGGTTTGGGTTAGTTTCAATCTTGGTGGAGGAGTTGTAGTTTGCAGAAGCATCAACAAATCTAGTATTCCAGATTCAATCATGGAAGTCGAGTATATAGCAACTTATGAAGCGGCTTAAGAACTGGTTTGGCTCAAGAAGTTCTACACTAATCTGGAAGTGACTCCAGACATGGAGAAGCCACTAATCTTGTATTGTGACAACAGTGGAGCAGTAGCTAATTCAAAGGAACCTAGAAGCCACAAGAAAGGAAAGCATATAGAAAGAAAATACCATCTGGTAAGAGAGATAGTGCACAGAGGTGACGTGACAGTTATGAAGATAGCGTCGAAACAAAACCTAGCAGACTCGTTTACCAAGACACTTCCTTCAAAGTCTTTTACGGGTCATGTACGAAATATGGGATTGAGAGAGACGTCTCACTGACTTTAAGGGAAAGTGGGACATTATCAGGGTTGGTGCCCTAAAAGCATGTGAAAATACATTTTTATTGAATTGAATAAAAGTACACTTTTATTATATTTGATTATCGAAATTATTGTTTGAAATTATTTGATGAGAATATGATCTTGTATGCGTACGAGAGAATTAATATCATAAATAATGAATAAAATAGTCAACAACATATTAAAGTAAGTAATCTTTAATCAATGGTTGATAGTACGATTTACTAAGCATTTAGTTGAATGCAAGTAATCTAGATTCAGAATACTGATGTGAATAGACATATTAGTAAAGGTATTTTATATAATTATGATTACATATGACTGGACCAATGTGAATTAATTTCTTTATAAACTTACCGTTTGCCATAAAGATTTAGTTCATATCTTAAAAGATGATCATTTATAGATCAATCTATATCCTGAGTAGTCATGAACTACTATTCATGTTTATTGGATCTTTTGATTCATTCATTAAAGTCTCTTAATATAATGAGGATAGTGACTTTTGTTTTGGAGATTCAATAGCTTGAATGGCTGGGAAGATGTTTTTACAATAATGGAATCCATGCTTTCCTATTGAATCAAATATTGGTTCCCTTAAGGGTTAATTCTAGGACTGAATAGTTATTGAGTTCAAATCTATAATATGATTATAGACTAATTATTCATTGGTGAACTAATGGTACTTAAGGAACAAGAGGTAATTAGAAGGGTAAAACGATAATTCTTGACCAGCTCGTATTAACGAACCAATAAATGGAGGAAAGAACTACATATATTTAATATAAAAATGGACTACACGAGATTACTCTGTAAATATAACTATATAATTAATAAGAGTACAATTCCATTATATTTATGGTGGATTAATAATGGAATTAATAAATAAAATTATTTAATTAAAGAGTTTAATTAATAGTCTGGTTTATTAAAGCATAGTATTATAGGTCCATGGTCTTGGCCTTGTACTATGTCGTACCACCACCACTTGTCTCGTACAAATGTTAGGAGAGTGGTTGTGGAGGCCTAGACATGTACCATCCTTGTACTGCCACTACCTGTCGGGCTCGAACGTTATACATGTTATACATGTGCGCCTTCCGTACATGTACATGCACTTCATACGTAATCAATGTTATCACTTTTCCTAATCGTGCTTGTGCCTTAAACTTCTCTGTATTCGGCTAAGTATGGGTGCTTGTGGCCTCAACTAGGAAACATACCTGAGACATATGCCACTGGTGACACCTACCCTAGAAAATAGGGTAGGGCCTCATCAGCGAGATGCATGCTTCCAAGAGGCTTAGGAGGAAAAAACCTGGTGGGGTAGTCCAATGAAAATGTCATGTGAGGGGCCTCTCAGGACGCTAGCCACGGTATCCTCTGCGCAAAGTGTGGCTCCATAGGTGGGGAGTGTGCCTCCGTGCGGGGCAGGAAACGGGGTGGCGTGAGGCGGCTTTGGACAAGGCCCTTGGTGCCTGTGAGGCGGCCTGGGCCTTGCTCAAGGACCTAAAGGGAGCTAGACGAAATGGCATAAGGCCCTTGCGCGAGGCCCTTAAGGGCGCGAGCAGGGTGGCCCGAGGCCCTTGGTGCCAGTGAGGTGGCCTTGTGCGAGGCGCGTGTTGTGTGAGGTTACATTCCCTTGCTCCCATCTTGGTTCGGTACTTTGGGGGACACAAAGCGAGGGTCCCTTATTTGTGGGGATCTTTGGCATCCACACTTGCCCCCCAGTCTATGAGAGGACCTTTAGGCACTATGGTAGACTTTATGATATGGTGTCTCCAAAGCACATGTGGTGTTAGTTTGTTTCTTTGCTTTGGTAGTGTGAAGAAACGCACTTTGGATGTTGTAATCCTCATGGCTATTGAGAGCCTATTCGCAGATCCCAAGGTGAGAGTAAAGTTTCATATCTGACCATGGATCGAATATTGAATCCAAGGGCTAGGATGAGTTTGAACTTTCTATAAATAGGCCTTCTTTTTTAAGACCTTTTGTATACTACCATTCCTTTTAGTTTAGTGGAGCCTTGTCCCTTATAATTCTAATAGGTGGGAGATTTTATCCTTTACAAGATCATTTTACATGTACACATTTTTTTATACTCTATATGTACGTGTAATTATACACATATTCAGCTAGGTACTAACAATTGCCCACTTTTTTTTTTGTATAGGCGTATGGTGTGCAGTATTAAGGTAGCAACGGTGCATGCAGGTGTTTTGGTGCGAGGTACTTTGGTAGCGACACTGGTGAGTAGGTGTTTTGGTGCGAGGTACTTAGGTAGCAACGATGGTGAGCATCCCTAGTTATCATGAGCTTCCAATAGTGGTCCTTTATCTACTCGAGGTATTCCCTTATTCTTTCCTTTAGCATTTTATGTCAGGTAGGCTTAAGGTAGTATTTAGGGGTGGTGTTGTTTTAGCCTTGGTACACCCTCATATGGAGCTTCGAGCTAGTGCCCATAAATACATATATAGGTAAACACGTGCACACTATTGCACCCCATAGTTGGTTCTCCTGTTATGTGTATGTGTCTAGGGGTTTATGCTCATTCTTTTGTATCTTGTAGAACAACATATTTTCCATACACGTTTACACCCATGTTCTTCACGAGACATTGTTTCATGGCATTCGACAGGTCGTCTAGTATACCTCCCGATGTTGAACCAATAGAGTTATCCCCATCGGATTCAGAGACATCCGTAGATAACCCATATCACATGTACGAGACCTTAAGGAAGGCCTGTATGTGTCACCTGGAGTGGTTATCTGACCATAGGCAAAAGGTTTGGGTCGTTGAAAGTGAGATAGACTCCGTCTTGAGGGGTGAAGGGGCTGCTTTCTCCTTTGACCTCAATGATTACGTTGCTATCCATAGACTGAGTCTCCATGATTTACAAATGGAGCTAGGGTTTATGGAGGAAAACCTTCCACCTGAGCCTTCAGCCCCTGGTCCCCCTCCTAATAAGGAGGCATCTCATAGCGGTTTCGATGCTGACCCTGGTTCTCCTCAGCCATTGTCTATAGTGCACCCGTACTTGATGCTTCCATTTTCAACATCTAGGTGGAAAACTCTCGCGGGCAGAAAGCAGCGGGGACACAAATGGAAGGTAAAATGTCTTGTATTGGCATCACCCTTTTCATTTGATCTTGCAGATATGTCCAAGAGAGCTCATCAAAATGTGGTGCCCGGGAAGCAGGATCATGGTTCTTTATTAGCAACCTCCCTTGCTTCCCACGTGTTGGAGAATAAGTCGATTGAACTAATGGAAAACTATCAAATCGATAGTGAGTTCCAATGTTATGTGCCAACTAATAAGTGTCGTGTTCATGAGCTAACCCTTTCCTCTATGGTGTTCAGCAATCACATACTTAAGGCAGAAGGCATTATTCCTCTCCATTTGTTTTCATCCTAATACTCAAGTACTTTGGTCTCGCTCCACTTCAGTTAGCGCCAAATATCTGGCTAACCTCAGTTGCCTATACATGGCGTTTATGAAATGCGTGGGTCGTTCCTCCATTGTGAAGGAAATACATTTCATATACAATCTTATGTTGACTCCCAAGTCGAGGGGTTTTTATTTTCTAGAGAAGGACAATGCTCAAGTCGCGCTGATAAGGGCAGTGTCTCCAATCCTGGATCATGGGAACAAGACTTCTTCTTTGTCAAAGACCTTCCTTCAGTTCTCGAGCATTTTCGCATTTCCTCGAGTAAGGATCATCTTCTTTCTTCTCTATTATTTTCTTTTTGTTGTTATTATCATTGTTGTTGGGCTTACAATTAAGCTGGTGGTTCAGGGGATCTCGACCCTCTCAAAATATCTGCTCAGCAGCTTAGTTGTGTTGACACCTTAGTTAATGCAGACGTTATGGAGAAGATGGTTGCCTACCTTTTTACTATGGAAAATCTCAATGCCTAGAGTTTTTCTAACGTCTCTGATCCTGATTTGATGTGGCATATAACATAATGAAAGAAAAAGGCCATTCTGATGGGCCTAGATTCCTCTGATGAAGATGATGATTGGGTTCACGACAAGCCTTCTCCTGAGTCAAAGTAATCGGCTCATGTGTCTCTTGCTTCTAGGGGTGGGTGCCTCCCGCTTCTACAGACCCATATATGGCTTCTCATTTGTGAGCGCCGCCTTCCAACCCCGGGCGCTTTTTCTTGCCATCCTATGATTAGTTTGATGTCGCTACTAGCAACCTCCCTAGTCATGGCACTTTTGGAGGCCCTCCATGTAACGACCCAAAATTAATAATAAGGCTTAAGGACCTTGATTAGTGTGCCGAGAAGGCATAATTGGTTTATGTGTGATTTAAATGGTTAAATGCATGATTATGTGATAAGCATGCTTATATGATTATATGGACATGTGAAATGCATGACTACGAGTATTAGTATGCATATAGGCCCTGTTTAGCTTATAGGGTCATATTCATAATTTTGGGCTATTGAGGGCATAAACGTGATTATTTGTGATAAATTGTTGAGACCACATTATTATGTGGATGTATTTGCAGTCGGTGGCTCAAGGCAATCCTAGAAAGCGATTTAGCGTTATAGTCATGGTGGGGGTTTATACCCGGCTCGTGGGAGCCTAAGGGTATTTTTTGGAATCTGGGAAATATATTGGAGATTTATAGACCTTGGAAAAAATAATTGGTGATTAATTAGATGACGGGAATTAAGTGGCAAATATTAGGAACACTCGAGGAATTAGTGGGAATTGAGAACAAATGATCAAAATGCCCTTAGAATGACTAAAAGGCTTGGAATTAAATGGGAGGGTAAAAGAGTCTTTTGCCTATTAGGAGATATACTTGTTATATCTGATGTCAATAGTGGAAGTTGGAGAAAGTGATAGAAACAGAAGGAAAGAAAGAAGAAAAATAGAACATTTAACTCACCCCATTCTCCTCCACTCGGTTTGTGCTACTCCTCACCATTTCTTGTGGGTTTTGGAGCTGGAAACTTAGGGAAGGTCTAGGCAAAGTCTTGGGACTTTGATCCTTGAAGTGGCTAGAAGTTCAACTGGAGTTAGTGTTCAATTAAGGTAAAAGTACAGAGTTTGGTCTGAATTTTTTGAATTTCATGAAGTTGATTTTGATTTTGAGTTTTGGATGGGAATTAAGGGACTTGAGCTTGGGGATTTGAGGAACTAAAGGCTGTAAGAGCATAGAAACAACCTAAGGTCGAATTCTCTCAGTTAAGGTAACGAAATCTAACTTTGAAGTTCTGGGTTTCTGATGATGTTCTTGAGCTTTTGAGCTCAAGTTTGGTTTATATGATCGATGGTGCTTTTAGTTAGGTTTTTTATGTTGATAGGTTGTTTTGGTTGAGTTATAGTGGGTTGTAAGGTCAATTTTGGGGTTGGTGGAGGTTTGGAGTGGTTTGATGGAGCTTTGGCTTGGGGAAGTTCAGAGGAAAACCCAGAAGGTTCTTGCATGCTGGTTGTAGTGTTGTAGCGCTAGCCTTGGAGCACTACAGTGCTAAACTTCTTTTCCTGGGGGGGGGGGGGGGGGGGGGGGGGGTTGTCCCTGTTTGTAGTGCTGTAGCGCTACCCTGCCTCCAGAAGTGGGTTTTGGGTATTTTTCTTAGGGTTTTTCTTGGAGGCTCGGGGGTCGATTCCACCACCCCATTTGGTGGAATTGGGCTTCCCGAGGGCATGGGATTGGTCCTGATGTTGGGTTACGGTGTTGAGATTTAATGATGGTTCTATTTTATGGTTGTGACTAGGTACGCTAGGGCTTTGATGGGATCGTGCTCGAGGATTGTTTCTTTTAACCAAAGCAATCAGAATCAAAGGTAAGAAACTACACTCGATTATGTGGTTATGTTGGGACTAAGAGTTCCCTATACTTGTATGTGATGTCATAAGATGGTATTATGCCATGGGGACATGTGATAAATGGCCTAAGAGTGTCAGAATCATTATTTGCACACAGGAAGCGGCTCAGCCATTGGTAGCTGAGGTTAATAAAATAATCACTGAGCTTGGCCTATGCGAGCCAGAGTCAGTGGGTTGAACACTGAGCTCGACCTAAGTGAGCTGGAGACAGTGACTTAAGCAGAGGGTGTGGCCGAAGGGCATCAACCCTAGTTATTGAATGATATGTTTATAGTTATGAATGTGATGACTATGGCATGTTTATTATCTGGATGAATGATTACTGGTTTGCAAATTGATAGCGTTGATTATATGAACAATGTGACTTGCTGAGTATCTGATTGGTGATTTGTGAATTATCTGTTTGTTGATTGTCGCTTATGCTATGCATTATGTTTTCTTGCTGGGCCTTGGTTCACGGGTGCTACGTGGTACAGGTAAAGGTAAGGGCAAGGTGGACCAGTCCTGAGTCGGAGAGCTCTGGGAAAGAATGTCCATAGTCAGCTGATCGGCTGCCATGGCCGCAGATTGGTACAGGGATAGGAGAACCTAAAGTGCCTGTTTTTCCATTAGAGTGGCTTTTGGTTGTACTTAATCGTTGAAATTTTGTAAACTGTCCTTTAAAACCTATTTTGGGATCCCATGTATTAAACGTTTATTTTAAATGAGGAATTTTCTGTTCATGGCCAAAATGTTTTAACCCTAACCTAATTACAACTTTAGGATCACATTTTCAACTATATAACTTGATTTGCAAGTCTTGCACCTTTATAATCACATAGTGTAACAACCTTGGTTATCTAGGGTTTTACACTCCACCTTGTACCTCCGTGCCTCAGCCCCATTTAGCCAGTGGTTCATCTTTTCCCACGTATCTAGACATCCCAAGAGAAAAAGAGGTGTCGTGGGTAAATTATGTGGCGTCTCCTTTTGTGGCGAACCACTGACTTCTAGAATCAGAATTAGTGGCGATCGAATACAAGTCGGTGGATAGCACTCGGTATGGGTGTGGAAGCATTATCCAAATTTGACTTTTCCTCTTTTGGTGAGCATGCAATTGCTAAGGCTGCTGAGTGGAATGCTCAGGGAGGGAGACCGTGAAGTTATCCCTTGTCTCATCCTTTGCTCCCTTGAATGGGAGGCTTCCATTTACTACTTGATATTTTGATTTGGTTGTAATGCTACTTATTTTATTTTACCTGAGAGGTTTCTCCAGGTCTTTTGCTTTTTGGAGGAGCTTTGGAAAATCCTTCTATGTTTTATGTTTGTCTTTTGAAGGAACAACTCTATGTCCTTTTATCCATGTGGACTTCTTTTAAGCACCTCTTTATTCCATATGAACCTCCTTTGAGTCCTCTTGTTTTATGTGGGTTGTTGCTAATGCTAACAGGACATATCAGCCCTTTGGGTTCTTTTTGTCCCACATAACAACATTTTTGTTGTTTGTTTGTTTGCACTTGCCTACCCCCAATCTAGGGGGAGACTTTTAAGTGTTCTTGTAGACTTATTGCGATGTCACACTTTCTACGCTCTGGCAGTAGTGTTGTGTGCCTTCTTGTAAACCAGGCATAAGGGAAGTGCAAAACTTTTTTCACTTTTTTACACTAGCACGAGACTTTGAGAAGCCCACTTTTTTCTTTATTATGGGACTTTGAGAAGTCTCCCTCTTTTTTTCTATGGGGAATTTCTGCAGGTCCTCTCTCGACATGATGTCGATAGTCTTATAGGTGCACCTTGACTGTTTTTATAAGGATGTGTTAACCCTTTGGGTCTTTTCCATCCTTTTATAATTTTTGCGAGTGCTTTTGCTTTTTGTTCGAGAAGTGTCCTTCTCATTATTAGGCATAGTACTATTTTCCAAGCATCTTTTTAGGAACCTTTTTCGCTAGACGGCTTGGTTGCCGCTCTAGGCTTATTGGTGGACGTCCTTCTTGAGACCTTGCCCCCCATGGAGGTATTAGACCTTATCAAGAGGTCATCCTTGTGGAACATTTTTACTCCCTTGATATCCATAAGGGTAGCTAATGGCTAGACAACAGGGTGACCGCTCTAGGCTTATTGGTGGACATCCTTCATGAGGCCTTACCCCCCGTGGAGGTCTTAGCCTTTATCAGGAGGTCATCCTTGTTGAATATTTTGACTCCTTTGATATCCATAAGGGTAGTTAATCCTCATGAATTCAATAGATGTTTTGCAAGTTTTTATTTACTATATATCATGCCCCCCAAGTGGTTGGCAGGATTTATTCCATCGATCACTTTGGTCATTTTGCTCTCGATATACACTTTGACCATTTCAGTTGACAATGAGTGTACATGAGTTATATAAGCGCTTGTATAAGGAAGAAATTTAATATGCAAGATAGAAACATATTCATTGATATTGAGTAGAATACACGGGTAAGCATGTACTACATTGTGAGGGAAACTAGGTGACCTCTATGATTCATAACTACATAGCCAGGGAGGACTTACTACTATGTTGGGAGGTTAACTAGGGTAACCTCTTTGATTCATCATACCACACATAAAACCTTACTAGGTATTCCCTTCCAGGTGTGTGTGTTGGTGGGAATTACTTAGGTTACAATGTAGGTATATTTGCCCTCACAACCATTGACATTAGAAGCTTTCAAGGCTTGGTGAACCTTCGTAGCAGGATGTTGTAGCGTTCTCTAGTTTCCTACAATGTTTGTGGGTGTTTATCAGGGGTGGCTTAAAGCAAAGCTCTAGCATACCTATCCTCAAGTGGTCATGGTCATCTTCAACTCGGATGTACTTTAGAGCCCTTTCATAGAAGTCACCTATGTCCTCTATTTTTCTCTTGAGCATACTACCACACATTCCGCTCCTCGAATGTACTCCTGCGGTGATGACCAGTTTGAGCTCGTCCTTAGATAACTTTCCCAATGTAGCTACCTTTGCGTTGAAGCGTTGAATGTACCTTCTCAGACTTTCATTTTCACCGTGCTTTACTTAGATGAGGCTCGCAGTGAGTGTTCTGTAGCAATGGAAGGCGTGGTACTACTGGAGGAATTCCCCTTTATAAGGCATCATGCGTGGTTCTTTGAAGTGCGATGGGAGAGGTTCTGGTTGGATTTCCCTTGAAAGTGGAGATTCTTCATTGAACTCATTGGCTCATAGCTTTCATCTTTGCGCAGCCGCTATCTTGCTTCTAAGATCCTTTGTTGTTGTGTCTAGCTCCTTCTACCTCCTGTTTAACGAGTTCAGAAGGTCGTTGGTGGGCAGAGCTTAGGTTTTATTCTTCTTCATAAAAGAAGCTATGAGGGCCTTCTCTTCATCTACTCCATCTTCTCTTTGTTGGGACATATCTCTCTTATCCACCAAATTCTTATTAGAGTCGGAGGTGTTCACATAATGTGTTTGGAACCTCCATGGTCCATTGGATGCAGGGAACAACTCCTGGAAAGTTGGGTCCTTTCACCACCGACGGGGAAGGTTGTTTCCTTTCTTCCCTGTTCTGTTAGGATTTATGCTCTAAAAGCTTGCAAATACATTTTATTGATTTAAATTAAAGTACAATTTTATTATATTTGAATGTTATAATTATATTTTGAATAATTTATATGAATATCAAGAAAATTCCATATTCATTTATGAGGATATGATCTTGTATTAGTACGAGAGAATTAAGATCATACACAATGAATAAAATAGTCAGTAAAATATTAATGTAAGGAATCTTTAATGAATAGTTACTAGTACGGTTTACTAAGCATACGAGATGCAAGTAATCTAGATTAAGATTACTGATGTGGATAGACATCATGGTAAAGGTACTGTATATAATAGAGATTATATATGACAAGACTGGTATGAATTAACTATCTTTATAAACTTATCATTTTCCATAAAGATTTAATTCTTATCATAATAGATGATCAATTGTAAATCAGTCTAAATCCTGAGTAGTCATGAAATCCTATTTGTGCTTATTGGATCTTTTTATTCACATGTTAAGGTTTCTTAATATAATGAGGCTAGTGACTTTTGATTTGGAGATTCAATATCATGAATGTTTGGGAATATGATTTAAAATATTGGAATCCATACTTTCCTAACATATCGAATATTGGTTCCCTTAAGGGTTAATTCTTGAATTGAATAGTTATTGAGCTCAAATCTATAATTTGATTATTGATGAATTATTCGCTAGTGATTTAATGGAACTTAAGGAACAAGAGGTAATTAGAAGGGTAAAATGGTAATTTTGACGAGCTCTAATTAACAAACCAATAAATGGAGGATGGAGCTACATTTATTGATTATATCGATGGACTACAAAGAAAGCTCTGTAAATATAATTCTATAAATATCTAGAGTGCAATTCCATATTTATAGTGGGTTAATCATGGAATTAATAAATAAGATTATTAGATTAAAGAGTTTGATTAATAATCTGGTGTATTAGAGCTTTGTATTATAAATAAATGGTCCCCAATTCACCTCTCTCCTACACTATCAAGGGTAAGGATGTCATAAGGAAGATTTGAAGAGAGAAGGACTAAATTGCAAAGGAATTAATTTTCCAGGGCAAGAAAATAATTATGTGATAATTATGTGCAATTTCTTTAATGTAAATTAATTAATTATTTAACTAAATATCTTTTATTATGAAAACTGTATGTTAAAAAAATATTAATCATATTTGGATTAATATAGAGAGAGTTTAATTATTATCTTATTATAAGATATTTATCTATTTAAAACTCATACATTAAGATAAAGTTAATTTTGAATACAACTCCTACTATACATTGTTGTTTAAAGACTTACAATGGTGCCTAACACTCGAGCCAGGGGAGGTCGAGCTGTTAATCAACTAGACCCAGCCGAGAGAGCGATCGTTGACCAAGATGCAGGTCATGGTTGAGGAAGGAAGGGGTCGAGGCCGAGGACAAAGAGTACAGCCAGAACCAAATCTGGTAACTAAGATAGAGGATCTTTGACGTTGTGGCGGCTACCGAAAGGGAAAAGGACAAGAGCTCAAAGAGGAAGGAGTGTTGCTGGCCGAGGCCAGGCCGCACCTGCTGATAGAGCACAGAACGCGCCTGCCGCTAGAGCTCCAAACCAAGCTGATAGAGTTCGCGAGATAGCCGAGCAGATGAACAATCTGCAAAGGCTAGTGGAGACGTAGGGAGCTCAAATAGAAAGAGAGCAAAAGAGACAGGAGGACGCTGATGCCCTCCAAGCTGAAAGATTTAACACCCTTCTGGGACGACTCCCCATACCACCCAACAATTCTCAGAACTACGAAGTACCACCTGCAAACAATGAAGAACAAAACCTTGGCCCGCAGGTTATCATTGAGCAACCTGTACAGCCAGTAGAAGCACCAAGAGCTGCTCGAGCAAAACCTATATCAGAAAGGCTCGGCTACCAGAATCCACCTATATTCGAGGGGAGTAGTGACCCTTCAATGTCAAAGGAATGGATTAGTATTTTGGAAAGAATCTTCAATTTCATTAGAACTACCGAGAGAGAGAAGGTAGTCTATGCCACCTATATGCTGAGAAAAGATGCCCGCATCTGGTGGGACGCAGCCAAGAAAGGGCATAACGTTGCCGAGATGAAATGGCTAGAATTCTTAACCTTGTTCAATGGCAAGTACTTTAGTAAGGCAGTGATTGAGCACAAAGTGAATGAGTTCACTAATCTGAAGCAGAGAACATCGAGCATGCAGGACTACGTTTGAAAATTTGACCAACTGTCTAGGTTTGCGAAGAACCAGGTGAGCACTGAAGAGAATAAGACCTGGAGTTTTATGAAGGGCCTACGCAGAGACATTGCCAGGTGAGTAGACACTGGTGGAACTGGCCCAGAGACGTATGTTGAAGCTGTGGAACGGGCTCTTCGCCAAGAGTCTTGGGCTGTGTCAGACAAGCCAGATCCACAAAAGAACGAAGACAGGAGGTACACTCCCAACAACCCCTGACAGTTTCAGGCCAATCAGAATGGCCCAAGGGGAAGGTTCAACCCGAGGTTCGGCCAGAACTCGGGTCGAACAAACAATCCAAGAGGCACAAGACCGATTTTTGGGGGAAATAACAAAAGAAAAGGGGGACCTCCCAATCAGACAATGGCTAGTCACAACAAACAGCCGAGACGTGAGTTTGAACAATGGCCACTGTGCAACAAGTGTAACCACCGCCATCGGGCCGAGTGCGGGGTCAGTTTTAACTGTGGAAAGCCAGGGAACTTTGCTAAGGATTGTCGAATGCCAGCCAAGGGCAATGGAAATGACCAACATAAACAAATTGGAGCTCCGCCTCGAGTTTATGCGCTTACACAAAGTGACAAAGGAGCTGGCCCATCTGATATGGTGTCAGGTCAGATTTCTATCGCCCAAACCTCAGCATATGCATTAATGGATACTGGTGCATCACATTATTTTGTATCTGCATCCTTTGTGGAAAAATTAAATAGAAGTCATGAGCCTATGCCTGTTATTTGTGGGGTATCCTTGCCTTCAGGAGAGGATATGCTGGTGCGGACATGGGTTAGAGCCGTACCAGTTTGGGTTGAAAATCGTGAGCTGATGGTGGATCTTTTAGTCTTGGACCTACATGAATACGATGTCATATTTGGAATGGATTGGTTAACCAAATATGGAGCCGTTATCAATTGCAAGCACAGAAAAGTGGTCTTCACCCCAGCAGAAGAAGAACCATTCGAGTTCAAGGGTACGTCAAGAGAAAAGAAGTGTCCCATGATTTCTGCGATAAAGGCGAGAAAAATGTTGAGTGATGGGTGCATCGGTTTTCTGGCAAACATAGTGGATAAGGATAAAGAAACGAGTCAACAACCATTGGATGTACCGGTTGTGTGCAAGTTTTCTGATGTATTTCCTGAAGATCTCCCAGAGATTCCACCAGACCGAGAGATTGTGTTTGAGATAGAGTTGATTCCGGGAACTGCGCCGATCTCAAAGACTCCTTACAGAATGGCACCAGCTGAACTCAAGGAGTTGCAGTCACAGCTGCAAGAGTTACTGGACAAGAAGTTCATAAGGCCAAGCCATTCTCCATGGGGAGCCCCGATCTTATTCGTTAAGAAGAAAGACGGTACGATGAGAATGTGCATTGACTATCGGGAGTTGAGCAAAGTGACGATCAAGAACTGATATCCATTACCGAGGATCGACGGTCTTTTCGATCAACTACAAGGAATGTCGGTATTTTCCAAAATAGACCTGCAATCAGGCTATCATCAGCTCAAGGTTAAGGAGACTGATATACCAAAGACGACCTTCAGAACACGCTACGGTCACTACGAGTTCTTAGTGATGTCCTTTGGACTAACCAATGCGCCTGCAGCATTCATGGATCTCATGAACCAAGTATTTCACGAGTATTTGGATAAGTTTGTCATCGTGTTCATTGACGATATTCTGATATACTCAAAAATCTAGGAAGAGCATGCAACACATCTGGAACTGGTCCTCCAGTGTCTGCGAGACGGAAAGCTTTACGCTAAGTTTTTGAAGTGCGAATTCTGGCTAGAGAAAGTAAGTTTTCTAGGTCACATAGTGTCGGGAAATGGAATTTCAGTAGATCCCACCAAAATTGAAGTTGTTAAGCAGTGGAAACCTCCGAAAAATGCGCATGAGGTTAGAAGTTTTCTTGGGTTAGCGGGATACTACCGGCGATTTGTGGAAGGATTTTCCAAAATAGCCGCACCAATGACTGCCCTTACCCGCAAAAACATCAAATATGAATGGACTGACAAGTGTGAGGAGAGTTTTCAGGAGCTAAAAACAAGATTGACGACTGCATTAGTGCTGACAATCCCCAATGGCACAGAGGGATATACTATTTATAGCGACGCCTCAGGCCGAGGGTTAGGAGCAGTGCTGATGCAGCACAGAAAAGTAATTTCTTATGCTTCTCGACAGCTAAAGAATTATGAGAAGAACTATCCCACTCATGACCTGGAGCTTGCAGCAGTGGTTTTTGTTCTAAAAATATGGAGGCACTACCTATACGAGATACACTGCGACATCTACACTGATCACAAAATCCTGGAGTATTTCTTCACTCAGAAGGAATTGAATATGAGACAGCGTCGATGGTTGGAACTATTTAACGACTATGACTGCGACATTCTGTACCACCCGGGAAAATCAAACAAGGTGGCAGATGCATTGAGTCGACAATCAGGTGCTTATGTGATGACAGTGAAGGAAATTTCGCCGCAGTTACAAGCCGACCTTGCTACCTTGGATTTAGAGATAGTAGTTGGTCAATTGGCTAATCTTTCAATCGAGCCTACCATTATGGAAGCTATAAGAGGCGGGTAGTTAGTCGATCCTTGGGTTCAAGGATTGATGCACGAAGTGAGGAACGAGGGGCGACCAGGATTCCATATCTCCGAGGATGGAGTATTGGGGTTCAAGGGAAGAATATGTGTTCCTAATGATGACGAGATCAAGAAGCAAATATTTTTCCAAGGACATAATGCTCCTTATGCCATGCATCCGGGCACCACAAAAATGTACCAAGACTTGAAGAAGTACTTTTGGTGGCCTCGAATGAAAAAGGAGACGACAGAATATGTGGCACACTACTTGAATTGTTAGCAGACAAAGGCCGAGCATCAACGGCCAGCCGGATTGTTACAACCCTTAGAAATTCCGCAATGGAAGTGGGAGATGGTTACTATGGACTTTGTCACAGGTCTACCAACCACTCCCAAGGGGCACGATGCCATTTGGGTTATCGTGGATAGGCTGACTAAGTCCGCTCATTTCTTGCCGATCAAGGTAACTTATGGCGCACATAAGTTAGCAGATATTTACATTGCAGAAATAATGAGACTGCATGGTGTACCCAACTCCATCGTATCAGATCGCGACGGATGTTTTACCTCGACATTCTGTAATAGAATCCAAACGAGGTTGGGTACTAAACTGAAGTTTAGCACTTTTTTCCACCCGCAAACAGACAGTGAAAGCGAACAAACAATTCAGACCCTGGAAGATATGCTAAGAGCCTGCGTGCTCGACTTTCAAGGGTCATGGAATGAGATGCTTCCACTGATAGAGTTCGCTTACAATAATAGCTATCATGATTCCATCAAGATGGCTCCATATGAGGCGTTGTATGGAAGGAAATGTCGATCACCGATTCATTGGCACGAGACCGGTGAAAGAAAGTTTCTCGGATCGGATGAGGTTGATCAGATTACAGAGGACATCTGACGGATAAGGCAATGCTTGCAAACTTCGGTTGATCGACAACGCAAATATGATGATCGACATAGGAGACCCCTGGTGTTTGAGGTTGGCGATAATGTGCTACTGAAGGTAGCTTCGCTACAAGGGGCTATGCGATTCGGGAAGAAAGGAAAGCTTAGCCCAAGGTTCGTTGGACCTTTCAAAATCATAGAGAGGATCGGGGAAGTAGCTAATCATTTAGCTCTTCCGCCCGCCCTGTCTAAGGTGCATGACGTGTTTCATGTATCCTTATTGAGAAAATACATGCGTGATCCCTCGCATGTAATCAGCTATGAGCAGCTGAGCGTGGATCCTCAACTCGTCTATGACGAAAAACCAGTTATGATACTAGACCGAAAGGAAAAAGTGTTGAGGAACAAGACGGTGCCATTGGTAAAGGTGCAGTGTAACCATGGCATTGAAGAGGCAACCTGGGAAACAGAAGACAAGATGAGGGAGTTGTATCCTCATTTGTTTTAAGTTTCGAGGACGAAACCTTTATAAATTGTAGGTATTGTAATGTCCTACGTTTTCGGGTACCCTTAAACGACCCGGGTCGGAATTTTTCCCCCGGGTTAAGAATATTATTTTTAATAATATTATATTTTGTTTGTAAGTATTCCATGAGTTATTGCTAGCCAAAATATGAATCTTGTGATTTTAAAAGTCAAGATAAGACTTTCGGTCTTGGACCGACACAAAAACCCTGATCGGGTAAAAATCTCGGAAAATAAAATGAAAAATCATGGCAATTATATTTTGGGCATAAAATACATTCATAAAAGTTAAATTTTGGTCAAAAATAATAAACCTAAAAGAAAATGGAAATTTTAAGGCATTTTGTGTTAAATGCCTAATTTTGCCGAAATGGGGAATTTTATACCATGAATGGACCTTAGGTTAAATTTTATTATGTGATTAATTAAATTAAATGTGAGAGATATTTAATTTAATTAATTAATGTTATGTTTGGTGATTAAAACTTAATAAGAGTGAAAAAGGTGTCAGAAGCCAATTTGGACTTTTCTTCTTATGAAACATTTATTAACCTTTACAAAAAAAAAAAATGAAATGATCACAGATATATAGCAAAGGGTGGCCGGCCATGTGGTATTTTAGAGTTGTGTGAACCCAATTTTATAAAGATAAAATCCCATTTAATTAAGAAGTCAAGTGGGCAAGTGGGTAGAAAAGCACTCGAGTATTTTGTGATATTTTGAAGAGTTTTGTGAGCAATTCTAACCATAAGAACCGACCACTCTCCCTCTCTCATTCACTATCATCTTTTTTTGAAAACTCTCTCAAAGTTTTCTCTCAATATTCAACCTCAAGAACACCAAGGAAACTTGGAGGCTAAGTCTTGGTCTAGGAAGTATTTTCCCTAAGGTAAAGCTTCACTAATCTAGGCTTTTGTAAAGTTTTAAGCTTAGAGTTTCAAATAGCTAATTAACTATGTTGTTGGGGGAAGTCGGTTAGGGTTTTTGAAAGGTTTTGGAGGAGCCAAAGCTAATAGGAAGGTCCAAACCTTAAGCAAGAACACCAAAGAGGTAAAAAGTTTACTTTTGATGATTTTGTTGTATGGTTTTTAGTTTTAAGCATTATTTTGTATATTTAATGCTTAAAGTTTCTTATTGGTGATGTAATAAGGTTGTGGTAGTTGTTTAATAATTTTTATGATGCTTGTGTATTGTTTTTGAAAATGGGAACCAAAACCCCCAAGGGTTTTGTAGGATACCCTAAAACAAAACATGTTTTGAGCTGTGACTTCCAAGGGGTCAAGCAGAAACTGTATATTGTTTTTGTAAAATTAAATTGTACTGTGATGTTGTTGAGATTGAGTACATAATATTGAGCTTTTGAAATACTAAAAAATGTTTAGAAATGAGTAAGTTATGCTATTTCAAAGTTTAGGTAAAAAACTGTTTTTTCGTATTCTTATTTTTGGAACCAAGTTTGGACAGCCACTGTATAGGGCAAATGAACCCATTTTTTTCTAAAATTTTGTGGACATATTTCTGGCATAACCTATTATTCTACTGTAAATTTGGTAAGAAAATATTGAACGGTTTGAAAGTTATTAACTGTCAAATTTTGGAAAAAAAAAAAGACTTGAAAATAAGGTCATTTTTACCTCATTGTTGGAAAATGATTTCACCAATAAAAAATGCTCATTTTGACCTAAGATTTTACAAAGACCTAAATGGCATAACGAAAATGGAATTGGGAAATTTTGGTAACAATTGGGTAAGTAAATTTCAAGTTATGAACTAACGAAGTATGTAGTTAAAAATGTGAAAAAATAGGCTTTTCACACTTAGTGTAAAAATGAGATTTTGGAACATAAGGTAAAAAGTAAAATTTTGCTTATTTCAAGATATAAATTGGTAAGTCTTGAAATCATATTTTCACTAAAATTACCCCTTTGAGTTTAAATGAATTATTTTTATTAAAGAGCTTTATTCTTTCTAAAAATAAGAGATTTAATTTATTAATAGTTAATAAATTAAAAAAGGGTTTAAAACCCTATATTTTGATAAAATAATTAAATGGATTATTTTTCTAGCAAGTAAAATTGATTAATTGATTTTAGAAAATTAATTAGTCAAGATGGGAAATTTTTAACGATTTTCCTAATTAAGACAAATTAGGCAATTTTCTTAAAACGGTTTTTAGATATTAAAACCTTAAGAAAAATAAAAGGAAAATTTAACAGTTTATTTTCTTTAAAACTAATTAAGGAATTTATTAGTATTTTCTGGATATAATACCGGCTAAAATCTTACATATTTTAACCAACTAGTTGAAAGTGCGAGTTAATAGCGATATCTTGAAAGAATAAGATTTTTAGCGGATTGTGGGAAAATACTATTGTGATACGCGAGCCTAGGTATCAAGACCTCAGGATAGGTCTCCCCGAGACATAGGGTTTAGTCTCGAATATTTTGTATGACTTTCCTTAATAGGTTTAAAACCAAATAAGGATTATAAATCCTTACAAATGACTTTTATTAAAATGACCAAACTGCCCAAAATAATAATAATAATGAATATGAGTGCCATAATTAATCCGAGTATACTATATGGATAACTACAGTATTGGCTAAGCGTAACTGGACTGAACGTTGGAGGGTGAAAACCTGCTGAGCGCTAAGGACTCCAAGTAAGTCAACTTATATTGTATGGCTGCAACGTGAAATGATTATTGTCTTGTATGTTAGTATAGGGATACATGCACATATATAGGCTGTCATAGAAAGTTTCTTAGAGACGTTAGTCTAGTGAGTGCTGATTTAGAAAATATGAACGGTAGATGTCTGTCATATCGTAGAAGGTTGATCCCCGTCACACTGCTTGATTTTATTTATGTCCGGTTCATTACCGCGACGAGTGGCCATGAGATGAGGATAAGCTGGTTAAACCTAGGGGCGCCAAGATAAATGGGACCTAGGGGCCCTCATGCTTATTTAATCATTGGACGGTTAGAATCCGAGCAAGTGCTCTGATAAGTTATTCCCGGATAGCAGCCGTGAATATTGGCCATTCAGTGAGAGTGCCTAGAGATACTAGGGGTTTCCAAGATTGAGTGAGGCTGAACACCCTAGGGGCAACTGCTCACCAGCACCACTGATTAACATAGAAGTCTCCGTAAAACCGTGTAAATTGGATTACACTCTTGAATAAGTAGCGATGCCCTAGGTAACACGATAGTTACCCTTGATGAGAATATTTATTTGCTAGATCTTAATGTGGGGACTGGGTTCTCTTTTACAGATTAGCAATTATGTTGGAGGGCGCGTTACGCATGAATTGTTGGAAATTGTCGAGCGTTGGTCTCGAATTATGTTGTGATATAATATATCTGCTTGCTCTGGGATTTTCTGAGTGCAGGGATATATTTGTTGATAAGATATAGTTGTGATATAATATATCTGCTTATTTTGGGATTTTTCTGAGTGCAGGGATATATTTGTTGATGAGATATAGTTGTGATATAATATATCTGCTTGTTCTGGGATTTTTCTGAGTGCAAGATTTTTATCTAGTTATGAATTAATTTATCTTTGGTTATCAGGCATGACCATAAGTTTGCCAGGACGCTTTAGCATTCTTGAAATTGATTGTGTAGGGTCCGGAACCCTAATTCTCTACATGCTTTGTTTGAAAGTTGTTCTTACTAAGCGTTTTCGCTTACCTTGTTGTTTCATGTTGTAGGTAAGGGCAAGGGCAAGGCAGAGCAGTGAGCGCTGGAGTCTTCTTTGCAAATGTACATGTGAACCGACCTTTTGGGAAGCCGTTTTATTTTTGGAAATGTTGTGTAATTTTCCTAAACTAGGCTCACTCTACTCTTTATAAAACATGTTTGTAACTAAATGTTAAGTATGGCCATACGACTTTTTAAAAAAGTTTTTTTTTTCTATGGGTTTTTGAGACATTTTGTTAAATGAAAACATTTATATTTCCGCATTATAGAGTCTTGAAAATCCGGGTCGTTACATAGGAAACCTGAGAAGTTTTATCCTCAGACTCTTTCTGTAACATCCCAAAAATGCTAATAGGGTTTAGCCCTTAATTAGCATGCCGAGAGGGCATAATTGGATATATGTGTGATTAACTGATTAAATGTGTGACTATGTGGCATGCATGATTTATACGATAATGTGAGTATGATTATATGCATGTTTATGAGTATTAAATATGCATGTGGGCCCATTCTTGATAATTGGAGCATATTTGTAATATTGGCCAGTTTCAGGCATTAATGTTAATATATGTGAGTAAATGATTGAGACCACATTATTATGTGGATATATTCGCAGTATACGGCTCGAGGCTATCCTAGTGAGCGGTTTAGCGGAATAGTCATAGTGGGGTTTAATAACTGGCTCGGGGCGAACCTAGGGGTATTTTGGGAAGTTTAATGTATATATGGGGTATATTGAGTAATGGGTAAATATTTGATAATTAGTTGGGCGTGACGGGATTAATTCATAATTGGTAGGATGACTCAAAGAATTAGCAGGAAACGGGGGCAAAATGACCATTTTTCCCTTAAGGGCAAATAGGAGGCTGAGTTAATATCAAAGGAAATTTGGTCTTTTTAGTTAAAGGATAAGCTAAGTGAAGTTAGGAAGCAGCCAGAACCCATCTGATACCCCCATAACTCTCTCTCTCTCTCTCATATACACATTTTTCTCTCCCTCTCTTATGCCTAGAAGTGATTGTGAGTTTTGAAAGGGAACTTGAAGAATTAAGCTTGAGGATTGGGAAACTAAAGCTAGGATTCAGAGGTACACCTCATGGACACTATTTGCATCTTCAAGGTAAGGGTTTGAATTTAGTTGTTGAAAGAATTCTGCTGTTGTTATGAGAGTTTACGAGTTTTAAGTTTCAAAGGGAATTTCTTGATAAATTTTGGGTTTTGACAGGTTTTGGGTGTTTCATGATGTAAGAAAATTGTTTATATATTAGCTATAATGGTTAGGCTATAAGGATAAAGATTCTAGACTTAATTCGGAGTTTGGTTGAAGATTGAGTTTGAATTTTGAGGATATGGCTGAGGAAAAATGTTGGAAAACCCAGAGGATTCTAGGTTCATGGGGGCGTTCTGTGACCCAGTTCATGGGCACCGCGGCCCGCATGCCCCAGATGGCCCTAGGAGGGCTGCTGATTGTAGGGTGCGTTGCGACTCTAAGGGGCAACTCGCGGCGCCTCCCCTTGATGCAAGAGGTCGTGCCTTTGACTTTAGGCATGCCGCGACCCTTAGGGTCAAGTTGCGGCACGCCTAGGCAGTTTTGTCTAGGACTGTTTTTAAGCTTGGGGAGGCTTGGGAAGTCAAACTTAAGTGTTCGGGAAAATTTCTACTACTCGGTTTAGTAGAAATTGAGGTCCTAGAGGCTAGTATTTGAATGCAAAGTTTTTAAATGGTTGAGAATCTTATGGTTATCCATTATCGCAGTGTGACTAGGTTTTACCGCAAGGGCTCAGGAATTAAGGATCATGCTCGGGGCCATTATAAGCTTACTGCTCGGGATCCGAGGTAAGAAAACTGCACCCATGTGATTGTCGTTGGGACTGAGATTCCCTATATTTAAATATATGCATTCTGTAAGATCTATATCTTTTATATGGGACAAGAAAGTACGGCTTAAGGGTGTCGGGGCTGATGATAAGTGTGTTGGACACAACTAGGGAAATGTGAGTCGGGGTCAGCTAACTAATCAGAGGACTCAGCCTAAGCGAGTCGGGGTTAGCTGAGTAACTAGAGGACTCGACCTAAGGGCACTGAACCTGAATATTTGTATTACTGATTGAGATGTATGCTTGAGAATATATGTTTGTCGTTGTTTAGCTTAATGCTTGTAGTTTGTTGAATAATTGGACAGGTTGGGTCAAGGTTGATTAAATGCTACTGTTGCTCTTTTATTGGGATTGTTCCCTATAATCTATTGACAGTTGAACCTAGTGAATTATATTTACTATATTTATATTGTTCCCTAGTTATGCATGATATTTTAAGTTTTATTGTTGGGCCTCGGCTCACGGGTGCGAAGTGGTACAGGTAAGGGAGTTTTTAGCTGGACCAGCCATGAGTTAGAGAGCTTCATGGGCGATGTGTACATATGCATCCTGCTTGATCACCATGGTCGTGGTAGCTTGGGAGGGACTAAGGTTAAACCTTGTATTTGCCGCTTAGGATGACTAAACTGTACTTGTTTATCTTTTATAGGTCTATAAATTGATTTCTGGGATCCCATGTACAAACTTAATATTTTAATGAAAAATAATCATTTTGTTGACCAAAACTTTTATTACTTGACTTTGACAAAGTTTTTACTTACACAATTAAGTCAAATGACCTGCTTAGCAGGTTAAGCACTACTTTAAACACACAGTGTAATGATCTTGGTTATCCAGGGTGAGCATATACATAAACGTTCATGTTGACTTTTGTCATATTAATATTTTCACGGTCAAATTTTTGAAAATTATTTATTTATTTTTGCATATACAATTTTTGTTATCTATATTACTAAGAGTTTCTCTAGAGTTACCTAATGCACATGCCAAACGTTGTGGTAAGATGGTTGTTAGCACATATTTGTTTAGTAATTTTCCATGTTTAAGTAATTCATTCTTTTCTGTGAGAGGTGAGACTTGAGAAAACAACTTTAAATTTTGTATTGATTCTTAGAAATGGTTATAATTATTTGGACAAGGTATTGTGGTATGAATGGATGATGTTTTAGGGATAATATTTTCTATAGACACATCTTATTAGAGAGCCTTTTATTATGTTCTTCATGAAAAAAAAAGAAGAAAAAGAAAAAGAAATATATAAAACAAGAAGAGAAAAAAAAATAGCACAAGAGCAATAGTTCTATCATTTTCAATTATGTTGTCTCTTGTGTTAAAAAAAAAAAGAGGGTGTGTTTATTAATTTCATGTTTTATTTTATGGATCTTAGAATAAATGTAAAGATTGTCTATTTAACTTAGAATTCCCAAAAAACTGGTTTTGTGGTATTCTTTATGGTGGTTGTCCAAATAGTTTAATTCCTATCTTCGTTTCAATAATTATTTAAGAGTTTGTCCTAAATATATACACATTTGATGAGTGCTTACTTCTTTTCCAACTCCATGAGTGAAACCCTTAAACTTTAAATATTTTCAATTACACAGGAGGTTAATGGAGTTGAGACTTTTACTTGGCATAATTTCGAGGGCTTTATGTGTTATGGTTTGCGGTAAGAATGTACAAGTTTGGTGCACACACTCACAACTCTAGTTTTATTCAAAGTAATCTTGATAACTCTTGTTGACTTGTTACTAACATTTTGTGTTAATACTTAAGTTCTTTTATCAGTTTTGACCTGAAATATATCATGTTGACACTTATCATTTCGCTTGAATTGCTAGAGACTAGCAATAAGCTGGTTGGGGGTTGTGATTAGTGTGTAAATTTGAGTATTTTTAGGTGCTATTTGTGTACATAAATTAGAATTGAGTTATATATTTTCATCATTTTAATTGCAAAATAATTTTAGATTGAAAATATAAATTTAATATGATTTTGTGCTGAAAATTCAGATTGGGAGTAAGAAAATGGTAAAAATAAAAAGGACTCCAAGCTAAACCCAAGCTCAATCCGGCCCAGCATCCCTTCCACTACCATCTACCATGTGTCTGCATTTGATTCGTCAAGCCGAGCCGCCTGGAGCCGAGCCGAGTTGCTTGAGCTGCCTGACGCGTGCCTGCCGAAGTCCTGCCTGCTTGACACGCATCCCACCAGCACCTGATGAAGCTGAGCCGAGCCGAGCCACCAACACATGACATTTGACCGCCTGCCTACCTGCCGAGCTAGCCAGCTGCTGCCACTTCTCCCAGATGTCCCCCACAGCCCAACACCACCTCTGTCGAGCCAAATAGAAAACGACACGTGTCAAACGTGTCTCCCTCATTATTGCAGCATATCTCCCACTTCCTTCAGCTTTTGTAGCCATTTTCCCACTATTTTGTACACGATTTTACACATTTTGGGTCCTATTTTCACTATAAATAGAGAGCCAAATGTAAGGAAAAGGGGATCAGATTGTAGAGTGGGACAGTTGAGTGATCCGATGGAACCTGGTGTTGAGGTGGAGATTCTAGATGAATATTGTACTACCTCCTTATGGATATTCTAACCAGGAAGTTTAAATGGATGTTAAGATCTAAAATCCATATGTTGAAAGGTAAAAAGGTAGAGTAGTGGACAGTAAGAGTGGACCACATTAGACGGCAAGTAAGAAGGTTGAACACAAAAGGTTGTGACTCAATAGATTGAGTTAATACACTTCGGTTCGTGTGAACGGGTGACATAATAAGGCATTTAGGCAACAGGAGACTGTATGTCCCCGTGAAATACTGAAGTTGATAGTGTAGGGTTGAGACCCTTTATGTTCCAAGTTCTAGAAAAGGATGTAGAAAACAAAGAGTATAAGAGTGAAACCTGAAATTATTGGTTATCTTCATATAGACTAGCAATCTGAAGAAGTGACTTAGATTTTGAAGAATTATGCATCGAATGTGCAAGTGTTTGAGGCATTAAGACATGTATGGTCCCTTGATGGAATAGTCACAGTGATGAATGTCGGTCAATGACTAGGGTGACTCGGCATAAGATATGGTAAGGTAGAGGGCAAGAAGTACTTGTTCTAAGTAATGAAATGAAAGGCAAAGAATATTGTGATTCGGTATTGGTTCAGGGAAACCAAAGAAGTCATTAGGATTGTTATAGAAAAAGTGTCTTCCTATCTGAAAGGACATAAGAGTTCACAAATTTCAAATATGGGAACATGAAGTTCCAGGATGGGAGACTTTGTATTTCTCCGAATAATGTAGACTAGAAAGGATAAGATGTTTTGGGAAAGAAAAAGGAGTTTTGACTCACGATTTAATAATACTTCTGAGATCTTATCAAGGACTAGGCCAGGGGCCTACATATTAGCCTTACCCTAGTATGGATGGTGGCTTATGAATGTTATTGGTGCCAATATCAAGGAAAGAAATGTATGATATCATCGCTAATGAGGCGAGGAGACCCAAGGATTTCAGCGAGAGTTATTACGCAAGGAAAAGCTAATAGAATTATAATAAGAAGATAAGGTCTTATGGAATAAAATTGTCACTCTGATGGGAGTGTTACTGAAGGATAACAGATAAAGGATTGGACTCTGTAATTACAGCAAAACTCACGAGGTTTGTATCCCAAAGTGTTTGAATAAATTTCGACGATGAAATTTCAGTAAGGAGGGGATAGTTGTAATGTCCCAAAAATGCTAATAGGGTTTAGCGCCTTGATTAGCGTGTCGGGAGGGCATAATTGGATATATGTGTGATTAACTGAATAAATGCATGACTATGTGGCAAGCATGATATATATGATAATGTGAGTATGATTACATGCATGTGGGCCAACTCATGATAATTGGGGCATATTTGTAATATTGGCCCGTTTTAGACATAAATGTTAATATATGTGAGTAAATGATTGAGAACACATTATTATGTGGATATATTCGCAGTATACGGCTCGAGGCGATCCTAGTGAGCGATTTATCGGAATAGTAACAACGGGGTTTAATACCTGGCTCGGGGCGAGCCTAGGGGTAATTTGGGAAGTTTAATGTATATTTGGGGTTTATTGAATAATGGGTAAATATTTGGTAATTAGTTGGGCATGACGGGATTAATTGGTAATTGATAGGATGTCTCGAGGAATTAGCAGAAATGGGGGCAAAATGACCATTTTTCCCATAAGGTCAAATAGGAGGCTGAGTTAATATCAAGGGCAATTTGGTCTTTTTAGTTAAAGCATAAGCTTAGTGAAGCTAGGAAGCAATCAGAACCCATTTGATACCCCCAGAACTCTCTCTCTCTCTCTCTCTCTTTCTCTCTCTCTCTCTTATACATATTTTTCTCTCCCTCTCTTATGCCTAGAAGGGGGTCTGGGTTTTGAAAGGGAACTTGTAGAATTAAGCTTGAGGATTGGGAAACTAAAGCTAGGATTCAGAGGTACAGCTCAGGGACACTATCTGCATCTTCAAGGTAAGGGTTTAAATTCAGTTGCTAAAAGAATTCTGCTGTTGTTATGAGAGTTTATGAGTTTTAAGTTTCAAAGGGAAGGGTCTTGATAAATTCTGGGTTTTGACTTGTTGTGGGTGTTTGATGATGTAAGAATTTTTTTTGTAGATTACTTATAATGGTTAGGCTATAAGAATAAAGATTATACACTTAATTCAGAGTTTGGTTTAAGATTGAGTTGAATTTTTAGGATATGGCTAAGGAAAAACACTGGAAAACCCAAGGGATTCTAGGTTCACGGGGGCGTGCCGCGACCCAGTTCATGGGGGTCGTAGCCTGCATGCCCCAGATGGCCTTAGGAGGGCTACTGATTGTAGGGCGCGTAGCTACTCTAAGGGGCAACTCGCGGCCCGCCTCCCCCTGATGAAAGAGGCCATCCTCTGACTTGAGGCGCACCGCGACCCTTAGGGTCAGGTCGCGGCACGCCTAGACAGTTTTGTCTAGGACTGTTTTTAAGCTTGGGGGAGGCTTGGGAAGTCAAACTTTAGTGTTTGGGAAAATTTTGTAGTGTCCTAGAATTTTTACTTAGCTAGATAGTAGTAGTAGTTAGTATTAGTTTGTAGTATGTTAGTTTCCGTGGATTTTGGTTCAAGCCGGGACTTAGTTGGAAACTCATAGCAACAATTATGGAATTTATAAATTTAACATATAGTGTAGAAATATTAATTATAACATAAGGTTTGATTAATATTGCTAGTCTTAGAAATATTATTTATTATAATCTAAGGTTTAGATAGAATTATTAAAAATGTAACACTTGTCATAATCATGTTTATTAAGGATTTAATTATTTTTTATGAATAGTTTAAATAAAAGAAAGATCTAGAAGCTCTAGAACCTTCCAGCAGCTGTTAGGATCACGTTTTGACTCAGTCAAAGCTGTTTAATCAATTCAAAATATGCTGAAAAAGTGCAAATACGTGTTTGATATATCAACGTATGCCGATATATCGTAGCTATAGGGGCTGCTATTTGCCTACGGGAGATACGAAAAACACGTCGACTTCGCATGAACGAATGAACGGGGCTCGGGATATAGGTATAGGCGATATATCGCCCCTGGCATGTATTTTGTGAAGCTTGAGGTTTTTAAATTTAAAAGCAGCCTTAACCACTTGGACCTTGCCCTTAAACGATTTTGACCGAGTTCTGGGCTTCTGCAGAATGAAAATTCAAATCTTTGTCATTTTATATTCATTTATTTATTCATTCTAAAAGGGGTTAGTTTCACTCCTTGAACCTTATAAATAGGACCTTTTACTCAGACATTTCCTTCATTCTTCAGAGCCTCCAAGATGCTAAGTTTACTATAGTCAGAAACACTTGGGATTTGGGATAAAACTTTTCCAATATGTCGATGCTCAAAATTCAACACCGGTAAAGAGCCCACATCTCATGCCTAAGGTCCCTGGAAGGTCCAAAGCAACCATGTTTGAAGTCCATTTGAACCCTCAAACTAGTGCTCAAATCGACCCTGCTCCAAATGACCCCTGCGCGCGCCTCACGCAGCCCACGTGTGCCCAAGTGGCCAAGGGGCCTCACCCATGCATGCCCAAGTGGCCTTGCGCCTCGCGCGCCCCGTATCCTCCCAAGGGGCCTCGCGCCTCCCAAGTGGCCTAGCACCTCGCGCGCCCGGCCTGGCCACAACAGCGTCTTGCGTGCCCAGCCTGGCCATAGCAGCGCCTCGCGCGCCCCACCTGGCCACAGCAGCGCCTCGCATGCCCCACCTGGAAACATCAACGTCTCGCCCTACCTCAACCGTGCATCTCAGGGCCTCGCGTCAATGGCGCCTTGAGCCTAGGAGGGGCGCCTCGCGCCTGGGGGGTGTGCCTCACGTCAACGGTGCCTCGCGCCTAGGAGGAGAGCCTCGCCCCTAGGAGATGCCCCACGCAATGGGACACACGCCAACGACGCCTCACACCCAGTAGGTGCGCCTCGCGCCTAGGAGGTGCCCAGCGCCTCGCCTCGGCTTGCATCTCAGGGCCCCCAAGTGACCCTGCCTCACCTCACGCATCTGGATCTATGCCACAAGAAGGATCTTGGGTAGCAGGACAACCTCATCCTTGATGGTCACGTGGCCCCACGCACATGGGGACCACGGGGCATTGGTCTTGTGAAATGAGACCATCAACTAACGCAAGGATGCCCCCTACGGGGCACTTCTCTTCCTGTGAGTCTCACGGGATGTAAGGTCAAGGATCTAAGGGAAGGCTTCACAACAATTTGATGCGAAGACAGGAGAGGTATGGAGCGCACTAACAAACTAAAAGGAAGTAGAGTACGGAGACAAGGCCCACGCCGGACAAGTAGTGGTTGTACAAATAAGGTACCTGCTGTGGTCCTCACCAGCCAGTCTCTAACACTCATACTGAGCAAGTAGTGGAGACACAATCAAGTACTAAAGTGGAAGTGCTCCCACAAACTCAGATCATGTACTGGAGCCGACACCACCACACCTGATACCACACCTGACACCGTACTTGCGTACTATCTGGTCCCTTGGACCACAATGTATTAGGGGCCATTAGAGCCCACTATAAAAGGAATTTCACTTCCACTTGGAAAGGGGTTGGAAAAAACACTGTAGCACTACACCATAAGAAATACAAATTCAGTTCACCATTTTCTTTCTGCAAGTGTTCTTTGAGTTTCGAATTAGATCTTTGAAGTTTTTCTTTTGATAATCTCTACATTTCTATTTTTCTAATTGACGAGTTCTCACTGTCAACAGTTTGGCGCCGTCTGTGGGAAGGATAGATTGCAAGTCACTATTTTTCTGTCAATTCCGATAAGAAAAAATGTCGCGACGTTCAAAACGGTTGAGAGAGCCGTGCGAGGTGGAAGTCCACCTTGACGGAGATCAGCTAAAAGCCTCCATGAGGGATTCTCCTCCACCTGCAAACATGGAGGCCCCAAGGGAGCCTGAGGTGCCTAGAGACGAAAGGGAGGCCTCATCCCCGGCAGTCCGACCTGGGGAGGATCGCCCAAGGTCAGCGGCTGCCCCAGCAAGGGGCGCCGATGAGTTCATGCTCCGAAGGCCGCCGCAGGTGCAAAACCCCGGTGAGCAAGATCCAGGCCCATCGAAGCACCGGGCTAACAAGTACCCTCTGGTCCACTCCGTCAGCTCAAGCTCGGAGTCTCAATTCTACGAAGACAAGATACAAGAACTTCACCGCAAGAATCAGAGGCTAGAAACCACCCTGGAAAACATGCAAGAGGTGCTAGATGGGCTGTTGCAAGGGAGATCAAACGTGACACTCCCTAAGCGGAAAGAGAGAAACCAGAGGGGGGTAGAAACCACCGTCCCAGTAGATGACGGAAAGACCCGACTCTCCACTAGTAACACCCCCCGAACGAAGCAGCGCGAACATCTCGGACCACCGAAACAGCCCCAGAAGCCAGAGCCGAAGACCAATGCTGCCCCTCGTAACGATGACGAGGTCACCTCAAAGAGAACACCCTCAGATTTACGAGAAGAACTCAACAAAAAGAGGGCGGGTAAAAGGATGGGGCCCCGAGAAGGCAAAGGAAAGGGGGATCCTAACCCATCCGCTTTGAGAGACTCCCGAAGCAAGAGGAGGCAGGACCTGGACACAGAAATGAGGGGCCTACGAAGCAAAATCATCACCGCCTCCGGAGGTCAAGCCTTTGAGGAAGAGTTCAATCATGAGTCTCCCTTCATCAAGGAGATCCAAGCCATCCGGCTTTCAGCCAACTTTAAGGAGCCCCATATGACCCCCTACGAAGGAAGCACAGATCTGAAATACCATCTGGATGCATTTAACGACCTGATGAAGCTGAGGGGAATTAGTAGTGGGGCCAGATGTCATTTCTTCGCTGTCACATTGAAAGGACCTACGTATAAATGGTTCAAAAGACTTAGACCGGGGTCCATCAGATCTTGGCAACAATTTTCTGATAAATTCCTCCAGAAGCACCACGTCATGCGAGACTACACGATGCCAGACACCAACCTCGCTAATCTGAAGCAAGGAGAAAATGAGAGTCTAAAGAGCTACATTCACAGATTCAATATGGAGGCAGCTAAAGTAGGGAGCCTGACCCGCAAAGAGCTGAAAATGGCCATCACAGCTGGAGTGCACCCAGGAAGCAAGTTATGGGATAACATGCTCAAGAGGGAGGTCATGGACTTGGATGATTTATACGAGCGAGCGCAAAAGTATATTCGTGTGGAAGATGGTCACGAGAGCCTCAAGGCCGGAAAAGTCCAAAATTCACCAAAGCCCTCAATCTGGGAGAGCCAAGGCAATGTAAAGAAAAAGAGGGTCTATGAGGGGGCAAGAGATGATCAACCCCGGAAGCATCCTGGGAAGGCTAATGTGGTGGCTGAAGCGTTGAGTCAAAAGGGCCCAGGGCAGTTGTTCAGTTGTCTGATGAGCGCAGACAGGGCCCCTACACCTATTATAATGACCTCAATCCGAGAGAGCCAAGGCAATGTAAAGAAAAAGAGGGTCTATGAGCATATTTCAGAAGGCCCCCGCCAATGAAAAAAGACCGGTCTAAAAGAGACCCCAGCAAGTATTGCCAGTATCACAAAGATATAGGCCACACAACTACAGAATGCAACCATTTGAAGGTGGAAATTGAGAAGCTCATCCGCAGGGGGGATTTGGGCAGATATGTACGCAAGGAGAACCATAGGCTAGAAGAAGGAGCATCCTCGCTGCAGGTGCGAGAAGTAGCCCCAGAAGTGCAAGGAGAGGTCAGGACCATCTTTGGAGGACCAGGATTCGGGGGGAATCAAGGAAGGGACGAGACAGATATGACAGGGAGGCCAGGCAGAGTCCACCACCGTGCATCCTAAGTCTGGAGCAGCGCCCCCCGAAGAGTTTCAAGGGTGAAATTGACTCAATAACTTTCACCGAAGAAGACGCTCGGGGTGTACACTTCCCCCACAATGACCCCCTAGTGTTGACTGTCCAGCTTGCTAACATGAGGGTGTAGCGGGTCTTGGTGGATAACGGAAGCTCTGTGGACATCTTGTATCGTCCAGCGCTGGAGAAGATGGGACTAAGCCCCCGTCACCTAAAGCCTTGCACTACGTCTTTGTATGGATTTACGGGAGATTCGATACAGCCCCTGGGGGCAATCGAGTTAGCCCTTACTATGGGAGAGCAGCCCAGAAAAACCACCATAATGGCAAACTTCTTTGTGGTAGATTGCGCCTCAGCCTTCAACGTGGTATTAGGGAGACCTTCCCTAAGAGAATTGAAGGCAATAACTTCTGTATACCATTTAGCTATGAAATTCCCAACTCCCGGGGGAATATCATGCATGAAAGGAGAACAGAAGGAAGCAGGGGAATGCTATAACACATCCCTCCGCACAGCCACAAAGCCGACAGCACCTATGGCAATGGTTGTGCATGAAGGCGCGAACCCAAGCGAGTTGGACCCACAAGTCACAGAAGAGCCCAGAGCTGAATTGGTAGAGGAATTAGAGGAAATAACGATCATGAATGAGCCATTGAGGAAGTTGAAAGTAGGAAAAAACCTTGCCGATGACATGAAGGAGAAACTAGTAGAGTTCTTAAAGCCAACCTCGATGTATTCGCCTGGAGTCACGAGGATATGGTAGGGATAGACCCAGCGATCATGTGCCACCATCTGAACATCGACCCGAAAGCAAGGATGGTGAGACAAAAAAGGAGAGCACTAGACCCAGAGAGATACGCAGCCCTGAAAGAGGAGGTTGACAAGATGAAGGCGAATGGGTTCATTCGAGAGGCATTTTACCCACTCTGGGTGTCGAACCCAGTGCTGGTCCCACAGCCCAACGGAAAATGGAGGACTTGTGTGGATTTTACCAGCCTCAACAAGGCCTACCCTAAGGACAGCTTCTCGCTTCCTAGGATAAACCAGTTGGTAGATGCCACAGTGGGACACGAGCTACTTAGCTTCATGGACGCATCTTCAGGGTATAACAAAATACCCATGAACCCTGCTGACGTGGAGCACACTTCGTTCATAATGGACAAGGGGTTGTACTACTATAAAGTGATGCCCTTTGGTTTAAAAAATGTAAGTGCCACTTACCAGAGGTTGGTGAACAAAGTGTCCGCAAATCAAATAGGAAGGAACATGGAAGTGTACATGGACGATATGCTGGTGAAGACAAAGAAAGCAGAAGAGCTCACTAGCGACCTCATGGAGATGTTCAACACCCTTCGCAAGTATAGAATGAAGCTGAATCCACTCAAATGCACCTTCGGAGTTTCTTCAGGAAAATTCCTGGGTTTCATGGTGAATTCCCGAGGTGTCGAGGCTAATCCTAAAAAAATCAAGGCCTTGCTGGAAATGAGCCCACCATGGAGAAAAAAAGAGGTGCAGTGCCTGACGGGGAGAGTGGCATCCCTCAATAGATTCATCTCCAGGTCGACTGACAAATGCCTCCCTTTTTTCAACATCCTAAAAGGGAACAAAAAGTTCGCTTGGGATGATGAATCCCAGGATGCCTTCACCAAGATGAAGGAACACCTTGGAAGGCCACCCCTTTTGGCCAAGCTAGAAAAAGGGGAGAAGTTGTACCTGTATCTAGCTGTATCTGAGCATGCCATAAGCGCCGCCTTGGTCAAGGGGGAAAAGAAGCACCAGCACCCTGTCTACTATGTGAGTAAGCGGTTGGTAGACGCGGAAACCCGGAACCCGGAAATAGAGAAGTTAGCATATGCCCTGATAGTGGCTTCTCGAAAATTAAGGCCTTATTTTCATGCTCATGCGATTGAGGTGCTCAACAACACCCCCCCGCGTCAAGTCTTGAACAAGCAAGAAACTTCAGGAAGATTGTTAAAGTGGTCGATTGAATTGAGTCAGTCTAACATCACTTACACCCCAAGGACCTCAATCAACGGGCAGGTACTTGTAGACTTTAAAGTCGAGTTCACATACCGACCCCAAGAGGAGGGGGAAATAGAGGATTATGGACTGGCGCACGAAGAGGAAAGGCACCCCGAAGAATGGAGCCTCCATGTAGATGGGGTGTTTAACGAAGGGGGAGCCGACGCTGGCATAGTGATGACGAAACCTGAAGGGCACAAGATGTATTGTGCCTCGAGATTTGGATTCGAGGCTTCCAATAATGAGGCAGAATATGAGGCGATGTTGGCTGGCCTACGGCTAGCAAAGGAGTTAAAGGTATTCCACTTGCACGTCTTTAGTGACTCACAACTGGTAGTGTTTCAGGTGAAAGGCGAATACCAATCTAGAGGTCCAAAAATGATTGCATACCTTACCAAGGTGAAGGAGTATTTGGATCAGTTCGAAAGATACACGATAAAACAGATCCCCCAGGAGCAGAACGTGAACGCCGTTGCACTCGCGAAACTCGCCTCCACACGAGACGAAGACACGCTTGAGTCTATACCGGTCGAATATCTCCCCAAGCCAAGCATAGCCGAAGAAGGAATCAACATGGTCAAGAGCTCCGAGGGGCCATGGTTTGCACCCATGAGGAGGTACTTGAATGATGGGACCTTGCTCGCAGAAAAGAAAGAGGCCCGCAAGCTGGCTTACAGAGCCGCCCAGTACACCCTAGTAGATGGAATCTTGTATAAGAGAGGCTTCTCTACCCCACTCCTGCAGTGCGTTGATAAGGGAGAATTATCAAAAAATTTACAAGAGATACACGAAGGGGAATGTGGAAACCATGCTGGGGGGCAGTCCACGGCAAAAAAGGTCGTCCGCCAGGGGTATTATTGGCCTACCATGGATAAGGACGCGAGTGACTTCGCAAGAAAGTGCGACAAGTGCCAGAGACATGCGACTTACCCACGACAGTCACCAAATGAGCTGGTGAGCATGACCAGCCCGTGGCCCTTTGCTATGTGGGGGAGATTGACTTGATAGGGGCACTGCCAACCGGAAGAGGAGGAGCTAAGTATGCAGTGGTAGCGGTCGACTATTTAACTAAGTGGGTGGAAGTGGAGCCTTTAGTCAACATAACGGCTAAGCAGATCACCACCTTTGTCAACAAATATATTGTCTGTAGGTTCGGAGTACCTTACAAAATCATCTCCGACAATGGAACGCAATTTGAAGGAGGGGTGTTCAAGGACTACTACAAGGAAAAAGGAATCAGGAGGAGTTTCTCCGCAGTAGTACACCCCCAAGTGAATGGACAACTAGAGGCCATCAACAAGATCCTGAAAAGGAACTTGAAAACTAAGTTGGAAAAGTTGAAAGGGGCCTGGGTCGAGGAACCCCCAAATGTGCTCTGGGCCTACAGGACCACCCCCCGTTCCACCACTGGGGAGACACCTTTCGCCTTGGCCTACGGCTGTGAAGCTGTCCTTCCAGTAGAAATGAAGGTTAGCTCTTTCTGCACGCAAGCATACGATGACCATGCTAATATCACAGCGTTGGTCGGGAACCTGGACTTGCTGGAAGCCAAGAGGGAAAGGGCACAACTAAGGCTGGCCACATATCAACAACGGGCAGTGAGGTATTATAATTCAAGGGTGCGAGAGAGAAAGTTCAGGGTAGGAGACTTAGTATTGAGGAAGGTACTCCCCAACACACGAGACCTGGGGGCGGGGGTACTGGGGGCGAACTGGGAAGGACCCTACCAGGTCGCTCAGTGCATACCACAAAACACCTATAAGTTGGTGCACATGGACGACACCATCGTGCCTCGAGCATGGAATGCGGAACACCTCAAGAAGTACTGCCAGTGAGACTTCCACATCCAATGCAAGCAGTATCTGTGCTTAGTATGTTACGTGTTCTGTTAGCTTAGTAGACAAGAATCAAAGAGGTTGCCTAGATAACCTCCCAAGTAGATGTAAACTTTATATATATATCATTGTAACCTGCCTACTATGAATGAAACTGTTCACATCTTCGCATGTTATTTTTCTTCTCTATGCGAGCATCAACCAAAGTGCCTGCCGAAATAAATTTCACCAGACACTTTGGGGGGTAGGACAAGAGGCAAAGCATACGGCAAGTAGAAGGATCCTAAAAAGGAGGAACCCAAAAGGACCCCTTATATCAGGGCCTTAAACGAATTCCTTAAAGGGACTCCTCGTATCCTAAAAAGGAGGATCCTAAAAAGGACCCTCTATCAGGAGGATCCTTAAAAGGACTCTGGGTATCAGGTGGATCCCAAAAAGGATCCTCTATCAGGAGGATTCTAAAAAGGATCCTCTATCAGGAGAAACCCAAAAGGGAAACCCAAAAGGACCCTCTATCAGGAAGATCCTAAAAAGAGCTCCTAAAAAGGAGGACCCTTAAAAGGACTCCTAGTATCAGGAGGATCCTAAAAAGGACCCTCTATCAGGAGGATCCTAAAAAGGACCCTGTATCAGGAGAAACCCAAAAGGACCCCTTGTATCAGGGCCTTAAACGAATTCTTCAAACAAAAATGCATGGTGAACCCTAACAAACAGGGAAGAGACCTTGCAAGGCATCTCTTGAAGTTCACAAGGATTAGCTACCCTTAGGAACATCAAGGAGGCCAAAAGGTCTTAAAAAAACAACAACAACAAGCTTCCAAATAAAGGCAGATACTCTCTCAAAGGGAGAAGCCCCAGAAAGAGCACCCGCCAATAAGCCTAGAGCGGCCACCAAGCCGTTTAGCCAAAAAGGGTCCTAAAAGAGACCCTTGCAAAAATAGTACTATGAATAATAACAAGAAGGACGCTTCTCGCAAGAAATAATAAGCGCGCGCAAAAATATATAAACTGATAGCTAGAACCCAAGGGGTCAATATATCCTTATAAGAGCGCAATCAAGAGTCACCAAAAAAGGACCCATTGAACCCTTTCACATGGTCTCCAAAGGACCTTTAGCCTGATAAATAAAAGAGGGGAACCTACCAAACCCCATCATACGGGCTCAAAAAGACCTCAAACATAGAGGAATAAAATATGAATAACTGCATATGTATATATTAAAAGAGATTCTTGGTAACATAACAAGATTTAAAAAAATTATTATTACAAGCACAACAAGGCTCGAATGAGCATACACCCACAACGAAATAACTGACAAAAATTATGAAATGACGACCTCAAGGCCTCCTTCCATGGGCGTTCCACCCAGCCGCCCGGATGACGGCGTGCTTGCCAAAGGAAGAAAAATCGAAGTTTGGATCCTGCCTCCATACACCATAAAGGGCGCGCTCTATGGACCTATACTCAATAGCTGCCCTGTCCACCTCTAAGGAAGCGACCATCTCCTGTGACACAACTACAGCAGCCTTAGCACCCTCAAGTTCAGCCTCTAAGGAAGCAACCCTCTCCTGCAACGCAACCGCGGTAGCCTTGGCATCTTGGAGTTCAACCTCTAGGCTAGTGACCCTTTCCTGCAACATCGTGGCCTGGGCAACCACCCTCTTCTTCCTTTTTGATGAGGCAGAAATTTTTGCCAAGGCCTTTTCTAGCCTAGACCTGGTCTCGGCAAGCTCCCTCTCGAGCTCCTGGACCCGAGCCGCAAGACGGTCCCTCTCGCTATTCGACGCGAAAAGGTTGTGAGCCGAGTCGGCAAACTGCTAAGCCATGGTATAGAACTACACAAGAAAAATAACAATAAAAATGATAAGTAACAAAAAAAAAGGGAATAAAAAGAGATAAGGACGGCATAAGATGCATGAACTCACCCAAGCAGTAGAGCGTGTAAGAGTCTCCCCAAGATCTGACATGGCGAAACTCCCAAGACCACTCCAATCAACTTCGGGGAGGTTTGAGGCGATCTAGATATACCGTTGTCCGTAAGAGGCCGCCATGTGACCCACTCAGGGCACCCCTTCCGAGCCAAGGGTACCTGGCTGGGTAAGGACAGACGACCCGCTCGACGAAACAGGAGGGGGCACAGGAAGATCAGAAAAATGAGCCCCGGGTAGATCAGGAGGGGGTGCAGGACGATCGGGAAAGTAAGCCCCGGATGGACCGGGGTCAAGGGGAGCCTGAGGAAAAGCATCAAAGTCAGTGGGGTTGGGGCAAACAAAATGCCTCGGAATGGCCTGTTGACCTTGGGATTGGGAAGCCATGTTAGGGTCGAAAGGGAAAAAGGGAGGACATCCCCCAAGGGACGAAGATAGCTGGTAAGGTTGCCCGTGTCTAAGGGAGACTCCCTCCGATACACAGTTAGCCTCACCTTCACCCGAACGAGGCTCAGTCGAGGCAGCCTTCGTCTTCTTTGACCCAGGAATAGTCCACATCAACCCGGGATCTGAAACCGGGGACAGCTTGTAAAAGTTGAGTTTTTACACAGTGAATAGTTATGTAGCCTTTCTCACGGCGGGGTCAGCACTGATGAGTTTGTTCACGGCGTTCACCTCCGACCCAACAACTATAGGTATGGCGAACTGCTCTGCACGATCCACGCCATTGTCGACACAAACATAAGTTATAAAACAATAAGTTTCAAAAAAAAAAAGAAGAAGAAAGGGTGGCTTGAGGTACTTACTGGGAGCAGAACGGAAGCGCTCACGAACAGAAAAAGGGCCTTTCACAAAGAAAAAGTCCTGCTTCCAGGACCCCGGGTTGGACACTGCGCCATCTATCAAAGGGAATTCAGTATTGTCTTTTTGTAGGAAATAAAAGCCCTTGGATTTTGGAGAGGGCATGAGATTGTACTGGGAAATGCATCTCTTAGGTCGTAGGAGCACGATGGACAAGTTCCATAAACGTGATAAAGAGGCAGCTCAAGGTCAGCCAACCGTTGGGTGCCAGCTGAAGTGGAGCGAGATCAAAATAGTTGAGAACCGCAATGAAGAACGAGTGTAATGGGATTGTACCACCCTCCTTCAGGATATGCTCGCTAAGGGCCACGAAGCCAGTATTAGGGCAATCGGCCCGGTACTTGTCCGAAGGGGTGTATAATGCATACTCTGGGGGAACACGGTAGTGCTCTAAAATTTCCATCAATTTATTTTCAGACACATGGGACACTAGGGTGGATGCCAATAAGGGGCATCATCCCGGTCATTAACGGACACCTGTCATCATCCTCTCTTCGGCATATCTGCAAAACGAAAAGAAAAAGGTGAAGAGACTGAACACTTTACCCTCCATTTTCTCTTCCTAGCAAGAGTCTTCCACCAGGGCACCAGCTGCAAAAGCGCTAAGCTAAGGAAGATCGAAAATAAGGGCTGAAGAGGAGCAGGAGTGGCCCCATGACAGTCATCAGGCAAGGATGGGCTAGGAGGCTCAGGCGGAAGATGTCCCTCCATAAACTCCAACTCCCCCTGCAAATCTAAAAGGGTCACCCTAAGGTTCGCTACATGGTCACTAAGGTCAGGAGGGAAAGGTACTTCATCTCCTTTCAACACCGAGTCAATTTCGCTCTCTACCACCCAAATTTTACGCCTAAGTTCAGCCATGCGCTCAAGATGACGAATACGGGCCTGCCTTAAGGTGTCATGGTCATGGTAAGGATTTTCCTCAGGGGACTCTGAGTCTGAAGACAAGTCAACAAACTCAACCCCCAGAGGAATGCCGAATGGACCTTCACTTGCCATGAGACCTCGTCTCGAAAGCAAAAAAGGGTTCACGTATAAATGGGAGGATTGCTACAAAACACAAAGGAATGGGCTCAAAACATCTAGGTACAAATGCTCTAAATGACCCACTACGGGGTAGGAATAAAGGGGCATGCATCAAGGCTAACTCACGATGAGCTCAGGCCAAAGTACCCCATCCCGAGTGGTGCTAATTTGGACCCAATAAACATAAGGGAGGAAAAAAAGTATACCTCAAGCAAGTAAAATTGGGCACTGAAGTGGTCGAAAGGAGGTCGAGGACCAAAAGCGTCGTCATGGTCAAATAGAGGCAAGTGGCCGAAAGTATGAAGAGAAAAGATGTGTCAGCCTTCAAATATATGAAGAGATATAAACATACCAAAAATTAGCTTAAATATATAAAAAAAGGAAAAAAAAAAAAAAGATGGAAGCAATGACAAAAATGAGATAGTGGGGGATTGAACCCTTCACCTCTTGAAAGAAGAAGGAATCTCAAAACCACTAAGCTAAGGAGATGAAGTGTAAATAATAGGCCTGGCATGAAGTCCTATTTATAAGAATCAAAGAGAAGAGTCTACCAGAGCACCTAAAGGTCCTCTCCTAGACTGGGGGGCAAGTGTGGAGGCTCAAAATTCAACACCGGTAAAGAGCCCACGTCTCATGCCTAAGGTCCCTGGAAAGTCCAAAGCAACCATGTTTGAAGTCCATTTCAACCCTCAAACTAGTTCTCAAATCAACCTTGCCCCAAATGACCCTGCTCCAAATGACCCTACTCCAAATGACCCCCACGCGCGACTCGCGCGGCCCACTCGTTCCCAAGTGGCCAAGGGGCCTCGTCCATGTATGCCCAAGTGGCCTAGTGCCTCGCGCAACCTGTATCCTCCCAAGGGGCCTCGCGCCTCCCAAGTGGCCTAGAACCTCGCGCACCCGGCCTAGCCACAACAGCGTCTCGTGCGCCCCGCCTGGCCATAGCAGCGCCTCGCACGCCCCACCTGGCCACAGCAGCGCCTCGCATGCCCCACCTAGCCACAACAGCATCTTGCCCTACCTCGACCATGCACCTCAGGGCCTCGCGTCAACGGTGCCTCGAGCGTGGGAGGGGCGCCTTGCGTCAACGGTGCCTCGCGCCTGGGGGGTGCGCCTCTCGTCAACAGTGCCTCGCGCCTAGGAGGAGCACCTCACATCTAGGGAGTGCGCCTCATGCCTAGGAGGAGCGCCTTGCACCTAGGAGATGTCCCACGCAATGGGCCAGTAGGTGCGCCTCGCGCCTAGGAGGTGCCCAGCACCTCGCCTCGGCTTGCATCTCAGGGCCCCCAAGCGACCCTGCCTCACCTCACGCATTTGGATCTATGCCACGAGAGGGATCTTTGGCAGCAGGACAACCTCATCCTTGATGGTCTCGCGGCCCCACGCACATGGGGACCGCGGGGCATTGGTCTTGTGAAATGAGACCCTCGACTAACGCAAGGATGCTCCCTATGGGGCACTTCTCTTCATGTGAGTCTTACGGGATGTATGGTTAATGATCTAAGGGAAGGCTTCACAGCAATTTGATGCAAAGACAGGAGAGGTATGGAGTGCACTTACAAACTAAAAGGAAGTAGAGTACGGAGACAAGGCCCACGCCGGACAAGTAGGGGTTGTACAAATAAGGTACCTGCTGTGATCCTCACCAGCCCGTCTCTAACACTCGTACTGGGCAAGTAGTGGAGACAGAATCAAGTACTAAAGTGGAAGTTCTCCCACAAACTCTGATCATGTACTGGAGCCGACACCACCACACTTGATACCACACCTGACACCGTACTTGCGTACTATCTGGACCCCTGGACCACAATGTATTAGGGGCCATTAGAGCCCACTATAAAAGGAATTCCACTTCCACTTGGAAGGGGGTTGGAAAAAACACTGTAGCACTACACCATAAGAAATACAAATTCAGTTCACCATTTTCCTTCTACAAGTGTTCTTTGAGTTTCCAATTAGATCTTTGAAGTTTTTCTTTTGATAATCTCTACATTTCTATTTTTCTAACTTAACTTAGTTGACGAGTTCTCACCGTCAACACAATCTAAGCTTTTCTAAACACTTGGGAAGTAAGATATAGAGTTATTTCAGTATCGAGGTATAGATCAAGTCATAAGATCATTCAAGGTATTCATATCCTTCATAGTTCTTTTATTCCATTTTCTTTCAGATCCTAACTCTTGTTTATGATTCTTGGTTAGGTGTATAAGTTCCTTGAACATTAAGGTTTTTGGTAAGTTTCTACTTGGATGGTTTAGTTCTCTTTTTCATCTCTTTTTCTTTAGAAGCTCACGATTCTTACTGTTGGTTTTAGGAGTGTTCCAAAATCCTGTTCTTGTCTCCATATCCTGGTTTTTGGTAAGGAAAATAGAATAGATTTTGTATGTTTATATGTTTTAATATGTTTTATGCTATGATATGTGCTATGTATATATATAAATATGTTTTGTAGTCACTTGGGGCTTATAGTTGCTTAGATAGCAAAACCCAAGAATTTTTATCATTTTCATGGTTTAGATTTATGATTTACCCTACCTCGATTAGTAGATAGTGGACCTAGACAGAGGACCTAGATGGGTTATCGTATACTATAGTTGTGATTTAACCTACCTCAATTAGCAAACAGAGGGCCTTGATGGTTTTATCACAAATCATGTTAATGAGTTATTGGCAATTAATATTGTAGTCCTATATGATATACGTTTTTATAGTCATATATTTATGACATAGTCTTATGTTTATGATTTATGATATATGTTGTTAGTAGATTTTTCTTGCTGGGCATTAGGCTCATTCCTTTCTTTAGAATGATGTAGGAAAATGAATATGGAAGGCGAGAAGGATTTATGGCAGCTTGGCATGTGTGTTGAGGATGAATGGACTGAGTGGACTGCTCGAAGATCAAGGATGAAGTCTTTTGTTTTATGTCTTTATGTATTTCTGCACCTAGTTTTTTGAACATTTGATTAAAGTTATGATGTTTTTTTTTTATGTTTTTATGTACTAAACAATGGGTCCTATACTGTATTTTATATTTCATACTTCAATATTTTGGGTTTTAAATAAAGATATGTTATTTCTTATGTATGTATTCAAATTAGTAGCAATGTCTTTGTAGATTTTAATGGTCTGAAGTCTTAGAAATAGTCGGGTCATTACAGTTGGTATCAGAGACCATAGTACATATGCATGAAGTTCTCCTTGATTCACCTGCACAAGCTCTGAATCTAACTGACAATGTAAGTGTTTATGTTTATTATGCTTATGTTTATAGCTAACGTCTTAGCCATTATGTTTTCAGTTAAGAATGGATGGAGCCTTAACCTATCAGGATATTCGAGCCATTAAGACATTGAAAAGGATTAGAGAGCCAAGGAATAGACTAGGAGTGTTAGAAAGAATCACTCAGAGATTAATCTTATTCCACAAGGAGATAGTTCATCTTCAGACTACTAAGCAAATTATGATGAGAGCTACAGAGCAATATGTCCTAGTAATTAGGCTTTTTAAATATTTTCCTTCTGTAATTTCAACATTATAAGGAATATGGGATACTATAGATGATGATGATTTACTAGTAGCCATGAGATACTATTTTCTCATACTTAGTTCACCTCTAAGTTGGAATTTCAATTCACTAATGAACAAAAGCATAGAATCTTTATGAATCTTCTCCGAGGTAATTTTGAGGCTCAAGATAATGATGATTATGAAGAAATAGATGATGACATGTTAGATGAAGGGTCAGATGTAGAAGATCTTGATTTTTTTATTTACCCTAGTTACGTTAGTTTAGTTTATTAATTAACTTATTTATTATTTTTGCATTTATGATTGTACTTAGTGATAATCTTTTTCCAAATGAATATTACTGTTATTTTTTAATGACATGTATGAGTTTGATTTTTTTTTTACAATCATAATAAATAATAAATTCAATAAATAATGACCAAGTTCAATGAGGGTGGATACAAACCAATGGACGAGTTCTATATTGAGAGTTTAGGGGGCCATAGTAGTGGGAACGATTTTACTGATCCTAGCCCTCCCTCAATATGGTTAACTTTGGAACAACGACGAGTTTTGAGCCTGAGAATTAAGTCATATAGGATGATTAGAAACATACTAATACAGATGGTTGATTTTCTAAGTATAGAAACACACCCTAATTATAAAGAAGGCTTACATAATTTTTTTCATAAGAAATCATAACTAGTAGGTCTGAGTTATGTTTGCTTAGGCTAAGTTTTACTTTAGAACCTATTAGGGTAAGTTCTAACATGTTTTTCTTGACTGTTAGAACTTTGCTGAAGATGTCGCTCAGAAGATCTACATGCACATCTAGAAATGCCTCCAACACCGCCAATGAGACTAACGAAGCTCGTCCAATCCAAAGAAAGGGAACGCATGCTACCAATTCTGCTGCAAACAGAAGTGCACCACCACCTCCGATTGACAACACCATTGTATTTTTTGGGCTACGACAACAAGTGGAAGAATTGCTGCAGCAACAAAGACAACAGGCTCAGCCGCAGCCTCAGACTCAACCCCAGCCTCAATCACAATCGCAGCCCCAGCAAATGACTCAAGCACCCCAACAAGTAGGTCCTTATGGGGGATGGCCAATGGCGAACTATGCGCCTTACCCAACTTAGTACATGGAGCCATTCTATGAGCAGTTTCATAAGCAAAACGCTCCAAACTTTGAAGGGACAACCAACCCCTTCGAGGCAGAAGAATGGCTCAGCAATGTAGAGCCGATCCTAGCATACATGAATCTCGGTAACGCAGACTGCATATCAGGTGTTTCGTCTCTTCTAAAGAAGGATGCTAGAATCTGGTGGGATTTAGTACAACAGACTCACGACGTTGCCACCATGACATGGACTAGATTTGTGGAGCTCGTTCACAAGAAGTACTACAACTCGGTAGTCATCGCTACGAGGGTAGAAGAGTTCACCAATCTGAAGCAAGGCAACTTGACGGTAGCAGAATATGCTTGATAGTTCGATCGACTAGCCAAGTTTGCACCAAAGTTGGTCTCAACCAATTTCTTGAGGGTTACCAAGTTCATTAGAGGACTCAGACCAAAGATTGAGCTAGGAGTTAAGCTAGCAAATCTGGGAACCACTTCTTATGCCGATTCTCTAGAAATGGTTATAGAGGTGGAGAGGCTTCAGGCGAATGTTAGTAAGGAGGAGGGTAGCAAGCCTAAACCTAAGCAGCAAAATCAACCTCAGAATGGTTAGAACCACAACAAAAACTATCAACATAGCAACAATATTGTCCAGAAGAGAAGGCATCCTGACAATAAGCAATCCGACAATGACAAAAGATCACAGACAAGTAATGGAAATAATAGGTCGGGTTATGTCGAATACCCGCAGTGCTCCAAATGCCAAAAGAAACACCCTGGTGAGTGTCATGCAAACACTAAAGGATGTTACAATTGTTGCCAGGAAGGTCATCGGAAGAAGGAATGTCCACAGCTCAAGCAAGAAGAGAAAAGGGACAATTAGATGGTTCCAGTCGGAGTCTTTTCCTTGACCCAGGGAGAAGCTGAAGCTAGTAACAAAGTGGTCACAGGTTAGATTCCTATCCTTGATAATATATGTTCAGTATTATTTGATTCGTGAGCAACACACTCATATATCTCGATAGGAATGATAGAGAAATTAGACAAACCTTGTGAAATATTTAGAACTAGGTTTGTGACAGAATTGCCTTTGGGTGAGGTAGTCCTGTCATCACGGATAGTATGAGGCGTGTCGATCAAAATCAAGGACGTAGAACTAGAAGGAGACCTGATAGAGTTAGAGATCAAAGACTTCGACGTAATATTGGGCATGGATTGGCTAGCAAGGCATGGTGCAACCATCGACTGTAGACGTAAGCAAGATGACTCATGACCTTAAGGCATTGTATTGGTGGCTAGGAATGAAGAAAGACGTAGCAGAATATGTGTCTAAATGCTTAGTATGCCAGCAATTGAAAGAAGAACATCAATGGCCTGCAGGCTTATTGCTACCGCTTAGTATTCCAGAATGGAAGTGGGAAGACATAGCCATGGACTTTGTGACAGGATTGCCACGAACAAATAAGCAGCACGACTCGGCTAGGGTAGTAGTAGATAGACCAACCAAGTCAACTCACTTCCTTCCTGTCAAGACTACATACATAGCTAACCAGTACGCAGACATTTATGTCCAAGAAATAGTACGACTGCATGGAATCCCTAAAACCATAGTATTCGATAGAGGGTCGGTGTTTACATTGAGATTTTTGGGAAGCTTGCAGCAAGCCATGGGTACCAAGTTAAGTCTTAGTACAACATTTCATCCTCAGACTGACGGTCAGTCTAAGCGTACCATACAGATTTTAGAAGATATGTTGCGCGCTTGTGTACTCAATTTCGAAGGATCACGGAGTAAGTATTTTCCACTTATAGAGTTCTCCTACAACAATAACTACCAGTCAATGATCGGGATGGCACCCTATGAGTTACTTTATGGAAGGAAGTGTCAATCACCATTACTTTGGGACATGGTAGGAGAAAGACAACTTCTTGGGCCCGAAGCTGTTAGAGAGGCTCAGGATGAAGTAGTGCTAATTAGAAAGCGTATGCTCGCTGCTCAGAGCCGACAAAAAAGTTATACAGATACCAAGCGGCAAGATGTGGAATTCAAAGTCGGAGATCAAGTCTTCTTAAAGATATCTCCTATGAAAGGTGTGAAGCGGTTTAGGAAATAAGGCAAGCTTAGACCCTAGTTTATAGGTCCTTTTGAGATATTGGGCAAGGTGGGAACAGTTGCATATAGATTAGCCCTACCACCAGCTCTTGCAAATAGCCACAATGTGTTTTATATCTCGATGCTGCGTAGATATGTGTCAAACCCATATCATGTTCTCAAGTACGATATGATAGCACTCTAGAAAGAATTGAGTTACGAGGAACGACCAGTTAGCATCCTAGATAGAAGAATGAAGCAATTACGGTCTAAGAGTATTCCGATAGTCAAGGTCCTATGGAGTAATAGTTTGGAACAGGAGGCAACGTGGGAGTTGGAGGGAGACACGTTAGCACGATATCCGGAATTGTTTGGTAAGGGGGATGAAATTTTTTTAAGTAGGGGAGAATTATAGTGTCCCATAATTTTTACTTAGCTAGATAGTAGTAGTAGTAGTTAGTATTAGTTTGTAGTATGTTTGTTTTTGTGGATTTTGGTTCAAGTCGGGACTTAGTTGGAAACTCATAGCAACAATTATGGATTTTATAAGTTTAACCTATAGTATAGAAATTTTAATTATAACATAAGGTTTGATTAATATTGCTAGTCTTAGAAATACTATTTATTATAACCTAAGGTTTAGATAGAATTATTAAGAATGTGACTTGTCATAATCATGTTTATTAAGGATTTAAGTATTTTGATGAATAGTTTAAATAAAAGAAAGATCTAGAAGCTCTAGAACCTTCCAGCAGTTGTTAGGATCACGTTTTGACTCAGTCAAAGCTGTTTAATCAATTCAAAATATGTTGAAAAAGTGCAAATACGTGTTTGATATATCAACATATGCTGATATATCACAGCTATAGGGGCCGATATATCACCTACAGGAGATACGAAAAACACGTCGACATCGCACGAACGAACGAACGGGGCTCGGGATATAGGTCTAGGAGATATATTGCCCAAGATAGGCAATATATCGCCCCAGGCATGTATTTTTGGAAGCTTGATGTTTTTAAATTTAAAAGCAGCCTTAACCACTTAGACCCGCCCTTGAACGATTTTGCCGAGTTCTGGGCATCTGTTGAAAAAAAATTCAAATATTTTTCATTTTATATTCATTCTAAAAGGGGTTAGTTTCACTCCTTGAACCCTATAAATAGGACCTAGTACACAGCCATTTCCTTCATTCTTCAATCATTCTTCAGAGCCTCCAAGCTGCTAAGTTTACTATAGAGAGAAACACTTGGGTTTTGGGATAAAAGCTTTTCCAATCTAAGCTTTTCTAAACACTTGGGAAGTAAGATATAAAGTTATTTCGGTATCGAGGTATAGATCAAGTCATAAGATCATTCAAGGTATTCCTATCCTTCATAGTTCTTTTATTCCATTTTCTTTCAGATCATAACTCTTGTTTATGATTCTTGGTTAGGTGTATAAGTTCCTTGAACATTAAGGTTTTTGGTAAGTTTCTACTTGGATGGCTTAGTTCTCTTTTTCATCTCTTTTTCTTTAAAAGCTCATGATTCTTACTGTTGGTTTTAGGAGTGTTCCAAAATCTCGTTCTTGTCTTCATATCTCGGTGTTTGGTAATGAAAATAGGATAGATTATGTGTGTTTATATGTTTTGATATGTTTTATGCTATGATATGTGCTATGTAAATATGTATATATGTTTTGTAGTCACTTGGGGCTTATAGTTTCTTAGATAGCAAACCCCAAGAATTTTTATCATTTTCATGGTTTAGAGTAATGACTTACCCTACTTTGATTAGTAGACAGAGGATCTAGATGGGTTATCATATACTATAGTTTTTATCTAACCTACCTCGATTAGTAGACAGAGGACCTAGATGGTTTTCTCATATACAATGTTAATGAGTTAATGGCCATTAATATTGTAGTCCTATATGATATACGTTTTTATAGTCATATGTTTATGATATAGTCTTATGTTTATGATTTATGATATATGTTGTTAGTAGATCTTCCTTGCTGGGCATTAGGCTCATTCTTTTCTTTTAGAATGATGCAGGAAAATGAATATGGAAGGCAAGAAGAATTCGTGGAAGCTTGGCATGTGTGTTGAGGATGACTGGACTGAGTGGATTGCTAGAAGATCAAGGATGAAGTCTTTTGTTTTATGTCTTTATGTATTTCTGCACCTAGTTTTTTGAACATTTGATTAAAGTTATGATGTTTTTTTTTATGTTTTTACGTACTAAACAATGGGTACCCATACCGTATTTTATATTTCATACTTACTTTGTATTTTGCACAATATTTTGGGTTTTAAATAAAGATATGTTATTTCTTATGTATGTGTTCAAATTAGTAGCTATGTCTTAGTAGATTTTAATGGTTTGAAGTCTTAGAAATAGTCGGGTCATTACAAATTTCTACTACTCGGTTTAGTAGAAATCGAGGTCCTAGAGGCTAGTATTTGAATCCAAAGTTTTTAAATGGTTGAGAATCGGATGGTTTTCCATTATTGCAGTTTGACTAGGTTTTACCGCAAGGGCTCATGAATTAAGGATCGTGCTCGGGGCCATTATACGCTTGTTGCTTGGGATCTGAGGCAAGAAAACTGCACCCATGTGGTTGTCGTTGGGGCTGAGATTCCCTGTATTTGAATATATGCATTCTGTAAGATCTATATCTTTTATATGGGATAAGAAAGTATGGCCTAAGGGTGTCGGGGCTGATGATAAGCATTTTGGACGCAGCTCATCCAATGTGAGTTGGGGTCAGCTAATTAATCAGAGGACTCGGCCTAAGCGAGTTGGGGTCAACTGAGTAAACAGAGGGCTCGGCCTAAGGGCGCCGACCCTGAATATTTGTATTTTCTGATTGAGATGTATTCTTGAGAATATATATTTGTTGTTGTTTTTCTTAATGCTTGCACTTTGTTGAATAATTGGACTGGTTGGGTCAAGGTTAATTAAATGCTATTGTTGCTTTTTTATTGGGATTGTTGCCTTTTTTTTTATTTGACAGTTAATTCTGGTGAATTATATTTACTGTCTTTATACTGTTGCCTAGTTGTGCATGTTGTTTTAAGTTTTCTTGTTGGGCCTCAGCTCACGGGTGCTACGTGGTGTAGGTAAGGGAGTTGTTTGCTGGACCAGCCATGAGTTGGAGAGCTTCATGGGCAGTGTGTACATATGCAGCCTGCTTGATCACCACGGTCGGGGTAGCTTGGGAGGGACTAGGGTTAAACCCTGATTTTGCCGCTTAGGACGACTAAATTGCACCTTTTTATCTTTTACAAGTGTGTAAACTGATTTTTGGGATACCATGTACAAACTTAAAATTTTAATGAAAAATAATCATTTTGTTGACCAAAACTTTTATTACTTGACCTTGACTTAGTTTTTAATTACACATTTAAGTCAAACGACTTGCTTAGCAGGTTGAGCACTACTTTAAACACAGTGTAACGGTCTTGGTTATCCAGGGCGTTACACTTTCACTAGGATGATTACATGCTTGCTCGCCCCATTGGCTCGGTAATGAGCATAGCTAAAAGCCATCATACCCTGCCAAATGAAATTAATAAAATTGGAATAAGTAGCAAGAGAAGAAAGACCAATCAGAGATCAAACAAATTCATTAATTACCCTGATACTTGAAGGCCAGCACTAGTAATGAAGTCCAAAGATTTGCTACTGAGAATATCCATGAATTCGATTTGGGTGGTGGATATCCTTTTTATATGTCCTTGCTGGATATCCAGTGCTTTCTTTAGAGATCCATGGACCTCCTCGGCAAGTTCCTCAACAGTGCTATCGGGAGCTTTGTTCGTGCTGGTCAACTCCGGTGCACTGGCCTAATGTGATGGAGTGGGCGCCTTTTTCTGAGAAAAGGACTTATCAGGGGTCTTCTTGGCCTACACGGTAGTTCTGACGAGAGGGTCAACTTTTTGACGCTTGACTGGGGGAACCTCACTGCTAGGACCACTTGTATGTTTCTAGACAAATTTCTTGAAAAGTATGGATGGCATATATGTAAAATGAAAGCAAAGGCTTAGCAAAAGTGTCGAGCAGGGTCAAAGAAAACAAACAAAAAATCATAATAATTAGGCAAAAAGTAAAAGTAAGTTGTGGAAAGAGAGTCAGATCACCCTCTTGAGCTTCCCTCTAGCAGTCGGCTACCTCGAATGGAAGACCCCCATCACTATGTGACGAGTCCGGATTTGTAGGCTCTACTGCAGCCTCCTCTCCCTTGCCAGGCTGGGGGTGATGGCAGCTTTGGGAGTCCCATGCTCAGCAGGCTCCTTGATGACAACTCTGGCCAAAATCCTAGTTCGGTGAGCCACGCAGGTTCTGGATGAGGGGATTGATGCTCTAGTTTGCTTCTTGTTGGGTGGTGGAATAGGCAAGTTAGAAATGAACGAAGGTTTCTTAGGCGATTGATTGGTAGGGGTGGCATCCTTGGCTCTCGTCTTGGGATCAGGGTAGAGCCTAGTGGATACAAGTCTTTCTACAGTAGTCAGGACCACCAGATCTTTGTCGCAAGGGTCCATAGCAACTATTTTTTTGGCCCTTATCTCCATTTCTCTAGTGGGGATGGGCCAGCTAAAAGGTCCATTGCAACAGAAGGACAGGTCATGTAACGCCCTACTTCCTTAGAGTTGTTACCAAGTGATTTATTAATGTGCCAATAGCTCGCTAATTGAAGTTTTAGGTTAAAAAGTGTGTTTGGATAAAAATAAAGACTCATTTAATAAACATTAAGTACAAAGAATTTTGGTCTTTTATTGAAATTCGTAAAAATATTACATCGGGATCCCAACACACTATTTTGAAATACATTTACAATTAAAAGGTACAGTACAGTCGACCTAAGCGACAAAACTGGATGTTTACCACGTGTTCCTTAAAATAACCCCAACCGTGGTGGCCAGGTAGGCCAAATATATACACACCGCTCCACACCCTCCAACTCATGGTTGTTCGACCCAATTTCCTTGCTCTTACCTACACCACAGAGCACCCGTGAGCCGAGGCCCAACAAGAGAACTTCAAGTAACAACATACAATAACAATATATCTTCATGAAACATACTTAATTAGAGCAACAAACAGATACCAGATCCTATTTGAATGCACAATGACACAGTAATAGAACAGCTCAAAAGCACAATGGCATAACAACCTAATAATACAGTAGTACAATAACACAATACAATAAGATAGCATGTTAACATAATAATACAACATTATATTAACACAGCAGCTCAATACTACAACAGTGGCCTTCGTTGATCGGGGTGCGTTACTAGGCACCATGTCCGCGGTCCCAACTGAACAGGTGTGTACAACACCCTTGAGGGTCTCGCCCTGACGGCCAGCATTCAACATGCTTAACACTGATCTCGGCTCCTTGCCGCTCCTGGCTTTTGCCTCTCCCAGCTTTTGCCGCTCCCAGCTATTGCCTCTCCCGGCTCTTGCCTCTCCGAGCTTTTGTCGCTTCCAGCTCTTGCCTCTCTCGGCTTTTGCCTCTCCCGACTTTTGCCGCTCCCAACTCATGCCGCTTCCGGCTCTTGCCGATCAGTCATAATCACATGTATGACATAACAAACATAAATAATACATATTGTACAATACACCACATAGCTCTACGGGTACAAATAGTTCTCTTACCTGGTGTCCCGAGCTGACAATCCAAAGCGATCCCAAGCACGATCCTAATCCCAAGCCTGAGCAATAAGACCTCACATGATAATTCCAACATTGGACCAGATTTCCAACACCCCTAGCTGGTTTTCCCCAAGTTCCTAGCTTCAATTCTCACCTAATTCCTTAAAAAAATTCCCCTTAGCTCCAAGCACACCAAAGAGAGAAGAAAAGAAACGTGTAGGGAGAGAGGGATAAGGCGGAGATGTTCTATTTCTTCTAAATGTTTCCCCTAGGCTCTACACAACTCAGAACAGCTGAGTCACCCTAAGGTTGGGTCTATCCCTTGGACAAAGGACCAAAATGCCCCCATGTCCATCTTTAATGTCTTAATGCCACCAAGGGCAATCCCGTCATTTGCCACATCCCGCTAATTCCTCGAATGTTCCTAATAAATTCCCATTTAATCCTGATATACCCAAATCATTACTAATAATTGCATGTTACCCGATAAACCCCAGGCACATGCCAAGTTCTCAAAATACCCCTAGGCTCACCCTGAGTCAGGTATTTGACCTCACTGTGCCTATTCCGCTAATCTGCTCCCCAGGATCGTCTTGCATCACACATCTTAAATATATCCCCATAACACTGGGTCTCACTCACAACACATGCATATTTACATTTATGCCCTCAACGAGCCAAAATTACAAACACGCCCCTATTCACAGAAATGGGCCCACATGCATATTTAATACACACAATCATGCATGTTAAGGCTAGGTCATAGCTCAAATGCAAATAATGGTTGTTTTGAGGGTTTTTAGTTCGGGAACCCAAATGTTAAGGCTCATGAAGGATTTTACTACCCGGTTTAGTAGAATCCAAGATCTCGGAGGCTAGATTATTATTTCGAAGTTATTTATTGGTTTAAGGCTTGATGGATGTTTATTATGAATGAATTGTGACTAGGTTTTCAACGAGGCTCGTGTTAGAGGATTGTGCTCAGGATCGCGATACACAGATAGCTCGGGACACAGGTAAGAAAACTAATGCACCCATAGAGCAGAGCATGGCCCTATTGTTTGTATTGCAAGGTGCGACCCTAATGTTTATGTTTAATATGTGTTTAAATATTTTTGAATATTATGTATGTTTATGAATGAACGGCAAGGCTGGGAATGGCGAAGGCCGAGAACTAGAAGAAGTCGAGTACACCAAGGGGTCGGGATCGGCATTGAGCAGCTGAGTCCAGGCCACTAGGGAGAGACCCTCTTAGGGTGTTGTATCACACCCGCTCGGTGAAGACCGTGAACCCAGGTCCTGGTAAAGCGCCTGGGACAGCGTAGGCCGATATGTGTTTAGCACGTTGGCTGCTTTGCTACATACTGTTGAATGTTATGTTATATGTTATATGTTGATTTTTCTTGCTGGGTTTCGGCTCATGGGTGTTCTATGGTGAAGGTAAGGGGAAAGGAAAGATCAACCAACCATGAGTACGGAGAGTGTGGAGTAACGGGTACATGTTCGGCCTACCTGCTTGCCACGACCAGGGTTATTTTTGGGAAAATGTACTGTAATGGTTGTTTTGTCGCATAGGTCAACTGTGTGTATATTTTGAGTTGTAATAAAATTTTCTAAACAGTATTTTTTGGATCCCAACTGTATAACTTTATATAATTTCAATGAATGTACAAATTTTATAATTAATGTTGTTAAACAAGTTTTATTTTAGTTTACTCACACTTTTAACCTAAAACCTCGATTAGTGAGCTAATGGCACATATTTAACTCACATGGTAATGGCTCTATGGAAGTAGGGCATTACAACTTGGTATCAGAACGTGCCAATGTTTATGGTTCATGAAGATCGACCAAACATGTACACTTGCTGCCAGTGACAAGCTCAACTCAGAGTTGGTTGGTATTTAATGAATTATGTGCTTAATTGCTTGCTTTAGTGCCCTGTTTGCCTGAATACATAGATAGAGCTTTATGAATGTGTTGATATATGCATGATGTTAGGGCATGGCCCCTTTAGATTGTTTTATGATGTGTATGACTTGTGAGCTTGCTAGTTCTGGATAATTGATGAGACTGGGAGGTGGTTTTTGATGTTGTTATCATGCCTAATGAGCAGCGTAATTAATTGCAGGCATATTGTAGTAATGCCTTTGCGATCAATCAGACTCCGTGGCAATTGGGGCAAGGATAACAACCAGGGTCAGGACCCTCAACCTGCCCCACCGAATTGGCAATAGTTATTTTTCGAGATGGAAGCTAGACTTCATCGAACAAAAGAAGAGCTTTGAAAGTTGAGGCAACAGGCCCCTCCTCAGGGCATTGGGTTACAAGTTCCACATGCTGTAGAACCAGTGCCAGTCTAGCATGTTATGGAAAATAGGTGGAAACCTTTGTATGAGAGGTTCAGGAAGTAGCATCCACCCACCATCGAGGGTGGTCCAAACCCACTGCGATCAGAGCAGTGGATGAACATAATTTCTTCCATCCTGGATTTCATGAGGATGGAAGGGAATGAGAGAGTAGCCTGCGCCAGCTACATGTTGAGAGAGGATGCCCGCATCTGGTGGGATGTTGTGTCTCAGAGAAGGAATATTTCAGTCATGACTTAGGAAGAATTTAGAAACATATTCAATGAGAAGTATTACAGTGTCGCAGTGCGAGCTGCAAAGGTGGATGAGTTTACGAACCTCTTAGAACCAGATGACAGGCACAGAATATACCTTGAAGTTTGACCGATTTACAAAGTTCGTGCCTTGCCTATTGACATGGTATGAAGAGATCGGTTTATGTGGCGATTGAATATTATGATCCCCCTTGACGTTAAGGTAGCCTTGGCACCGAGAACCACCACCTATGCACAGGTAGTGGAGAAGGCCCTTACAGTTGAGGAAGTCGAGGATCAGATTTGGAGAGAGGGCATTGCTAGGCGCGATGCTCAGAGGATGGTGCCTCCTTTTATTGGATCTCGTTGGGGTAGAGGCCTCAATGAGCAAAAGAGAAAGGCCCTAGACTCTTTTGTTCCTCCTGGCTCGGATAGGAGGGCACAGCGTGCTTTCAGTGGTCGTTAGGGTGGGGGAGATAACTGGAGGAGTTTCCTAGTGTGTCCTTGATGTAGACAACGACATCAGAGAGAGTGCAGGATCACGGCCTACTTTACTTGTGGGAGCATTAGTCATTTGAGGAAGGACTGTCCACAAGCCAGAAAGGAAGAGCCAAAACAGAGCGACAATCTCACTCCCTCCAGAGTATTTACCTCAACCCATACTGAGGCTGAGGCTAGCCCCTCGGTCATGACAGGTCATATTTCTAGTTTTGTTTCCTCTTTTACTGCATTGATTGACTCAAGGGCTACCCATTCATTTATATCTGCTAGAGTGATCGATCAATTGTGTAGACCAAGTGATTTGTATGCTAGGGGATTCAGGAATTTGTTGCTGACTGGGGAACTAGTAGTCTCTAGGAGATGAGTTAGAGCATTGCCAGTTGAGATAGACAGTACAGAGTTGTCGGTGGACTTGATTGAGTTAGCAATGGATGACTTTGATATGATCCTAGGGATGGATTGGTTATCAAAGTACGAGGCGATAATTGACTGCAAGCGCAGGATGGTGACCTTTGAACCGAAAATGGAGGTACCATTTGTATTAATGGGGACAGTGAGTGGACCATAAGTTCCTATGATTTCCGCAATGAAGGCTAGAGACCTAATGCAAGAGGGTTGCATAGGATTCCTAGAAAAAATTGTGGATACTTCTAGAGTTGTTTTGGTTGGACCGGATGAGACCAGACTGGTATGTGAGTTTCCTGATTTGTTCCCTACAGATTTGCCAGGGTTGTCACCACGCTGGGAGATCGAGTTCATCATAGAGTTGGCACCAGGGGCGGAGCCAGTATCTAAAACACCTTATACAATGTCTCTGGCAGAGTTGAAGGAACTAAAGATTCAATTGTAGGAGTTACTGGATTTGGGATTTATCAGGCCGAGTTTTTCACCGTGGGGTGCTCAAGTGTTGTTCTTCAAGAAGAAGGATGGATCCTTAAGGATGTGTATTGACTATAGAGAGTTGAACAAGTTTACCATTAAAAATAAATACCCACTGCCTAGGATCGACGACTTGTTCGATCTGCTACAGGAGAAGACAGTGTTCTCTAAGATTGACCTTCAGTCAGGCAACCACTAGCTAAGGATTAAATAAGGAAGACATACCAAAGATCGCTTTCTGCACGAGGTATAGACACTATGAATTCCTAGTTATGTCCTTTGGATTAACCAACACCCCAACAACCTTTATGGACTTGATGAATAGGGTATTCAAGGATTATCTAGACAAGTTTGTGATCGTATTCATTGATGACATACTGGTGTACTCTCGGTCAAAGGCAGAGCATGAGCAGCATCTACGCCTGGTATTACAATGGTTGAGAGGGCATAAGTTATATGCTAAGTTCAGCAAGTGTGAGTTTTGGCTACCCCATGTAACATTTATGGGTCATATTGTCAGTAAGGAGGGGATTCTGGTCGACCCAACTAAGATTGAAGTCGTGAGGGATTGGCCCAGGCCGAGCAGTGTACCAGAGGTTAGGAGTTTTTTGGGATTGGTAGGGTACTATCGGTAGTTCGTCAAGGGATTCTCCAAAATATCCACACCATTGAACGAACTAATGCATAAGAAGACTAAGTATGTATGGATAGACAGGTGTGAGAAAATTTTCAAGGATTTGAAGCGGCGACTGATCACTGCTCCAGTATTGAGTCTACCGTCAGACAATGAGAAGTTTGTAGTCTACTGTGATGCTTCGAGACAGGGTTTGGGGTGTGTATTGATGCAAGCTGGAAAGGTGTTAGCCTACGCGTTGAGACGGTTGGAGGAGTATGAGCAGCGGTATCCTACACATGATTTGGAATTGGTGGCGGTGGTATTTACACTAAAGGTTTGGAGACATTATTTATCTGGCGAGAAGTGTGAAATATACATTGACCATAAGAGTTTGAAGTAATTCTTTACTCAGAAGGATCTAAATATGCACTGGAGGCATTGGCTAGAATTAGTAAAGGATTACGACTGTGATATTCTATACCATCCTGGGAAGGCTAATGTGGTGGCTGAAGTGTTGAGTCAAAAGGGCCCAGGGCAGTTGTTCAGTTCGAGGCAGGTATCAAATAAGTTAGGTGAAGAGATGACTAGAGTAGGGATTGAGTTGGTAGTTGGATAGCTAGCCAGCATCACTCTTCAATCTACGCTCCTTGAGAGGATCAAGGAAGCACATGGGGAAGATCCCCAGTTGAGGGAACACACAGAGGAAGTCTTAGCCAGAGCAGCTAAGGACTTTTCTATTTCAGAGATGGGTTTATTGAGGTACAAAGGTTGAATTTGCATTCCAATGAATTCTAGTATCCGGCGAGAGATTTTAGATGAGTCTTATAGCACTCCATATTTCTTACTTCCGTGTACGACAAAGATGTACCAAGATTTGGGAATGTTATATTGGTGGCCGGGAATGAATAGGGATGTGGTGGATTATGTGGCCAAGTGTTTGACTTGTCAGCAGGTAAAGGCTAAACTTCAGAGGCCAACAGAGTTGCTGCAGCCTCTAGGGATTCCAGAGTGGAAATGGGAGGATATCACCATGGACTTCATGGTTGGATTACCGAAGACTGTAGGACAGCATGATTCAGTGTGGGTGATTGTGGATAGATACACCAAGTCAGCCCACTTCTTGCCTGTTAAGAAAACTTGTACAGTGGAACAGTATGTTGAACTGTATGTGAAGGAAATTGTATGACTACATGGGGCTCCGAGGTCGATAGTATCCGACAAGGACCCCACCTTCACCACCAAGTTTTGGGAGAGACTGCAGAAGGCTATGGGTACACAGTTACGTTTTAGTACCACTTATCATCCTCAGACAGATGGACAATCTGAGAGGATGATTCAGATACCAGAGGATATGTTACAAGCCTGTGTGCTGGATTTTTGGGGATCTTGGAGTAAGTATCTCCCTTTGGTTGAGTTTCCGTACAATAACAGTTATCAGGCGACTATCGGAGTGGCTCCATATGAGATGTTATATGGGAGGAAGTGTAGATCACCCATCCATTGGGATGACACGAGTGAGAGGAGGTATCTAGGTCCTTAGGTTGTTCAAAGGACCAACGAGGAGATTAAGAATATTAGAGCTCGTATGCTCGCCTCCCAGAGTCAACAGAAGAGTTACTCAGACTTGAGACGCAGAAACGTAGAGTTTCAGGTCAGGGACCATGTGTTTCTCAGAGTTTCTCCCTTGAAAGGAGTGAAATGTTTTTGAGTAAGGGGCAATCTGAGCCCTAGGTTTGTTGGCCCTTTGAGATTCTAGAGTTGGCTGGAGAGGTAGCTTACAGATTGGCGATGCCTCCAGCTCTATCAAGGGTTCACAATGTGTCTCGCGTGTCCATGCTCCGAAAGTATGTATCGGATTCTATGCATGTGCTGAGTTATGAGAACTTGGAGCTTGATCAGGATTTATCATATATGAAGAGAAGTCGGTTCAGATTCTAGACTGAAAGGATAAAGTCTTGCGAAGTAAGACCATCGCCTTAGTGAAAGTGATGTGGAGGAACAACAAAGTAGAAAAGGCGACTTAGAAACTTGATACAGATATGCGGGATCGGTATCCTGAGTTATTCAGGTAATTTTGAGGATGAAATTTCTATAAGGGGGGGGGGGGGGGGATAGTTGTAGAGTCCCAAATTCGCTAATAAGGCTTAGGGCCTTGATTAGCGTGTTAGGAGGGAAATAATTGATTTAATTATGTTAATATGTGAATTTAATGATTATGTGATTAGAAATGCATGTTTAGGTGAATTAAATATGCATATGGGCCCCATCTGGTTATTAGGGGTGTATTTGTAATTTCAACCCGTTGAGGGCATAAAAGTGATATATGTGTATATTGTGATTGATACCACGAGTGAGTGGTGATATATCTTTGATGCACGATCTGAGACGGTCCTAGGGAGCAGTTTAGCTAAATAGTCACAACGAGGTTGAATAGCCGGCTTAGGAGGAGTCTAGGGGTATTTTGGGAATATAATATGTGCTCGGGAATTACCGGGTAACAGGTAGTAATTTAGCAATTATTGGGGCATGTCATGGTTAATTGGGGATTTATAGGAACACTCGAGTAATTAGCGAGACATGGAAAATGACGAAATCTCCCTCGGTGACCTTGAGGATTAAGATAGACTTAAGGGGTATTTTGGACTTTTGGCTAAGGGATATACATTGTTTAGAATGCTGAGACTCTAGAGGGACTTGGAAGAAACAGAAGGAAGGGAAAAAAAAAAAAGGAATTCTCAGCTCTCTCTCTCTCATACTCGGCTCACTCCCTCTCTCCTTTGGTGCTTGAAGTTTGTTGAAGGAACTTGAGGATTCAAGGCTAGAACTTGTGAGGATTGAAGCTTGAAGACTTGGGAAATTAGCTCAGGCCGGATTTATAATAGAGGTAAGAAATCTTCCACTGAATTGTTTGAGTTTTTGTTGAATTTTGTTAGAATTATAGGTTTGCATGTGAAAATGGTTTCTAAGATGTGTTTTGGGTGTTTGATGAATGTATAGAGTTGTTTATTGAATTGTTGTGATGTTTAGGCTAGGTAAATAAGGGTTCTAGGCTTAATTCTTGGTTTAATTGGTGTATGGGGTATGAATTTGGGGTTTATGCTCGAGGAAAAACGCAGAAAAGAGCTTGAATTTCTGTGTTTGAGGGCTCGGGGCGCGGCCCTGTTCTTCAGGGTGTCGTGGCCCGTGTGCTTAAAGAGGCTAGAGAAGCCTCTGGTTCATCCAGGTGCCGTGGCACAAGGTGTAGTGCGCTGCAGCCCGTGTCCTTCAACAAAAAGGTGTTTTGCCTTTGACTTGAGTGCCCTGCGGCTCTTAAGGGGTTGGGCCGCGGCTCAAATGCAAATAATGGTTGTTTGAGGGTTTCTAGCTCGGGAACCCAAATGTTAAGTCTCGGGAAGGATTTTACTACCCGGTTTAGTATAATCTAAGGTCTCAGAGGCTAAATTATTATTTCGAAGTTATTTGTTGGTTTGAGGCTTGATGGATGGTTATTATGAATGCGTTGTGACTAGTTTTTCAACGAGGCTCGGGTTAGAGGTTTGTGCTTAGGATCGTGATACACAGATAGCTCAGGACATAGGTAAGAAAACTGATGTACCAGTAGAGCAGGGCATGACCCTATTGTTTGTATTGTAGGGCACGGCCCTAATGTTTATGTTAAAGATGCGTTTAAATATTTGTGAATATTATGTATGCTTATGAATGAATGGTGAGGGCCGAGAACGGCAAAGGTCGAGACTGGCGAGGGTCAGGAATTGCAAGAAGCCGAGTACGGCAAGGGGCCTAGATTGGCTTGGAGCATGCTGAGTGCAGACCGTTATGGCGAGACCCTCTTAGGGTGTTGTATCCACCCGCTCGGTGAAGACCACAAACCCAGAGCCTAGTAAAGTGCCTGGGACAGCGTAGGCCGCTTTGTCTTTAGCTCATTGGCTGCATTGCTATATATTGTTGAATGTTATGTTTTATTTTATATGTTGAGTTTTCTTGCTGGGCTTCGACTCACGGGTGCTCTATAGTGCAGGTAAGGGCAAAGGAAAGATCAACCAACCATGAGTACGGAGAGCGTAGAGCGACGGGTACATGTTTGGCCTGCCTTGCTGCCACGGCCAGTGTTATTTTTGGGAAAATGTATAGTAATGGTTGTTTTGTTGCCTAGGTCGAACGTGTGTATATTTTGAGTTGTAATGCAATTTTATAAACATTATTTTTGGGATCCCAACTATATAACTTTCTATAATTTCAATGAATGTACAAATTTTATAGTTAATGTTGTTAAACGAGTTTTATTTCAGTTTAGTCACACTTTTAACCTAAAACCTCGATTAGCGAGCTAATGGCACATTTTTAACTAACATGGTAACGACTCTAAGGAAGTAGGGCATTACACTCTCCCTCAAAGCAATTGTTTTTTTTTTAAAGAACTCTTGAATTCTATGGATTAGAGGAAAGTTGGTTTGGGGAATTAGAAGCTGCTAAAGGTTCTAACAGCTGGGAATTGAGTTATATATGAGGTAATTCAATATTTGAAGTTTAGTTTTTGTATCTTTATTTTTAGAGTTTCAAAGTTTATTGAATTTTGATGTTCAATTGAGTTTTAAGGCTGCTATTTTGTATTTCTGAGCTGATGGGACCATTATTATGGTCGAACCTGGTTAAAATCATGTTTTGGGAAAACTTTGGATGGGTTTGCGATTCTTAAAATCGCTGGTTTTCTAGGTTTGCAGGTCACATCGCGGCTCTTTTATTGGAACATCGCGGCCCTTATGAACTCAGAGGGGCAAGGAGGTGCCTCAAACCTCCTTGGCGTCGCAGTGCGTGCCTTGTGATTTTGGGCGTGGGGATCTCTGACTTGTTACGCTACGACCCTTATTGGGGTGCGCTGCTTCTCTAATTGGGGAAAAAATAAAAAGTAGATTTTGGGAGCTGGGAACCCAAACCTAAAGGCTCGGGAATGGCTCTACTACCTGGGTTAAAGGGTCCCAAAGGCTAGGACTCGGTCCGGAAGCCTTTTTTAGTTCATTTTCAGATAGTTATTCCTTGTTATGGTTGTGACTAAGGTGAAATGTTAGGTTCAGGAGGAAAGGATCGTACTCAGGGTCGTCATACGCTATTCACTCAGGACCTGAGGTAAGAAAACTGCACCTGGTCTATGTTTAGGGCTTGGCCTGACTATAGAACATGGTTATAACCATGCTGAGAATGTTTTATTACACATGTTGATTGTGTTGAGTATATATGTGTTAAGTAATGACAGTTTATTTGCTATATCTGATTAAAAAGCTAGGCTTATATGTCAAGGGTTATCTACTATATCTGATTGAAAAGCTCGACTTAGAAGTCAAGGGTTATCTGTTATATCTTATTGAAAAGCTCGGATTATAAGTTGAGGGTTATCTGTTATATATAATTGAAAGGCTCGACTTATAAGTCGAGGGTTATCGATTATAACTGACTAAAAATCTTAGCTTATAAGTCGAGCATTTATCCATTGTATCTGACTAAAATCTTGACTTATAAGTCGAGGACCTGTCTATGGTTTCTGATTAAAAGATCGGCTTATTAGTCAAGAATATATCTGGTTCAAAAGGCTCGACTTATAAGTTGAGGGTTTACAAGGCCTGGCTTATAAGTCGAGGGTTTAAAGGCTCGACTTATGATTCGAGGGCGGCAATAGCGTGTTGAACTTCAACCGATATGGTTAAGCTAATCCGGAAGCATGATATACGCTTGAATGACCCTATGGCCACCTGAAATAATAAGTGACAAGTACACTTGGCTAGCTCTAAGGTTGGTTATATAGGGAATCGGGCAATGGGGCCCAGTGTGACTCTATAGTCATTTATCTGGGTTGAATGCATGCACGAGTAGGGATATTACTGCTAGGCATGCTATTTATGATTCTGTGGATTGATGATTTATTGCCTATGAGCATGATTATATTTTCTTGATGAGTCTTGGCTCACAGGTGCTAAATGGTGCAGGTAAAGGAAAAGAAAAGTTGGACCAGCGATGAGTTGGAGAGCTTCAGGGGCAGAGTGTACATATGCGACCTTCTCGACGGCCACGACTGAGGGTATCAGTTGGAACAAGGGTTGGACCCTGATTTTTCCACTTAGGTCGGCTTTTGTATTCATTTTTGAGTTTGTAAAAAATTTAAACTCTTTTGGGATCCCATGTATTGCACTCAAACTCTATTGATGAAATTGTTTACTTTTGACTGAAAATTTTAGTACCTAAACCTGTTTAGTTTAAATTACACATTTTAAGTCCAAATTACTCGTCTAGTGAGTTGAGCATATATAATTACACAGTGTAATGGTCCTAGATTAGGAGGACGTTGCATCATGCTGGAGCATGGTCTTCTATCCCAACTCACAGCACCTGGAATGTCACAGCAAAATGGTGTTTCAGAGAGAAGAAACAGGACCTTGTTGGAAATAGTTAAGTCTATGTTAAGCTACTCTTCAATTCCTCTCTTATTCTAGGGATATGCACTTCGAATGGAGACTTACATTTTGAATTTAGTCCCATCTAATACCATAAGAAAAACGCCACTGGAACTGTGGAATGGTAACAAACCTAGTTTGCACCATTTCCTCATTTGGGGATGTCCTGCTCATGTTCTTAGTCCTAAATCATGGAAACTTGATTCGAGGCATGAAGAGTGCATTTTCGTGGGCTATGCTCCAGAAAGTGAGTTATTTCTATAGTCCAAAGGACCAAAAGGTATTTGTTTCAACAAATGTGGACTTCCTCGAACACGATTATATGAATAACTATAAACCTCGGAGCAAGGTAGTTTTTGAGGAACTCACAGTTGTTAAGATTCCATCACCTTCATCTTCATCATTAAATGATAAACAAAAAACCAAAGAAACCACTATTCCTGGAAAGGAAACCCCAGTGCAACGTCGTAGTGGGAGGAATGTGAGACAATGTGTTCGCTACAAACATGAGGCACATGTTTTTGTTTCCAATATAGACAAGGATGATCCATTAACATTCAAAGAGGCTATAGATGATCCTGAAAAGAATAAATGGAAAGACTCCATGATCCAAGAAATGGAATTGATGTATTACAATTATTTCTGGGAACTTGTAGACCCACATGAAAATGTCAGGCCCATTGGGTGCAAATGGATCTTCAAGAAGAAAAGATATGTAGATGGGAAAGTAGAGACTTTCAAGGCAAGGCTAGTAGCCAAAGGTTACACTTAGAGAGAGGGTGTTGATTATGAAGAAACTGTTGGGGTTTTATGCCCTAATTAAAACTCAAATTCTTTGTAATCTCATTTTATTATCAATACAAGAATAGAAATCATTTTTTGACTTGGTCAATCACTTTGCTCACATGTTTTATTTTCATGATTATTTGTTTAATATAAACTTCTATTAAATCCCGAGCATATAGCTAATCTTATTTATAGTGACGTAATCACACTGGAATATAAATATGATTACATGTTCAAAATAAGTTAGTCCTAAGATTAGCCAGTGCACCGGATTTACACTGACTTGCCAATCTACAATATGATCTACTTACACATTACAGTGTTATGTTCTTTCAAGAACATTAGCAAAGTAGATAAGATTGGATGTATTTGTTACATCGGACAGGACCGATATTGACAGTTGATAAGATAAGTAAACATACCGTTATTATCTATTCTAGTCATATCATATAGTTGACCATAGGTGTAGAGTCCAAGAACTTTACTTAGCTAAGTGAGATAGTAGTATAATAGTAATAATAGTATTATCTTTATGACTGTGGATTTTTGGTTCAGACCGGGATTTATTTGGACACTTATAGTAGTACTTGTAGATTTTCTAAGTTTAACCTATGGTTTAGGTATATTAATTTTAACCTAAGGTTTGATTAATATGAGTGATATTGAGGATAATATTTATTATACTATAATGTTTAAATAAGAACCAATAGGATAATAGCACATGTTATGTATGGGTTATTAATGATTAAGTATTTTTTAGGATTAAATTTATTAAGGGTAAAATTTGAATACTCTAAGTTCAGTTAGCAGCTTTGAAAACGTTGGAAGGCTTAGTCAAGGCTGTTTACTCAATTTAAATTAAGCTAAAAATGTGTAATTTCGTGATTAAATAATCAGCGTATGCCGATATATCGCAGCTATAGGGGGCGATATATCGCAGCACGAAGATACGGAAAACACGAAACGATGCACGACTGCCTCGGGCATACTGGCCCAGGCGATATATCGCCTATAGGGGGCGATATATCGCCCCTCTCAGCATAATTTGAAAGTTTTCGAAATCGTTTTCCATTCAAACCTTCAACCTCTTGATAAGTCCAGCACCTTTCTGAACGAGTCTTCAGCCTCTGCTGAACGATAATTCAAATTATTTTCACTTAAAAAGCCATTATTTTTATTCAAGTTAAATGAGATCTTTTCATTCCTAAACTCTATAAATAGGACCTAGTACCCAGACATTATTCATCTATTACTCTAAGTTCAGAGGCTGCAAGTTACTAGGTGAGTGTGAGAGTGTAAACACTTGGGTTGGGAATTATAAGCTTGATCATCATAAGCTTATCAAACACTTGGGAAGTAAGGTTTTGTAGCATTTCAGTTCAAGGTTTAGATTGGTCTTATATGTCTTCAAGGTATTTCCACACTCTAGATCAATTGATATTATTTTATTTAAGTTCTCATAGTCTTTTACTCAGCCTTCTAACTTTAGTCTTTATTTTGGTTAGGAAATCTAAGAACTTGCACATAAGTTTTTGGTAAGTATATTCTCAATGGTATAGTCCTCCCATTCCTTTCATTTCTTTTCTTCAAAGTACTCACTCTGTTACAAATGGTTTTTAGGAGTGTTCCAAAGTCCCAACTCTGTCCTCATATCCCGGTAATTTTGGTAAGGAAAATAGGATAGAATTTATATGTTATATGTTTTATATGTTATCTTATGATTTTTATGTTATGAAATATGTTATGTTAAGTATGCTTGTAGGCTTGGGCATATGACCTATATGACTAACAAGCCTCAAATAGATTATGGGCATATGACTTGCTTAGCTAGCAAGACCCCACTAATCTAATGGGCATATGACTTGTTTAGTCTATGGGACCCCAAGTAATAATGGCCATTATAGTATGTATGTGATATAAGTGTTATGTTATGTTTTTATCAAATTTATGTATATGGACTATGTGTTAGATTTTTCCTTGCTGGGCATTAGGCTCACTCCTTTTGGTTTATATGTGCAGGAAAATAGTCTTAGTGGCGGGAAAGGTTCTTGGAAGCTTGGAGAATGTGTATTGAGGCGGAATGGATTCAAGGGTCGAGCGTTTCGATTCGAGGATGTAGTTTTGTTTCTGATGGTTTTTACATGTATTTTTCCGCATTTTATTATGTAAATCTCTTTTTAATTAGGTCATGTTTTGTTTTTAAAACAATGGGATCCCATATCCTACTTGAGATTTTATGTAAGTTTAACTTTTATTTTTACAAGTTTCTTAATAAAGTTATGGTCTTTTCACTTGTAAAGTTTTATTAAGGATTAGTGTTTATGTATAGTTTTTGTTAATGGTCCAAAGGTCTAGAGTAGTTGGATCATTACAGTTGGTATCAGAGCAAACGGTTCCTTCGCATGAAGTTCTCCTCGATAAACACACTCAAAAGCTCTGAATCTGACCGCCAAGTAAGTATTTAAGTTATGGTTATTTTGCTTATATGTATAGCTAACGATTTTTAGTATTTATGTTTTCAGTTAAGTATGAACGGAGCCTTAACCTATCAGGATATTCGAGCCATTAAGGCTTTAAAAAGAATAAGGGAGCCAAGAAACACCGTAGAAGCACTAGAAAGAATCACACGAAGACTACTTTTGTTCCACAAAGAGATAGGTCACCTTCAAGAGTCTAAGCAAATAATGATAAGATCAACGGAACAATATGTATTAATAATTAGACTATTTAAAGATTTTCATCCTGTAATAGCAGCCTTAGAAGAAATATGGGAAACCATGAATGATGAGGACGAACTGCCAGTAGCAATGCGATATTATTTCCTCTTTATTAGGTTCACTGCAAAATCAGAATTTCAGTTTATAAATGAGCAAAAACATAGGATTTTCACAAACCTTCCTAGAGGACATTTTGATGCACATAATAATGATGATTATGAGGAGATAGATGACGATATGCTAGATGAAGGATCGGATGTAGAAGATCCTGATTTTTAGAATAGTTAGTTTTCATTGTTGTTTTATTTATTTCTTTGTTTTATGATTGTAATAAGTGAAAAACGCTTTTTCCAAATGAATAACATGCTATTTTATTTTCATGTATGAGTTTGATTTTATTTTCGCAATCATAATAAATAATAAATAAAAAGAATAATGACTAAGTTCGGTGAGGGTGGATACAAATCAATGAACCAAGTTTCCTTATTGAGAGTTAGGGGGCCTTAGTAGTGGGAACGATTTTACTGATCCCAGTCGTCCCTCAATATGGTTAACTTTGGAACAAAGATAAGTTTCGAGCCTAAGAATTAAGTCATATAGGATGATTAGAAACAGACTTAGAAAATAAAGATGGATTGTTTTTCTAAGTATAGAAACCCACTCTAAATAATAAATAATGACCTATATAATTTTTTTCATAAGAAGTCATAATAAATAGGTCCGAGATATGTTTGTTTTAGAATATGTTTTTTCCTTAGAGCCTATTAGGTAAAGTTCTAACATGTTTCTTTCAACTGTTAGAACTCTACTACGATGTCGCTCCGAAGATCTGCACGCACCAACGGAAACGCCTCCAACGTCGTCCCAGCAACCAATGAAGCCCCTCCAGTTCGCAGAAGGGGAGTGCGTGCTACTGCTCGCTGCAACGCGCCGGCACCGCCAGCTGACAACACTGCGGAGTTCGCTAGACTGCGACAGCAAGTCGAGGAACTTTTGCAGCAGCAACGACAACAGGCTCAGCCTCAAACTCAGCCTCAGCCTCCACCGCAGTCGCAGCCATAGCAAATGGCCCCAGCACCCCAACAAGTTGGTCCATATGGGGGATGGCCAATGACGAACTACGCGCCATATCCAGTACCGAACATGGATCCAGTGTATGAGAGGTTCCGCAAGCAGCACGCTCCAAACTTCGAAGGGACTACAGACCCCTTTGAGGCAGAGAGTGGCTAAGGAATGTGGAACCGATTCTGACGCACATGAATCTCAGTAATGCGGACCGCATATCCTGCGTCTCGTCTTTGCTCAAGAAGGATGCCAGGATATGGTGGGACTTGGTCCAGCAATCACATGATGTTGCCACCATGACATGGACTCGATTTGTGGAGCTCTTCCCCAAAAAGTACTACAATTCGGCTGTACTCGCTACGAGAGTTGAGGAGTTCGCCAACTTGAAGCAGGGTACTTTATCGGTGGTAGAGTATGCTCGTCAGTTCGACTGCTTAGCTAAATTCGCATCTGAGATGGTTCCAACCAATTTTCTGAGGGTGAACAAATTTGTTAGAGGACTTCGACCAAAAATCGAGATGGGGGTTAAACTAGCAAACCCAGGGAACACTACATATGCCAATGTTCTTGAGATGGCAATAGAAGTAGAGAGGTTGCAGGCTAATGTAAGTAAAGAGGAAGCCGGAAAGCCTGAACCTAGACAGCAGAATCAACCTCAGACCAGTCGGAGCAACAACCATAACGGCAACAATCAGTCCAGCAACAACGGTACCGGCCAGAAAAGACGACATCCGGATAATAAGAAATTCAACATTGATAAGAGGGCACGTACGAATAATGGGGGAAATAGGTCGAGCTACGTGGAATACCCGCCATGTGCTAAGTGTTAGAAGAAGCATCCTGGAGAATGACGCGCAAACACCAAGGAATATTTTAACTGTGGTCAGGAAGGGCATCGTAAAAGAGATTGTCCTCAGCAGAAGCCAGAAGGGAAGAAGGACGAAACTATGGTTCCTGCTAGGGTTTTTACTTTAACCCAAGGAGAGGCTGATGCTCGCAATAAGGTGGTCACAGGTCAGGTTTCTATCCTCAATAACTTATGTTCTGTATTATTTGATTTGGGAGCCACTCATTCGTATATCTCGTTAGGAATGATAGAAAAACTAGACAAACCTTGTGAAAGATTTAGAACTAGGTTTGTAACCGAGTTGCCATCGGGCAAAGTAGTTCTATCATCACGGATAGTACGAGGCGTACCAATCAAGATTGAGGATATAGAACTAGAAGGAGACCTGATAGAACTAGTGATCAAGGACTTCGACGTAATACTGGGAATGGACTGGCTAGCACGACATGGCGCAACCATCGATTGTAAACGCAAGAAGGTGATGTTCGAGACTCCTGACGGCCTGAGGTTATGCTTCATGGGTCAAACTTCAGGATTACGCACCCCATTAGTATCATCTCTCAAAGCTCAAAAAATGATGGAGAAAGGATGTCAAGCGTTCTTAGCCAGCATCACAAGTGTAGAGAGGGAGACACCACTTAAGGTTGGAGATGTCCGTGTTATACAAGAATTTCCAGAGGTATTTCCCGATGACTTGCCAGGATTTCTGCCAACTCGAGAAATAGACTTCACGATAGAATTAGTACTGGGCACCGAGCCTATCTCTAAGGCACCATACCGGATGGCACCTACGGAACTCAAGGAGTTAAAGACGCAGCTACAAGAACTCCTAGACTTGGGTTTTATTAGGTCGAGCCATTCGCCATGGGGAGCTCCGGTGCTATTCGTGAAGAAGAAGGACGGAAGTATGCGGATGTGTATAGACTATCGTGAGCTGAACAAAGTAACAATTAAGAACAAGTACCCGTTACCTCGGATCGACGATTTGTTTGATCAACTCTGAGGCGCGACTGTGGTTTCAAAGATCGATTTACGGTCCGGGTATCATCAGCTCAAGGTAAAGGGAGAAGATATTCCTAAAACATCCTTTAGGACTCGTTATGGACACTACGAGTTCTTGGTTATGTCCTTTTGGTCTTACTAATGCACCAGCCGCGTTTATGGACTTAATGAATAGGGTCTTCAAGGATTACTTAGATAATTTCGTCGTTGTGTTCATCGACGACATTTTAATATACTCCAAGGATGAAGTAGAGCACGAGGAACATTTGAGGATGATTTTGACGCGATTGAAGGAGCATCAACTCTACGAAAAATTCAAGAAATGTGAATTTTGGCTTTCGCAAGTGGCGTTCCTTGGGCACATAATATCGAAAGACGGAGTTGCAGTAGACCCATCAAAGGTAGAGGCTGTGAAGGATTGGCCCAGACCAAAGAATGCATCTGAAGTAAGAAGCTTTCTAGGGTTAGCAGGTTATTATAGGAAGTTTGTAGAGGGCTTTTCAAAGATAGCCACTCCACTCACCAACCTGACCCGGAAACAACAAAGATTCAACTGGAATGATAAGTGTGAAGAAAGCTTCCAGTTGCTCAAGGATAAGCTTTGCTCAGCACCAGTACTTAGTGTACCAACACCCAACGATAAGTTCATAGTCTACTGCGATGCATCGAAGCAAGGATTGGGTTGCGTACTAATTCAAAATGATAAGGTGATAGCCTACGCCTCACGACAGTTGAAGGAGTACGAGTAGCGCTATCCAACTCACGATATGGAGTTGGCAGCGGTGGTCTTTGCATTAAAAATCTGGCGCCATTATCTTTACGGAGAACGGTGCGAGATTTATACGGACCACAAGAGTTTAAAGTACTTCTTTACTCAAAAGGAACTCAACATGAGGCAGCGCAGGTGGTTGGATTTAGTAAAGGATTACGACTGCGAAATCCTATACCACCCAGGAAAGGCGAACGTAGTTGCCGATGCGCTTAGTAGGAAAAGCTATGGGAATTTAGCAGCTTTATCCGGAATAGAAAAGCCGCTACAGCAGGAGCTTATCAGTGCCGGAATAGAAGTAGTTGTAGGCAAGCTGGCTAACTTGTCTATCCAATCGAATCTACTAGAAGATATACGGATTGGTCAGAGACATGACGATACACTAGCAGCACATATGGATGCAGTCAGAGAAGGAAAAGCTACAGATTTCTCAATATCTAGCCAATGTTTATTGAGATATAAGGATTGGGTATGCATGCCAAATGATCAAATTTTTAAGAAGATGATTCTGGAAGAAGCACACAGTACCCCGTACTCAGTTCACCCAGGGTCTACCAAGATGACTTGACATCAAGGCAATCTACTGGTGGCCAAGGATGAAGAAGGACATAGCAGAGTATGTATCTAAGTGTCTTATATGCCAGCAAGTGAAAGCAGAGCATCAGCGGCCTGCAGGTTTATTGCAACCGCTTAGCGTACCATAATGGAAGTAGGACGATATAGCTATGGACTTCGTGACAGGTTTGCCAAGGACGAATAAGCAGCATGATTCTGCTTGGATAGTAATAGATAGACTAACCAAGTCAGCTCATTTCCTGCAGGTTAAGACTTCATACACAGCAGACCAATATGCAGACATCTACATCCAAGAGATTGTACGGTTGCATGGAGTCCCCAAGACGATAGTGTCAGATAGAGGATCAGTATTTACGTCGAGATTTTGGGGAAGTTTACAGCAAGCTATGGGTACTAAGTTAAGTCTTAGTACAGCTTTTCATCCTCAGACAGATGGCCAGTCCGAGCGTACGATTCAGATTTTAGAGGATATGCTACGCGCGTGTGTACTTGATTTCGGAGGATCATGGAACAAGTACTTGCCGTTGATCGAGTTCTCGTACAACAACAGCTACCAGTCAACGATCGGGATGGCACCTTATGAGTTGCTATATGGAAGAAGGTGCCGATCACCATTACACTAGGACGAGGTAGGAGAAAGGCAGCTTCTAGGTCCCGAAGCTGTTAGACAAACTCAGAAAGCAGTAGCGCTTATTAGACAGCGTATGCTTGCTACTCAAAGCTGTCAGAAAAGTTATGCGGATGCCAAGCATGCGATGTGGAATTCCAAGTTGGAGATCAAGTCTTCCTGAAGATATCTCTTATGAAAGGTGTCAAGCGGTTCGGGAAGAAAGGCAAGCTTAGTCCCCAATTCATAGGTCCTTTTGAGATATTGGACAAAGTGGGAGCAGTTGCGTATAGACTAGCCCTACCGCCAGCACTAGCAGATAGTCACAACGTGTTCCACATCTCGATGCTACGCAAATATGTGTCAGACCCATCTCACGTCCTCAAGTACGATACGATAGCACTCTAGAAAGACTTAAGTTACGAGGAATGACCGATTAGCATCCTAGATAGGGGGATCAAGCAGTTACGGTCCAAGAGCTTTCCTATAGTCAAAGTCTTATGGAGTAATAGTTCTGAACGAGAGGCAACGTGGGAGTTGGAGGAGGACATGCAAGGCCGGTATCCGGAATTATTTGGTAAGTAAATTTCGAGGACGAAATTCTTTTTAGTAGGGGAGAATTTTAGAGTCAAAGAACTTTACTTAGCTAAGTTAGATAGTAGTATAATAGTAATAATAGTATTATCTTTATGACTGTGGATTTTTGGTTCAGACCGGGATTTATTTGGACACTCATAGTAGTACTTGTAGATTTTCTAAGTTTAACCTATGGTTTAGGTTTATTAATTTTAACCTAAGGTTTGATTAATATGAGTGATATTGAGGATAATATTTATTATACTATAAGGTTTAAATAAGAACCAATAGGATAATAGCACATGTTATGTATGGGTTATTAATGATTAAGTATTTTTTAGGATTAAATTTATTAAGGGTAAAATTTGAATACTCTAAGTTCAGTCAGCAGCTTTGAAAACGTTGGAAGGCTTAGTCAAGGCTATTTACTCAATTTAAATTAAACTAAAAATGTGTAATTTCGTGTTTAAATAATCAGCGTATGCCGATATATCGCAGCTATAGGGGGCGATATATCGCAGCACGAAGATACGGAAAACACGAAACGATGCACGACTGCCTCGAGCATACTGGCCCAGGCGATATATCGCCTACAGGGGGCGATATATCGCCCCTCTCAGCATAATTTGAAATTTTTCGAAATCGTTTTCCGTTCAAACCTTCAACCTCTTGATAAGTCCAGCACCTTTCTGAACGAGTCTTCAGCCTCTGCTGAACGATAATTCAAATTATTTTCACTTAAAAAGCCATTATTTTTATTCAAGTTAAATGAGATCTTTTCATTCCTAAACTCTATAAATAGGACCTAGTACCCAGCCATTATTCATCTATTACTCTAAGTTCAGAGGCTGCAAGTTGCTAGGTGAGTGTGAGAGTGTAAACACTTGGGTTGGGAATTATAAGCTTGATCATCATAAGCTTATCAAACACTTGGGAAGTAAGGTTTTGTAGCATTTCAGTTCAAGGTTTAGATTGGTCTTATAAGTCCTCAAGGCATTTCCACACTCTAGTTCAATTGATATTATTTTATTTAAGTTCTCATAGTCTTCTACTCAGCCTTCTAACCTTATTCTTTATTTTGGTTAGGAAATCTAAGAACTTGCACATAAGTTTTTGGTAAGTATATTCTCAATGGTATAGTCCTCCCATTCCTTTCATTTCTTTTCTTCAAAGTACTCACCCTGTTACAAATGGTGTTTAGGAGTGTTCCAAAGTCCCAACTCTGTCCTCATATCCCGGTAATTTTGGTAAGGAAAATAGGATAGAATTTATATGTTATATGTTTTATATGTTATCTTATGATTTTTATGTTATGAAATATGTTATGTTAAGTATGCTTGTAGGCTTGAGCATATGACCTATATGACTAACAAGCCCCAAATAGATTATGGGCATATGACTTGCTTAGCTAGCAAGACCCCACTAATCTAATGGGCATATGACTTGTTTAGTCTATGGGACCCCAAGTAATAATGGCCATTATAGTATGTATGTGATATAAGTGTTATGTTATGTTTTTATCAAATTTATGTATATGGACTATGTGTTAGATTTTTCCTTGCTGGGCATTAGGCTCACTCCTTTTGGTTTATATGTGCAGGAAAATAGTCTTAGTGGGAGGAAAGGTTCTTTGAAGCTTGGAGAATGTGTATTGAGGCGGAATGGATTCAAGGGCCGAGCGTTTCGATTCGAGGATGTAGTTTTGTTTCTGATGGTTTTTACATGTATTTTTCCGCATTTTATTGTTTTTAAAACAATGGGATCCCATATCCTACTTGAGATTTTATGTAAGTTTAACTTTTATTTTTACAAGTTTCTTAATAAAGTTATGGTCTTTTCACTTGTAAAGTTTTATTAAGGATTAGTGTTTATGTATAGTTTTCGTTAATGGTCCAAAGGTCTAGAGTAGTTGGGTCATTACAATAGGTCAATTCATTCTCAATTCTGAGTGGTTAGTATTCTAACTGATTGTATTATTTAAGTTCTTTGACTTGTTCGTTACCAGCTTACCCTACGGACTAGCCCATACTTACATCTTGGGAACTTGGTAGTATAATTGAGTGGGAGTGTTAATCAGAGATATGAACATCTATAGCTTCTGATGAAGAAGTGGAATGATGGTTTCCTTTTAGTTTGGTTCTAGGCGTTAAATGATAGAGATCTCATTTTAGTAATTAAATTAGTTTACTGAAATATCATTTACAAGGAACTAAGTGTTTTAAGGATAAAATACAATGAGGGGTAAAACAGTATTTTAGTCCTATCTCATTGTAGACCGTCTATAGAGGATTGAGTGACAATTATGGTTGTAACAATGGATAATTAATAACGTATCTATATTTGTTATAGAGTGTTCTATGAATTCAAGAGTGCAATTCCAAGTCTATAGTGGAGTCACGAGGAATTAATAAGTTAGTAAATTTATTTGTTAGATTTATGATAACTTATTGGAGCTTGATTTCATAGGCCCATGGTCCCCATTGTACCTTGAATAAAATCATCTAGATAGTCTCAATTAATTGATTTAATCATCAATTAGAATTATCAAAGTTGACCAGGTCAATTTTGGATAGTTTCACAGAGTTGTGTAATTTTGAGAAGAAAAGAGAAATTATGGCAGATTTATTGATTAAGATAAATTGGTATCTAAATTAATAAATAAATTTAAATCAAGGTTCAAATTATAAATAATTAATTTTATAAAGGATTTAAATAATTATTTAATTAATTAAATCAATATCAAATAATACAAGTCTTGATTTTAAGTCCAATGGGCTTATAATCAAATGGGAAATTTCACGGGCCTATAGCCGATGATAATTTCGACCTAGGGCTTCAAAATGGCTGTTATTTTATTGATTTTTTAATTAAATTAAATGGGCTAATTGAGTCTATAAAAGGAGTGCTTAGAGAGAAGTCAAAACAACATAAGTCACAAGTCAGATTTTTTGATAGTTTTAGATTCTCTCTAAACACAAGTACTTTTCTAAGCCTCTTTATTATTTTCTCTTCTTCTCTCAATATCTATCTCATGTGTTGAGAATTTCCCACACTAGTCTAGGTGCTTCTAAGGATACATTGGAAGATCGTTTCAGTTTCTTGATAATACTCTGTGGCAGAGAGGATACAAGAGTCAGAGAAACTGAAGGAAGGACTCTTTAATTCCTCTGCGTGTACTGTAAGTATTCTATTCTTTGTTTATCTTTGAATTCAATTTTAGAAACATGTTTTAGGCTATCTCGTATTAATTTGTTTAATATTAGATATACATGAAAATAAATAAAGATCCTGTATAAGCTAATCCAACAGAAACATTTTCTCATGTGGCCATGTTTAAATCTATTCGCATCCTCTTATCCATAGCTGCCACCTATGACTATGAGATATGGCAAATGGACGTCAAGATAGATTTTTTGAATGGCTATCTTGATGAAAATATCTATAAGATACAACCAGAATGGGTAAGATCATAAGGTGTGCAAGTTGCTGAAATCCATTTATTGATTAAAGCAAGCATCTAGATCTTGGAATATCAATTTTGATGAAACAATTAAAATGATATGGCTTCAAATAGAATGTCGACGACGCATGTGTGTATAAATACATCAATGGAAAAGTGGTGGTTTTCTTAGTTCTTTATGTTGATGACATTTTTCTCATTGTGAAAAATGTAGAGATATTGTCAAACGTGAAGAAGTGGTTAGCCAAAAAGTTCCCAATGAAAGATTTGGGCGAGGCGAGCTCTGTTCTTGAAATCCAAATCCTAAGGGATAGGAAGAACAAGCTCTTGGAACTTTCTCAAGCTAATTATATAGATAAGGTGCTTGACAGATTCTATATGGAGAATTCCAAGAAAGGTCAGTTACCGACCAGACATGGAATTTCTCTCTCCAAGAAACAATGTCCTAAGACACCTCGGGAGGAAGAGGATATGAGAAAGCATCCCTATGCTTCTGCGATTAGTAGTCTAATGTATGCTATGTTGTGTACTAGGCCCAACATATGTTATGCAATTGGGATTGCAAATCATTATCAATCAAATCCTGGTTTGAAACACTGGATTGCAGTAAAGCACATTCTCAAGTATCTTAAGAAAACGAGAGATTATATGCTTGAATATTCAGGGGGTGAGCTGAACCCCATTGGATACACTGATTCTAATTTCCAATCAGATAAAGACAATCGAAAGTTGACATCTGAGTTAGTGATCACTCTTGGTGGAGAAGTTGTTGTTTGGAGAAGCATTAAACAATCCAACATAGCTGATTCAACCATGGAAGTCGAATACATAGCGGCATGTGAAGCAGCTAAGGAGGCGGTTTGGTTGAGGAAGTTCTACACTGATATGGAAGTAGTTCCAGATATGGATAAGCCACTAATCTTTTACTGTGACAATAGTGGTATTATAGAATATATGTTATTGTTCAATGGAAAAGTGGAAAAACCAAAATACAACTCTATGCAAAAAATACAATAGACAAGGTAATTGATTAAATAAATATTACAACTCAATTGCTCAAAATACAAGTAAATAGAAATAAGAGAATGAAGAGAATTATAAGAACTAAAACCCTAAAACAAAAGATACTAATGAATATGTGAATAGAAATAGAATTAGAGGATTACAAACTCAATACAATAATAATACAAGAAGAACAACAGAATGAAAAGAAAACCAATAAAAGGGACAAACTCTCACACAACCAAAGTGTAGAGTAGTGTGGATCACCAACTTGAACAAGGTTCAAAACCTTTGTCCAAAAGCTTATTTTCCCCTATTCTCTAAGCACTAAGGGATCTCTCTAGGAAATAGCTCTCTGGAATTATCAAGCCTCTATGCTGTATTTTCCAGCCAAGTGCTTTGTGGATGGAAAATGGTGTGTCTTACAAGTGAGCATTTGGCTCCTATTTATAGAGTTTGAGATACCCCTTTGAATTTCAAATTCCACCAACCCCCATGGTTGTTACCAATGTTTAATTGGATGTTTATGGAATTAAAATGGAGATTTGGGAGTTATTTGGGATGTTAGAACCGTTCAATTTGGAGAAAACTAAAAAAATCATATAGGTTTTCAGCCTCACTGGCCGCGGCCATGACTTTTCAGTGGCTGTAGCCACTGGCTTCTATCCCCCAGGTCGCGGCCACTGAAAGTCAGTGGCCGCGGCCACAGGCCATTTTCAGCACAAAAAAGTCATTTTTCCAAAACGTTCCAAAACATCCCAAATCCTTTCCCACATGATTTTGTAACCTCCAAACACCTATTGGGAGTTAAAAACATGTCTCCAACAGGCATATTTCATCATGGCTTTGTGAAATCCAATCTCAAATGTGTAACATAACACATTATTGGGTACTATTTGGGAGTTTTAAATTTGTAACTAATTTTGTAACTCCAAAATATGTTACATTTGGGCACACACATGTGTCTAATTTTTGTGACTCTCAATAATATGTTACAAGGTGTAACAAATCACATTTGTGTGAAAAATCACATTTTGTCACATTATTTAATCTAACATTATATTATATGAAATAATATAACATTCCCCCACTAGATTAAATAATCACTTTTTGTAACACTTATTTAATCAATCAAACATTATATTAAAATATAATAAGTGGAGCAGTAGCTAATTCTAAAGAACCGAGAAGCCACAAGAGAGGAAGCATATAGAAAGGAAATACCATACAGTAAGAGAGAATGTACACCGAGGTGATGTAACTGCTATGAAGATAGCGTCGGAACAGAACCTAGCTAACCCGTTTACCAAGGCACTTTCTGCAAAGTCATTCATGGGTCACGTGCGCAGTATGGGATTAAAGGAAATGCCTCACTTGCTTTGAGGGCAAGTGGGAGATTGTTAGGATTAATACCCTAAAAGCATGTAAAGACATTTTATTGGTTTTAAATAAAAGTACAATTTTATTATATGTGAATGTTATAATTATTTTTTGAATTAATTATATGATAATATCAAGAAAATTCCCTATTCATTCATGAAAATATGATCTTGTATTAGTACGAGAGAATTAAGATCATATATAATGAATAAAATAGTTAGTAACATATTAAAGTATGGAATCTTTAATGAATGGTTACTAGTACGGTTTGCTAAGCATATGAGATGCGAGTAATCTAAATTTGGATTATTGATGTGAAGGGAAATCTTAGTAAATGCGTGGTATATAATAGAGATTATATATGATAGGACCGATGAGAATTTATTATCTTTATAAACTTGTCATTTGACATAAGATTTAATTTTTATCATAATAGATGATCATTTGTAGATCAAACTAAATCTTGAGTATTCATGAACTCCTGTTTGTGTTTAATGGATCTCTTGATTTACTCGTTAAGGTCTTTTGTTTTGGAGATTCAATATCATGGATGGTTGGGAACATGAATTACAATATTGGAATCCATGCCTTCCTAACATATTGAATATTGGTTTCCTTAAGGGCTAATTCTGGAACTGGATAGTTATTGAGCTCAAATCTATAATTAGATTATATATTAATTATTCACTAGTGAAATAATGGTCCTTAAAGATCAAGAGGTAATTAGAAGGGTAAAATGATATTTTTGACCAGCTTTAATTAACGAACCAATAATGGAGGAAAAAACTACATATATTTATTATATCAATGGACTACAAGAGAAAACTATGTAAATATAATTCTATAAATACTTAGAGTGCAATTCCATATTTATAGTGGAGTAAGTACACTGCCAGGAGAGTGGTCTTAGGGGTTGTGGTGTTGGCTCTAGTACACGGACAGATTATGTGGGGATGCCTTCACTATTCGCCCAGTACTAGTGTCAGAGATGGGCTGGTGAGGACCACAACAAGCACCTCACTTGTACGACCACTACTTGTCTGGCATGGTCTTTAGGGTCAGTACCCTGGGGCATTCAGAGTCGTACCCCCGTACGTCCTTCATATCCGTATCATCTATTTTGAGTCACTCGTGGGTTTACTTATACTTATCATGTATCCTGCTTTCTTAAACTTTAGGTGTTGGAGCTTGTATGGGTTATCATGGGAGATATACTCCCACAAGGCACGGGAGGAAGGACCGTGTGTGAGGTGGAGTCGCGAGGTTGTTTGGTGCGGCTGGCGGCACGAGGCACTTGGTGCGAAGCCGTGATGTCTCGCAAGACCGTGGTGCAGCTAGTGGCGCTTCACGAGACCATGGGCCGTACGCACGACATTGGTGCGCTGGTGCGTGGGCCAGAGGCGCGAGACGCTGAAGTCTCGCAAAGCCATCTGCCGAGGGCCAGGGGCGCGACACCCTGGGGTCTCGCGAGGCCATTGGCGCGCTGGTGCACGGGCCAGAGGCGCAAGATGCTGGTGTCTCACGAGGCCATCTGCTGAGGGCCAGGGGCGCGAGACGCTGAGGTCTCGTGAGGCTGTCTTCCGAGGGCCAGGGGCGTGAGGCTGTTGGTGGGCGTATGAGGCAACGCACGCTGGTGCGCGGAGCTAATGTAGGCGGCGCATGCCCGGACACAACCCTTTAGGCTCTCATCTAGGCGAGGCAAGGTGGGGTGCACCGAGAGGAGGCGCCAGGCAAAGGCCTCGCGAGACGCTCCTGCGTGAGACGTGGCCTCGTTGGGGGCACTGAGAGTAGGCAATCGTGAAACAACGGTGGCCCGAGGATCATCATGGCTCAACCATGTATTTAGATGTTTATGGGCCTAAGCATGTACCTTGGGTCTTTTACTAGCATGAAATTTTGAGCATCCACAACAATGAATAAAATAGTCAGTAAATGGTTAGGAACATGATTTATAATATTGTAATCCATACTTTCCTAACGAATCGAATATTGGTTCCCTTAAGGGTTAATTCTATAACTAAATATTTATTGAGCTCAAATCTATAATTTGATTATAAATTAATTATTCACTAGGGAATTAATGGTACTTAAGGAACAAGAGGTAATTATAATGGTAAAACTTGACCAGCTCTAATTAATGAACCAATAAATGGATGATGAAACTACATTTATTGATTATATCAATGGACTACAAAGAAAACCCTGTAAATATAACTCTATAAATACTTAGAGTGCAATTCCCTATTTATAGTGGAGTAATCATGGAATTAATAAATAAGATTATTAGATTAAATAGTTTGATTAATAATCTGGTTTATTGGAGCTTCGTATTATAGGTCCTCAGGTCACCTTTTTCCTAAAAGATATTTATTATAATCTTAATTATTATATTATTATAAGATTTATAATAAGATATTTATTTATTTAAAATGGATACTTTAAGATAAAGTTAATTTTGAATTAACTGATATTTATTTTTGGATAAATATATTATCTTAAATATTAATTAATCAAACAAATGAGAAAATTAGTGAGATCCACTTAGTGGCGCCACTTTCAGGGATATCCTTTCTTGGGATTTGAATTTTGAATTTCAAATTAACTTTTTTATTTAATTATTCTTTTTAAATATGATTTAAATTAAATAATTGAAATAGATGTAACTGATTAGTTTTATTTAAATAAAATAAAGATTAATTAAACTAGTTAATTATCATTATATACCTAAAAAGAAGTGATACTTTTCATAAGTTTAAAAGTTTTTAATTTTGACTGTTAGACTCCCCTTAAGAAAAGAAATGATAGAATTTCCTAAACTTGAAATTCTAGAAATTTCTATAGCATTTCTCTTCTCAATCATCTCTAGATCTCATGTGTTGAGTACGTCTAGAGAGTTTAAATCAATATTTGAATCCTACATGCCCACACTCGTCCTTGTGTGTTTGAGGATTGTCTTGGAAGGCTAAGGTGTGAGCTTTCAGAAAGGATAGGAAGATCATTGAGTTGTACGAAAAGATTCAAGGACACTTGATAGGCTACTAGAGGTAATCTCTTATCTATTTATGTGTATTTTAATACATCTATATATGTATGATCTTGACTGGTATTAATCAAATTTTTAAAAGATCCTATTTCGTTGCGTATTCTTATTTTTCTCATTTAATACCAACACGTTCTTCCCCTACGCACATGGTGAAAGGTAGGTCAAACTTTGCTTGCACCATGCAGTTGAGTACTTCTAGCAAATTTTGCACCATTTCATCTATCTTCTAGTTTTTTAGGTGTATCCCATCTATCTCTCTCTCATTAGTTCGAGTTCTGATCTCCTCAGTGACTTGCAAATCTAGTTCTTATGGGTTTGGTTCCCCATGTATCACCATTGCCATGGGTTGTCATGGTTTGGCAGCTGTCCTAAGGGAGGTGTTGTAACACTCTCTAGCTTCTCTTTGCTCTCATTTCAAGCTTGATAATGCTCTTGGTGTGGGGAACTTAATGGACAGGTGATAAATGGAGGTCACTCCTTTTGATTCTCTCAAGGAAGGTCTCCCTAATACCGCATTGAAAGCTAAGGCACAATTGACTACAACAAAATTTGACATAACAGTGGTTTTCCAGGGTTACTCTCCCATGGTGAGGGCAACTCGATCATTCCCAAAGGTTGTACTGAGTCCCTAGTGAATCCATATAAGGGGTGTTGCATGGTTTCAGATTTCTGATGCCCAGCGCATCTTCTCTAAGGCTAGACGATATAAGATATCTACCGAGCTACCATTGTCCACTAGGACTCGGTGTATTCTCATATAGGCTAGCTATATGATCATCACCAGGGGATCGCTATGAGGGAAGTGCACGCCTCATGTCCTCCTCTGTGAAAGTTATCCAATTGTTTTCCCCTTTAAAGCTCCTTGGCGGATGTTGTTCTAAGCTCATCGTGTAAGGAGGAGGACTTCTTCGAGCTTCTCAGGTGTATCGATATCTTTCCTTTCTCGAATCTCCTTCGAATCTAGGATTTCCAAATGTTTTTCTAACTTCCCCTTGCACCTCTGCGGCTCGTTCTTGAGCTCGTGGCAAGGCTAGTCTCTCCTCTGGTCTCAGTTTCTCTATTCTAACATATCTGCTCAGGTGCCCCCTGCATATGAGCTCCTCAATTTCTACTTTCAAATGGTTTTGAACGTCCCAAATTGCTAATAAGGCTTAGTGCCTTGATTAGTGTGTCGGGATGGCATAATTGGATATATATATATGTGTGGAATTAATTGATTAAATGTGTGACTATGTGGCATACATGATTTATATGGTAATATGAATATATGTGCATGTTTATGTGTATTAAATATCCATGTGGGCCCATTTTCGTTAATAAGGACATATTTGTAATTTTGACCCATTGAGGGTATAAATTTGATTGTATGTGTTAAATGATTGAGACCACATTATTATATGGATGTATTTGCAGTATTCGGCTCGAGGCGATCCTAGTGAGCGGATTAGCGGAATAGTCACAACGGGTTCAAATTCCCAGCTCGGGGTGAGCCTAGGGGTATTTTGGGGACTTAGTGCACATTTGGAACTCATCAGGTAATGGGTAGTTATTTGGTGATTATTTGGGTATGTCGGGATTAATTGGCAACATATAGGACTACTCGAGGAATTAGAGGGAAATGGGGCTAGTGACCATTTTTCCCTTGAGGGCATTGGAAGGAAAGGCCTTGACCTAGGGGCACTTTAGTCCTTTTGAGGTTAGGGGATAGACTTGGGCAGCCTTAGGAAACAATCTCTCTCTCTCTCTCTCTCTCTCTCTCTCTCTCTCTCTCTCTCTCTTCCAGTGGAAGTTAGCTTTGGCTTGGGAGAAACCTTGGAATTCTTGGGTTTAGAAGGCAGCTTGGCGAGATTGAAGGCTGCTTTTGGTGAGTCCAGAAGCTGTTAAACCAAGAGGATCAACTGGGGAGTTCAATTCGACAGGTTAAGTTGAATTCTTGAGGCTTTTTTGAATTTTCTTTTATGTTTATGGAGAAAGTTTGAAGTTCTAGCTTTTGAGGTTTTGTTGAGTTATGGGGTATTTGATTGTTTTTTTAAGGTTATGAGGGGTTGTTTAATTGATCTGTGGTTGAGCTTAGGCTCGTAAATGGTTAGGAATTATGTTTTAGGATGGGTGAGATTTGGAGGAGGTTGCGGTTTCTGAAATCACTAATTTTTTTGGGTTCGCGGGGTCACGATGCATCACTGTTCTTGGGCACCACGACCCGCATGAACCTAGAACGGCTAAGGGGGCTTGTTGAACCATCTTGGCATCGCGGTGTTGAGCAAGGCGCGCCTCGTGTAGCGTCTCAGAATTTTACTTAGCTAGATAGTAGTAGCTTGTGCTGTAGTATTTTAGTTTTAGTGGTTATTGGTTCAAGCCGGGATTTAGTTGAAAACGTATAGAGAGAGTTATGGATTTTATAATTTTAGCCTATAGTTTAGAAATATTAATTTTATAATAAGGTTTGATTAATATAGCTAGTCCTAGATATGATATTAATTATAACCTAAGGTTCAGATAGAATAATTAAGAATGTGACACTTGTCACATGTATGATTATTTAGGATTTAAGGATTTTAGATGAATAATTTAATAAAGGATAAACCTAGGAAGTCTAGATACTGCCCTCAGCTGTTAGGATCACGTTTTACTCAGTCAAAGAGATTTTAAACAAATTCAAGTGTGCTGAAAGTGTGCAAAAACATGTTTGATATATAAGTGTTTGCTGATATATCGCAGCTTTAGAGGCCGATATATTGCCTATGATTGATACAGAAAACATATAGACTTTGTACGAACAAAACCAGGGAGGATCGGGATATAGGGGCAGGCGATATATCACCTTTAGGGGGAAATATATAGGCTCCATTTGGCATTTTTGAAAATCCGTGGAATCCAAGTTAGAAACAACCCTCAACAACTTGGACTTGCTCTTGAACATTTTTGACCGAGTCTGTTGAGCAAAAATTTCAATTTTTTAGTCAATTATTTATTCATTTTAAAAGGAGTTAGTTTCACTCCTTGAACTCTATAAATAGAACATTTCACTTAGCCATTTGCTTCATCATTCAGGCATTCTTCAGAGCCTCCAAGCTGCTAAGTTCATTCTATAGAGAAACACTAGGGTTTTGGGGTTAAAATCTTTCCAATCCAAGCTTTTCTAAACACTTGGGAAGTAAGATAGAGTAATATTTCAGTATTGAGGTGTAGATCAAGGTTCTAATCTATCCAAGGTATTCTTTATCCTCAGGTATAGTTCAATATAGTTCCTCTTATTCTTTTCATTTTCTTCCAAATCCTAATTTGTTATAATGGCTTTTGGTTAGGTGTTTGAGTTTCTCGAAACTTAAGGTTTTCGGTAAGTTCTTTTCTTGATGGTTTAGATCTTTTCTTCGTCTTATTTTCTTTAGAAAACTTATGGAACTTACTGTTTGGTTTTAGGAGTTTCCAATCCCGCTCTTCTCTACGATATCCCAATTTTTGGTAAGGAAAATATGTTAGATTTTATGTGTTATGAATATGTTTATATGCTATGTGTATGTATGTCTATATGTATATGTTTATGTTGTAGTCACTTGGGAAATATAGTTGCTTAGATAGCAAATAAGCAAATCCCAAGATTGTTATCATTATCGTAGACTATAGTTAAGATTTAACCTACCTAGAATAGTAGCAAGAGGACCTAGATGGTTTATCATATACTATATTATGTTTAAACCTACCTCGAATAGTAGCAAGAGGACCTAGATGGTTTCTATCACATACTACGATAATGATTTAATGGCTATTAATATTGTAGTCCTATGTTTTATGATTTACGTTTTTACATCATATGTTATATGATTTATGTTTTTTTAGTCTTATGATTTATGATATGTTTTAGTATATTTTCCTTACTAGGCATTAGGCTCATTCCTTTTTATTTTAGATTGTGTTGGAAAATGAGCATGGAAGGTAGGACGTATTCATGGTAGCTTTGGCATGTGTATTGGGTGAGAACAGAATGAATGGACTGGTAAGAAAGATCAAGGATGACGTTTATATTTTTTATTCTTTTTAATTATGTATTATGATTTTCTGCATTTAGGATTTGAACGATTAATAATAAATGTTTATGTTTTCTTTATGTTTTCATGTTATAACAATGGGATCCCGTATTTTGGATTTTTATAATAAAGTTCTTTTATTTTATGCATGTATTCCAAATAGTAGTTATGCTTAGTAGTTTTAATGGTCTGGGATCTTTAAGTTAGTCGGGTCATTACACCACGGCATGTGTCCAGGGATTGTCCCAAGATTTCTCTCTGACTTGAAGAGGGTTGCGGCACCTCTGAGGAAGGTCGCAGCTCAAATAGGAAATATTGGCAATTAGGGTCTTTAGGCTTGGGAACTCAAACCTAAGTGCTCGGGAAGGATCCTAGTACCCAGTTTTGTAGATTTCGAGGTCCCAAAGTCTAGTATTATTATTCTGAGGATTTTAATCGGTTTAGGTTTTGATGGTTATCCATTTTTGCATTATGACTAGGTTATACTGTTAAGTCTCAGGATTGAGGATCCTACTTGGGACCGTCTTGCACTTTCAACTCGAGACTCTAGGTAAGAAAACTCCACCCGAGTTGTGATTGGTGCTTGGAACCCTGTTAACTAGTATGGTTACATACATGTGCGATTGTGATTATATCTACATTTGAGAATATCTGGATAGGCATGCTGGTTTATGCTACAACCGATTGCGTATTCTGCAATCTATATGTTTGTTTATATTTGATCTGAAAGTCCGACCTAAAGGAGTCGGGGCTGACATTAAGCATGTGGAACGCAGCCTAGCCTAAGTGAGTTAGGGTCACCTATATAACCAAAGGACTTGGCCTAAGGGAGTCGAGCCTGAACGTAACTAAGTAAACAGAAGTGTCGCTTGCAATTAACTAACTTTGTTGAATGTTGTGATTGAATTATATGTTGAACTGAGCAGATTATGTTTATTTCCTATTTTCTTGCATATGATCTACTATTATTGAATTGAACGATTAAGTGTATGGTTTATATATTGCTATTCGTTTGTATTTGTGAAATAATTTTTCTCGTTGAACCTTGGCTCACCGGTGCTATGTGGTGTAGGTAAGGGAAAGGGAAAGTTGGACCAGTCGTGAGTTGGAGAGCTTTAGGGGCAGCGTGTACATTTGCAGCTGCTCGACCGCCACAGCCGAGGGATCAACAGGGACTAGAGCCAAACTTGATTTTGCCGCTTAGGCTGGCTTAAGTTGTATTTATTTTGAGAGTTGCTACTGCCTTGTAAATACTTATTTTTGGGATCCCATGTACAAACTCAAACCTTTTAATGAAAACAGTTGTTTCTACGATCAAAATCTTTCAGCTTTATAATTCCAAATGAATGACTATATTTTCAAATTATATGACTTTTATTACAGTTTAGCCACACTTTTAACCTAAAACCTCGATTAGCGAGTTAATTGCACGTTTTAAACTCACTTAGTAATGGCTCTAAGAAAGTAGGGCATTACATGTCAGCTGGTAGGTTGTCAGTAGAATATATAAAGGGGTTGATGAGTTTCTTAAATTTAGTTTGGATCGTACCAAAGATCCAAACTATATTTGTTGTCCTTGTAGTAAGTGTGGAAATATGAAAAAGATGACCGCCACAATGATAAAAGAGCACGTATATTTCCACAGGATAGACAAAAGTAATAAAATATGGTATTGGCATGGTGAACAGCTTCATGTTACTCTGGACCCTCCTAGGATGAATGAACTTCATAATTATAGGCAATTTGATCATGAGGATAATTTAGATGAAATGATTGATGATGCATATTATGAATATGAAGTAGATCCCATTAAGCTCAAAAATCTTCTTAATGACGTTGAAAAACCGATTTACCCTAGTTGCACTAAATTTACAAAGTTGTCGGCCCTTCTTAGATTGTACAATGTGAAAGCCAAAAATGGATGGAGTGATAAGAGTTTCACACAATTGTTAGTTTTTTTTAAAGATTTATTGCCTGAAGAAAACGAGATGCCTATGTCATTTTATGAGGCTAAGAAAACTATGTGCTCATTAGGCTTGCAGTACAAAAAAATACATGCTTGTCCTAATGATTGCGTATTATATCAGAATAGCCTTGTAGATGTGAATTCGTGTCCTACTTGTGGTGTGTTAGATGGAAAAAGAAAAGGAATTTAGAGGAAGTTAAGGAAGGAATACTAGCAAAAGTTTTGTGGTATATTCCCTCAATTCCTCGTTTGATTCAGTTTTATTGAAATGTTGATCATGCTAAGAATATGACTTGGCATGTGAATGAGAGAATAAAGGACGATAGACTTAGACATCCTACTAACTCACCAGCATGGAAGACAGTGGATTTTGAATGGCCTTCATTTTCCAATGAATCTAGAAATATTTGTCTAGCTCTTTCTATGAATGGAATTAATCGTCATACATCTCTCTTTAGTAAGTATAGTTGTTGGCCTATTATGCTAGTCATATATAATTTACCACCATGGCTTTGTATGAAGAGGTAGTTTACCTTATTGACCTTGCTGATATCAGGACCTAAACAACCTGGTAACGATATTGACGTCCACTTAGCTCCCCTAATTGATGACTTAAAAACTTTATGAAATGAAGGGGTTACGGCTTATGACGCATACCAAAAAGAAGAGTTTACCCTTTGAGCGGTGTTGTTATGGACAATCAACGACTTCCCCGCTTATGGAAATTTATCTGGTTACAATGTAAAAGGATACAAAGCTTGTCCTATTTGTGAGGAGAAGGCTTTTTCTCAATATTTGAAATATTCCCGTAAGGTGTGCTATATGGCACATAGAAAATTCTTTCAATGGAGACATTATTTTAGAACTTGGAAAAATGCATTCAATGGTGAACAAGAGTTCGGTTTGGCTCCAGTTCCTTTGACTGGGAATCAAGTACTAAATAAAGTATCTACAATTCATTTTAAGGTAGAAAAGTCTATTGTTTGTCCAATTAAGAAGAGGAAGGGTTGTGGAAAGAGTGTTGGCAAGGATAAGACTGAAGTTAGTATGACTAGTCCAGATGATTCTAAAAGTCCTTGGAAGAAAAAATCAATTTTCTTTGAGCTTGAATATTTGGAAAACTTACTTTTGCAACATAATTTAGATGTTACGCACATTGAGAAAAATGTGTGTGATAGTCTAATAGGAACTTTGTTAAATATTCCTAGTAAAAGTAAGGATGGCATTAAAGCTCAGAAAGACTTGGCTGCAATGGGCTTGCGAAAAAAGCTTCATCCAAAAGTTGGCCCTAAGAGAACATTTTTACCGGCAGATTGTTACACACTCACTAAGGATGAGAAAATAGAACTTTGTGGTTGTTTATACAATATTAAAGTTCCAGAAGGGTATTCTTCAAACATAAGAACGTTGGTGGATATGAAGAATTTGAATTTGTTTGGCTTAAAATCTCATGATTGTTATGTTCTATTTCATTCTACTTGTGGCTATTCGTGGTGTGCTACCTAAAAAGGTTTGAGAGATAATCACACGGATGTGTTTTTTTTTCAAGTATTTTTGTTGTAAGACGATTGATGTTTCAACGTTGGACAATTTACAAGTGGATATTGCTATAATCTTGTGTTACTTGGAGCGATTCTTCCCACCTTTTTTGACATAATGGTGCATCTTACAGTCCATTTGGTTAGAGAAATTAAACTATGCGAACCTGTTTACCTAAGATGGATGTATCCCTTTGAGAGATACATGAAGATTCTTAAGAGTTGTGTTAGAAATAGAAGTAGACCCGAAGAATGTATTGTTGAATGTTATATTGCAGAAGAAGCCATTGAATTTTGTTCAGAATACTTGCATGGTGTGACAAGCGTGGGTGATCAATCTACATTAGATATAAGTAATGGTGGTTATGATGGAAAAGGTGGTGTTGTATGCTCAATAAGTCAAGATGAAAGACATGAAGCACACTGTCTTGTATTGCAAAACATTGATGAGATTCAACCTTACATCGGGTAAGTTATCTTTTACAGTACGATATGATAAAACATTGTTGTGATATTTGTATTGATTCGTACTAATTTTGAATACATTTATGAAGGTATCATTTCATTTGGATTCGAAAAAAATATCCATCTAAGTCAAAGAACCAAAAATAGATCCAAGATGAACAATATCGTACGTTTAGTACTTGGTTAGAGAACAAGGTATTGATTTGAGTAAATAATTTATATCTTTTGTTTTGATTGCATGACATGCCATTAATTTTTATTTAACTTTTGGATTTTAACAAAGCTTGCAATTTAAGTGACTCAAACATCAATCCATATGTCAGACATAGTTAAGTGGATTTCTCATGGTCCTTCTCTTAATGTGTTTAAGTATCCATCATACATCATCAATGGTACTCAATTAAATACTTTGGAAAGAGATAATGTAAGAACCACACCGAATAGTAAAGTTTTTATTGTAGCAAAAACTATGCAAATCTTTGGTTAAAGGACAAAAATTATGTAGACTGTGATATGACATTTTATGGAGTAATCCAAGAAATTTGCGAATTAGATTATATTACAACTAGAGTGTCAGTCTTCTTGTGTGATTGGGTGAAAAGTGACAAGGGAGTAAAGGTTGATGGTTTAGGTTTTGCATCAGTTGATTTAAATCAAATTGGGCACAAAAATGACCGTTTCATAATGGCTACACAAGCCAAACTAGTTTTTTATGTGAATGATCCATCAGACAAACAATGGTCAGTCATGGTTCCTACTCAACCAATAGGTTGGAGAGACAAAGAGAATGATGTACATGACCTACCACTCCTTTAGCAACCTATCACAATTTCTGAACTACAGCTTACCGAATACCCTATTGATGATGGTGTAGATGACGATGATATTTGTTTGCATTTTGATGGTGACGATGTATGGGTTGATCATAAAAGTTGATAAACGTTGACTTGTTTTTTCTTCTTCTTAAGGTTGGATATTTTAAACATTATAATAGTTGTTTGTGTTCATTCTATATTTATTTTTCCTATTATGTTGATGATTGTCTATTAACATTGTTAGTCATCATTTCCTTTTCAAATATTTCCAAGGCTGATCCATGAGGTTTCGATGATGATTGTTCACTTCCTGGACTTGATGATTATTGTCTACTTCCTAGACTTGATGATGTTTGTCAGGAGGAGAATGATGATGATGGTATAGAGTAAGTGGGATCTGGTAGAGGACTATGTACCATGCCCGACATAGCAAAGATGTGAAGTGAAGGTTTTAAGTTACCGATCAAGTTCAACGAATATGGACAAGCGATCGGTACAACGAGATCAAAATTAGGATCAATGATCAGATCAACTATAAATAGGTGTGTTTCAATCACGCACGCGAGTTGGGATAAAGTCCCAAAATCAGACAAAGAAAAATTTTGGGATATCATTAAGGTATTTTCTCTATCACTATAATATATGTTGTTTGTATTTTTAATATAGACTAATGATATGTATTTTTTTCAATTGTAGGCTACGTTTGACATAGACTATAAAGCAAAAAGAAAAATTATGTCAAGGGTGGCAAAACGATGGAGAGCATTCGAATCCTATCTGACTAAAGTATGCATCCACGATAAGCTAGATGCAAATCCGACCATCAAGACGTTCAAAATTCCAAGAGGTTACTCACAGTTGATCACTAAAATAGAATGGGATAAGTTATGTGTTTCCCGTATGACTGATGATTGGATGAAAAAAAGAAAAATACATCAAGATCATCGGAAAAGAAAAAAAAACATGACCACCATATGTCACGAGGTGGGTATTTGTTGGCAGCGGAAAGGCTGCAACATCAAAATTTTGGACTCGATGTGTTTGAAATCGACAGGTCGCAGTTGTGGTTCGTGGGACATTCTAATAAAAAGGGTGAGTCGATTGGTCCCGAGGCAACAAGCGTAGCTCGCAACATAGTAAATGTACTACTTTTATATGATTGGAATTACTTAGTTTTAATGATAATATATATTTATATTTTGTTTGCAGGAGCACTATAGTCAGCCCATGAGTGATGGAAAATTTGAACCTGGTAGGTCTAAGGATGTGCTTACTATGGCATTAGGCACCCCTAAGAGTAAAGGGAGAGTGAGGGGTATTGGGCTTGGGGTAACGCCTAGCCAATTCTGGAAAACCCCAGGATCCAGTAAGAAGAAGGGAAAATAATTTGAAACTTCCTCAGTTGACGCTCGATTTGCAATGATGGAAGAAATATACCGTCAACAAGAAGAAATAATGAAACAACAGTCGGAAGTGATCAAACGACAAGAGGAAATGATACGATAATTTATGGAATAGATGAAAGGAAAACATGGAGGCTTTGGAGGATCTTCACATGCATCAGTGTAATGACCCAAATTTGCTAATAAGGCTTAGGGCCTTGATTAGCGTGCCTGGAGGGCAATAAGTGATTTATTGTAATAATACGTGAATTTGTATGAATAAGTGATTAGAGATGCATGTTTAGGTGAATTAAATATGCATGTGGGCCCCGTCTGGTTATTAGGGGCATGATTGCAATTTTAGCCCGTTGAGGGCATAAATGTGATAATTGTGATATACTTGTGATATATCTGTGTTGCATGATCCGAGACAGTTCTAGGGAGTGGTTAGCTAGAAAGTCAAAACGGGGTTGAAAATCTGCCTCAGGGCGAGTCGAGGGGAGTTTTGGGTATGAGACATTTTATGGGGTTATCGGGTAATGGAAATAAATATTAAGAGATATATTTGAGGTTATAATGTTTAGAAAGGAATATGGGGGAAATTTACCATTTTTCCCTCGGGGATGTTTTTGGTACCCCGAGCCTTGAGGTAACTGTTTACCGAGTTTTTCGGAAACGAATACTAACAGAATAATAAAAAGATAAGAACTGTAGAAATGCTGAAATGTAACTAAACAAACAGTGTTTTTACGTGGTTCAGGCGTTAACAAGCCCTAGTCCACGAGTCGATGTTATTATACTTGGAAAAGGTTACAGTAAGATGGCTGGTGCACAAGAACTTCACACACTCACAGTGTTTCTCTCGGGTTCTCTTGAAGAAGATGAAGCTAGAGAGATTTTAGTAGAGTTTTTGCTATGTGATTTGTTGGTCCTCTCTCTTCTTGTAAAATGAAGGGGTCTTTATAGCTAGGGTTTCGGATTAGGGTTTTTCTCTACGTACATGAGTCTTAATTACACCAGCCATAAATAGGGATACAATTACTGTAGTAGCATGGCTACAAGACTCTATGTGGGTATATTTACGTGAAAGTATGGGGAACACACAAAGTCAGCCGTCTTTTCCAAGTTGTCAGCGGAACAGTAGGCGAAAAGGTACCCTTAGGCGTGCTGGGATGTGTGCGGCTTTGACTTGACGGGCGTGTCAGGCGGGATCCTGTGTCAGGCGAATATCATTCCAAATATGCCTCCTCCAGGACTCGACCGTTTGGCTTTGTTCCGTGCGAGGCACGGAACTGTTTCCGCGGAGACCACTCGAAGAGCTTCTCCTGGAAGGGGCTTCCCCGAAGGATACCCCTTCGGGAGTCCGGGAGAGTTGACGAGTTTCCGTGTTGTGTTTGCTTGGAAGAGTAATCCGGACACTAAACGGGAGAGGCGAAGCCTTTCTGTTCATCCGCGAGCTCTGGTCACCTACCGTGAAAGACATCGATAATTCTGCTTCCCCGAGGACATCAATCTAAACGCTATCCGGAAATCTGGATAACATTTACCCCCCAAGGTCACGGAGCTTTGAGAGATCCGGGAGCTTGTACAGTCCTCCGGGTATTTCGGTCTCTTAGATTAGGCGAGGGGGCACCTTCTGTGTTCCCGGAAGGGTTCCTTTTTCCCGCCTGAGTGTTAGTATGAAAAAGAAAGGGAATTTCTTCTGTTTGAACTCAAGTACTCAAGTGCGGCAAGGACCACGTGTCATTCTGGGAATGGTTCTGCGACCAAGACATGTGCGTGAGGCGACTGGTTGAGTATGCGTGCGTCAGTCATCTGAATAATGATTTGACGGTTTTTAATGGTACTCCGGGCCCGAGGTGGTGTAATGATGGGAAATAAATACTTTATTCCCATCCGAGGAGTCATAAATAGGATCGTCGCTTCATCTCCAGCCGTTGGATCTGATGCACACGGAATGGGAAGATCGGGACCGTCCATTTGAGGAATTCGAAACGACTTCTTCCCTGCTATAAAAACGAGGGAAAGGACCTTTCTTCCTCTTTACGCTTTCAGATTCTCTATCTTTAGGATTTTCAGATTTCCAAACCTTCGAACTCTCAGGCTTCCCAGCTTCCGTTCCCCCGAACTTGCCATTTCTTTTGGTAAGTATCTGGAAACTTTTCTTTTGATTTGGCAGTGGGTTTATTCGCCGAAGTTCCTGGTTTGAATCGCCGTTCGTCTTTGCAGCTTTTACTTCTCGCGATCGTGCTGTGCAGTGATCCAGTTACTCCTTCAACCTCCAACTACCCGAATATCAGTAAGTATTTCTACTTTGCTCTTTCCTCCCAAACCTTAGGTTGTTGGTAGTTGTTAGAGTAGAGGTTTCTGCCATTATCGCTTATGTGCATGCGTGAATAGGGCTTTGGTAGGCATGTGATTGATGTGAGTCGATAAGTAGCCTTTTTTGCATGCTTGGGCGATCTGCGTTCGGAAAGTCGTTCCTTGTTTTGCTGTTTTAAGGCATAAGCATGAATGCCTTTAGGGTGTTTTTCTCTGGAAAAACACTTCTTTTGGTGGGCTTAGGCTCGGAGTCGGAGTCTGGTTCCTTGCTGCCCTTCGGGTGGCATGGTGCCAATCCCTCGGTAAGCTCGGTGGGAGCCTCTCCAAGCAGTTTTCGGGGAGGGTCTCCCCGACGCCTTTGATACCACTAGGGTATGACAAGGGTGCTGACTGCTTAGAGTGTTTTCTTCTTTCTTTCTTTTGTCCAGTGACGAACATCTCAAAGGAACAACTCCTTGCTGTGGGGGAGGCTGATTCTGCCCAAGAGAAGGGTTCCCCTGTCGCTGGTGCAAAGGGGAAAGGAAAGGCGAAAGTGGTCGCGGCTAGTCCACCGACTTCCAATAGTTCCATCTGGGAGATGGACCAAAAGCCGAACCTTTTCAGGAATTATGGCATGCTGGAGCTGTATTCCTCCGAGGCAGGCCTGAAGAACATCCCAGGTCTGATGTGGCATCGTCTGTCGGTGCTGGGCGAGTCGGCTAGCCAGAGTCACGAGGGCTTCGGTGCCTGGAACTGGGCACACATAGTGTGTGGGGCGCACTTGCCCCTAAGGAGCTACTTTGCCAATTTCTGTGTGAAGGCGGGGGTCGCCCCCTTCCAGTTGATTCCTCCCAGCTACAAGCTCCTAGCAGGGTGGTTCATCTTTTGCAAGTCCCGGAAACTGGAAGCTCCTACCCCAGAGGAGGTGCTGTACTTCTACGGGTTGAAGTCTCAGCCTATGAGGGGTCATTCAGACAAGGTGGGGTTTTACAGGCTGGAAAGGCACCCGGACGTGATGTGCCCCACCTGTCATACCGCGAGGGTTCCAGACCTCCGGGAATACTGGTTCCTGACGACTGGATTTCCGCTGAAGAGGGTGCCAGCCCTATCTTTGGACTTCAAAATCCCTGGTAAGTGTTCCTTCCTCTCCTTTTCAACTTTTTTTCTTTGCGTTTGATTTTCCTTTTGGTAGGATCTCTAACGCTCGTATTTGAATTTTGCAGAAGTCGTTCCGCGGACACCTCGCTGCGCGGAGATGATAAGGAGGTCCAAGTTCTACGAAGGGCTTTCTGAGGAAGAGTTGAAAGTGGAGGGACTTGTGACCTCCGAATCGTTGAGGGAGTATGGGTTACTTGCCTCCTTCCAAAACATCGAGCCAGTGAGTGGCAAGGGGCAAAGTCAGGTGTCAGCTGACATCCGGGAGCAGATTGCCCTGGAGCTGTCCAAGGTGATCACCCAAGCAGCCCGGGACGAAAATACTTTATCTCCTAGTTGGGCGGAGAGGTTCCCCGACCCCCAGCCGGAGGAAGAGGAGATCGAGGCTCGCCACGCTGCGGCTTACCCTAACGAAGGGGCTCCGGGGGCTAGTACCTCCGGGAGAGGTAAGACTAGCTTTCGATTGATCCACACCCCCAGCCTGTCTGAGGTTTCCCGGACCTCTCAGATGGGGTTTGATCCCCGTTTCCTTAGGCTAGATCCGCGTAGGATACCCTTCGACAGATATTGCGATAGGGTAGATGAGCTGCTCGGGTGTCTGAGTGACGGTAGTCTGCCAGAAGGTGTCATCATGGTTGACCCTTCTTCCCTCAGCATGTCATTCCCGGACTTCAAGGAGTACGGGAGCTTCCTGGAGCAGGAAGCGATGTTTTGTTTTGCTCGGGGAAGGCCATCCACGTTTCTCGTGCATGGTCGTCCCTTTCAAACTTTTCTTTTTCTTGTTTCTTGTTCCCTGCTGGCGGGCTTGCTTGTGCTTTTATGTTGTTGATTGTCTTGTCTTCCGTTTATCTTCTTTCTCATTGCTTGTTGGTTCGTTAACCTTGCTTTGTACGTTTCTTGCAGAGTATCCAGAAGCCAAGATGTTGGGGAGGGTTACTTTGCTCATTAAGAAGGCTGCCACCAGCCAGGACCCGTCCACGGGGAAAGGACGGAAGACCAAGGCTGGTAGGGGAGGTAAAGCTGCCTCCCCCAAGAAGACAAGTGGCGAGGCGCAAGCGTCTCCGAGGGTAGAGAAGTCTTCTGCTGACGGGCCTTCCGAGACTATGATGGTCTCGAGTAGCAGCAGCGACGGGGAAGGGCTTGTGTTCCCCGTGAGGACAACTGGGGTGAGCAAGCGTCCCGGAGAAGATGCTGAGGGCGCTAAGAACAAACGCCTTAGACACTCTTCTCCCGGTCGAAGGCAACAACAACAGCAACGACAGCAACCACAACTACAACAACAGCAGCAACAAGAACAACAGACACTATCACCAACGTCACAGCAGCAGCAACAACAACATCCAAACCAGCAGCAGCAACAAGGGCAATTACTTCTGCTGCCGCAGTAGCAAAAGCAACAGACCGGGGCCTTAATACCCCGTCTGCCTCCTCCTCCAGCCCAAAGGGGGTCCACCCTTCCGGGGTCTCCTTCTTCTCAGACAACCAACCTTCCTCTGCCTGGCCTGAAGTTCCACTTTCCGCGGAAGCCAACCAGTTTCCCCGCTGCTCTCCTGGAGGGTGTAAGACGGGCCGATAGTTTTTTGAAGAGGCGGTTAGAGGCGGAGAAGGCTGTTACTCAGGGAAGGGCAGATAACTTGTCTGCCGTGAAGAGAGCTGAGCTGGCCGAGGGGGTGAGATCCCTTCACCCGGCCGGAGCGGTTTTGGATGGTCCAGCCTTGGAGAAGAGGCTGGTGCCTAGGCTCGGACGTGCATTGGCGCCGTTCGGAGCTGAGATGATGGAGGACATGGCCCTGAGCTTATGCGAGCTCAATTCTGAGAAATGGGCCATCAGTAGCAGTAAGGATCCGCTGTTGCTGACACACGCTGTGAAGCAGCAACTGTCCGGGGTAAGCCGTCAGTTGTTATTTTTTGGGATCATCTGTCTTTTTGTCCGGCTTTAGCTCATTCTGTTGTCTTTCCTTGCAGGCCTCTATGATCGCGGAACGCTCGTTCCGGGAGGTTGGTGCAGTTCTGGTTCAACTGGAGGAGAGCCAGCTGGCTCGCCAGGCCTTGGAGGCGGAGAAGCAGACACTGACCCAACAGGCCTTGGAGGCTTCGGAGAAGATTGATCAGGCCCGGCGCACGGCTGAGGAAGAGGCGGACAAGAAATATCTTGCCAAATATCAAGAGTACCGGGCCAAGGCAGAGAATGAGTTTAGACAGCGGTCGGATGGGATGAAGGCCGAAAACTCCAAGCTCCGGGAAGAGCTGTCCCAAGCCAAGGTGGAGAAGGATACCCTGGAAGCTCGCTTGCAATCAAAAAATGATCTCCTCCTTAAGCAGCAAGAGGAATATTCCACTCTTCAGAGTAAGCTGCACGAGGAGGAGCAACTCCATTAGAGGAGCAGGGATCTCGTGTCTATGCTGCAGTTGGGGCTCGCCGAGAAGGATAAAGAGATCGGGGCCTTACAATTCACTGCCAGGGGGCATGTGACCGAGAAGCAATCCGTGCTGAGCCAAAATAGGGAGCAGCGCAAGGAGATTGATTCTCTTAAGGGGGAGCGTGATGCCTCCAAGGCCGAAATGGAAAAATTGAGGGCTCAACTAACTGTCGCGGAGGCACAGCTGGCAACCTCCGAGGCGGAGCGCTTGAAGGAGAAGGAGGATGCTGAGGTGATACTGAACAGGACGATTAATATATCGCATGTGGTCCTCATGCATCAACTCTGGAAAGTGAACCCGGAGGTATTAGGCTATCTGGGAGATGATGCCGAAGCCATGAGGGAGAAGCTACTCGTGTGGGATCAAGGCCCAGAGGCGTACGTCCAAACTTACAACATTGACGAACGTGCTGGAGCTCCTGAGGTGGGAGATCCCGGAGAGGCGGGGACCTCTGAACCTTCTCATGACAAAGTTCCGCCTTCCAATGAGCCGACTCCGCCAGCCTCAGTTGAAACCGATGCCCCTGAAGCTGCGGTCGTGGAAGCTGTAGTTACCCCCAATGCTTGAAGGGGTTTTATCTTTAATTATTTTTCATTTTGAGTTTTTCATTGCGGACATATTTGCCATAATTATAGCATTCTCCTTTCTTTTCTGCCGAGTTCTTTATTTATCTTTGCGCTTAGGGTAGACATTTATACGGTAGAAACTGTTGTAGGGGCGTATGAGGTTTTGGTTCCAACGGCCAAAACCTATGCACTTCCCACTTGAAGCTTTAACGGATGATGTCTTTTCCCACGTAGTTTCTAGGTTACGAAGGTTTCCTAGTTCCAACAGCCAGGCTCCTTTCACCGTATTTTAGCTTTCCTGAGGCAAATAGCCAATCCCGGGACTTGTAGTTATACTGTTCGCTGGGATTGCTAAGGTGAGTCGTTCCATGGTTTGGAACGGGAGTTCTTTTGGTGAGCATCGCTAGACTTAAGGTTAGATCTTTGCGAAGCAAAACTAACTGTTGTTGCGAACCTCATGGTGGCTGACTTCAGGGACCTGGCATGGAGCCCTGCGAGGCAAGGCTCATTGCTGTCGGGGAAATCGCCACGCCCACCAGGTGTGATCCCGGAGCAGGGGCTTTGCGAAGCAAGGCCGGCTGTGAGTGGGGGATCGACCATGTCTTCTTCTGGAGCTGAAACTTGCAATGGCCAAGGAGCTCGCCATGCATTATTTTGTGAGATCCGGAGTTGGAGCCTGCGAAGCAAGGCTTACAACGGTCGCGGATCTTTCCATCTTTCGCCTTGCGGGACCCGGAGCTGGAGCTTGCGAAGCAGAGCTTTACAGCGATCACGGATCTTGCAATCTTTCGCCTTGCGGGACCCGGAGCTGGAGCTTGCGAAGCAAAGCTCTACAGCGCTCGCGGATCTTGCCATCTTTCGCCTTCCGAGACCCGGAGCTGGAGCTTGCGAAGCAAAGCTCTACAGCGATCGCGGAGTATTCTGCAAAGGACTTGTCAGGGAGTTGGGGGTGTTTTGGCGTAGCTCTATGAACGTGCCTCAACCCCCAGTCCCGTCCATCACTGCGCTACACAGGAGATAATTTTCATGATACATAATGGCAGGCATTTCCATGGCAATTTTCACATAAGCACATAATGCACATATGACACGTAATGCAAGCATGTTCATGGCAACAAATAAACCTAAGCTTAACAATTTAAACATTTCAAACAATTTAAAAATTTCAAACACAATGCTAGCACATAAGTGGTGTTCTGTGTATGTTTTGTTCAAGGGGCGTATGGCTATGCCTTAGCCATGTATACCCCCTAAGTGAGCGTGGGGTCCGGACGTCTCCGGACCGCGTGGTAACTTGTTAAAACGCAGCTTTGAACACAGGGATAAAAAGTGCAGTAAAAGCGGAGTGAATCTCTCCGTGTTTCATTAAATTAGCCTGCTAGGCGTGAGTTTTACAACAGGGAGGATTATTTCCACATTTTTCACTTTTGCTAGTTTCACCAAGGACTTCCGACTAAATCGTCCGGGGTCTACTGGTAGTAACGGCGGAGGTGCTCCGCGTTCCAGGCGCGCGGGACTTTAGATCCGTCGAGTCTCTTTAAGTGATACGTCCCATGGCCCACTTTTTCTTGGACTTCGTAGGGGCCTTCCCAGTTGGGTCCGAGGACTCCTACTCCCGGATCCTGCGTAGCAGGAAATACTCTCCGTAGGACAAGATCCCCAACTTCGAATGTACGGCTCTTGACTCTCGTGTTAAAGTGTCGGGCTATCTTGCCTTGGTACATTTTTAGTTGGACCTGCGACTGCTCCCGGAGCTCTTCGATCATGTCCAAGGACTCCTGGAGAAGGGCATGGTTCCGGGTAGGATCGTAGGTATCTTGCCTGTGAGAGGGGATCATAGTTTCTACTGGGATGACGGCCTCGCAACCGAAGGTCATGGAATAAGGCGTGTGCCCCGTCGAAGTTCTCTCTGTTGTGCGATAGGCCCAAAGTACTCGCGGAAGTTCTTCCGGCCAGTGAGCCTTGCAGGCTTGGAGTTTTTTCTTCAACGTGGTCTTTAATATTTTGTTTACAGCTTCCACTTGCCCATTAGCCTGGGGTCTGGCGACTGCGGAAAAGCTTTTGATAATTCCATGCGAAGCACAGAAGTTCGTGAAGTGTTCACTGTCAAATTGCTTTCCGTTGTCGGACACAATTTTTCGTGGAAGCCCAAAACGACACACTATATTCCTGATGACAAAGTCCAGTGCTTTTTTAGATGTGACCGTGTTCATTGGTTCAGCTTCAGCCCATTTGGTGAAGTAGTCTACCGCGACTATGGCGTACTTCACTCCACCCTTTCCAGTTGGGAGGGAACCTACTAGGTCAATGCCCCAAACGGCGAACGGCCAGGGGCTGGTCATTAGGGTAATTTCTGTAGGCAGCGCTCGCGGAACCTTGGCGTACCTCTGGCACTGCTCACATTTCCTGACATAATCCACACAATCCTTCTTCATGGTGGGCCAGAAGTATCCTTGTCGAAGGATCTTTTTGGAGAGGCTCAGCCCGGAGGTATGATCGCCACAGAAGCCTCCGTGAATCTCATGGATGATGGTGCTGACTTCGGTTCCGGCAACACACCTAAGGAAGGGTATGAACAACCCCCTGCGGTAAAGCTTTCCATCCATAACCACGTATCGGGGAGCTTGATATTGGAGCTTCCTTGCATCAGCTTTATCAGTGGGGAGCTCTCCGGTGGTGAGAAATCTGAGGATGGGTCCTATCCAGGAGTGGAAATGGTCGATGATGGCGTTTATCCTTCGTGTCTCAGTACTGGGGGCTTCTAAGTGCCCGATGGGGACTAAGCCATACTGTTCAATCTCCGGGTCCGTTGCAAGCTTGGCCAGCGTGTCCGCGAGTGAGTTCTGGTCCCGGGGGACCTGGCGGATTTGGTAGCCTTTGAAATGCTGCAGTAGGTCGCGGGAGAGAGATACGTAGGCAGCCATCCTTTCGCCTTTCGTCTAGTATTCCCCGGATATTTGGTTTACCACAAGTAGGGAGTCGCTGTATACTTCGATTTTTTGGGCTCCGACTTCTCTGGCCAGTCGTAACCCAGCTAACATGGCTTCGTGTTCTGCCTCGTTGTTGGATGCTGGGAACGCGAAACGGATGGCGCTCTGGAGCTGATGCCCTTGGGGAGATATTAGGATGACCCCCGCTCCAGCTCCTTTTTCATTTGAGGCTCCGTCTACATAGACCTTCCAGGTGGGAAGTTCCGGGACAGGATCTTCCGGGAGGTCATTCATTCCCGAGCATTCCACAATAAAGTCCGCGAGAGCTTGACCTTTTATGGAAACACGTGGTTGGTAGTGGACGTCGAACTGGCTCAGTTCCATGGCCCACTTAAGCAATCTGCCAGAAGACTCGGGCTTCTGCAGGACTTGTCGGAGAGGGTGGTTGGTGAGTACTTTGATGGTGTGCGCCTGGAAATATGGCCTCAGCTTTCGTGAAGCAATTAGCAAGCAGAGGGAGAGTTTCTCGATCATTGAATATCTGGACTCGGCGTCCAATAACCTCTTGCTTACGTAATACACAGGGAGCTGGATACGGCCATCTTCCCGGACGAGAGCGGCACTCACTGCGTGCTCAGTCACAGCTAAGTATAAGAACAACGCCTCTCCTTCGACAGGTTTGGACAGAATGGGAGCTCGGGTTAAATGTTCTTTGAGGTGTTGGAAGGCTGCTTCGCATTCGGGGGTCCACTCGAACTTCTTGTTTCCTTGCAACACATTAAAGAAGGGGATACACTTGTCAGTGGCCTTGGATACGAAGCGGCTGAGAGCAGCTATCCTTCTGGTAACGCTCTGGACATCCTTATGTTTCCGGGGGGAAGGCATATCTATGAACGCCTTTATTTTCTCAGGGTTGGCTTCCACTCCGCGGGAGCTGACAATGAAACCGAGGAACTTTCCAGACGAGACCCCGAAAGTACATTTCTTTGGATTTAGTTTCATCCCGTACTTTCGGATCACGGCGAAAGCTTCCTCAAGGTCGTCACTGTGGTCCCCGGAGGTCTTGGACTTTACCAACATGTCGTCCACGTACACCTCCATGTTCCTCCCCAGTTGGTCCTTGAACATTCTGTTTACTAGACGCTGGTACGTCGCCCCAGCATTCTTCAAACCGAAAGGCATGACCACGTAACAGTAGACACCCTTGTCCGTGAGGAAGCTGGTGTGTTCCTGGTCCGCGACATGCATCTTGATCTGGTTGTATCCGGAGTACGCATCCATGAAGGATAAGAGTTCGTACCCGGAAGTAGCGTCTACCATCTGATCGATTCGCGGAAAAGGGAAACAATCTTTCGGGCAGGCCTTGTTTAGGTCCGTGAAGTCAATGCACATTCTCCAGGACCCATCGGGTTTCGGGACCAGAACTGGGTTGGCCAACCACACGGGATAGTGCGACTCCTGGAGAAAGCCTATGGACATCAATTTGTCCACTTCAGCTTTGACGGCTTCGGCTCTCACTGGGTCCAACGGCCTCCTCTTTTGGCGAATTGGAGTTGCAGATGGGTCTATGTTGAGTGCGTGGCACGCAACATTGGGATTAATCCCCGTCATATCAGCGTGGCACCATGCCAGGATATCCTGATTATCCTTCACAGTGGCCACGATCTTATCTCGAATGGCCGACGGCAGGTTTTTTCCCACCTGAATGACTTTGGTGGGTTCTCCCGGGTTGAGGATCACCTCTTCGACTTCCTCCATCGGCTCTATTGCTTTCTCGATTCCCACTCTTGGGTCGAGTTCGTCAAAGTATGCCTCCTGAGCACCCCCAGTTTCTGGTAATTCTTCCGCCAAAGGAATGGCAGCAAACGTCTCTTGGACCGTGTAGACGGATCGGATGGAGACGTTATAACAGCTCCGTGCACTTCTTTGGTCTCCTCGGAGGGTGCCAATACGCCCATCGTCGCATGGAAACTTCAAACATAAGTGGCGTATTGAGGTTATGGCCCCACAATCGCTTAGGACCGGTCGGCCTAAGATGGCATTATACGCCATGGGGCAGTCGACCACCACGAATGTGCTATGCTTGAAGGCACAAGCGTCGCTTTCTCCTCTGAGGGTGACTGGAAGTTGAATTTTGCCTAATGGCATGAGTGCGTCCCCATTGAACCCTTGAAGCTGGATGGGGCATGGGGCCAGGTCTGTCTCGGTCAATCTGATCGCGTGGAAGGCCGCTTTGAAGAGGATGTTTACGGAGCTTCCGTTATCGACCAAGATCCGTGAGACCTTCTTATTGGCAATCTGGGCTTCCACCACGAGGGGATCGTTGTGGGGGAAGTGCACATGTCGAGCATCCTCCTCCGTGAAGGTGATGGGAAGATCCATCATTCGGGGACGTTGAGCAGGTGATTGAACCAAGGCGCACATCTCCTCGGCGTGTTCTAACTCCCTCAAGTACCTCTTCTGGGAGTTGCGGGTGCTTCCGGCAAGGTGCAGTCCTCCGGAAATGGTGGCTACGTGTCCGTCAACGGGTGGCGGAGCAAGGCCGGGCGGATATGGGTTGCCCGGTCCTGGAGCCAACAAGGCAATGGGCGCCGGAGCGGGTGGAGCAGGAAGCGCTGGGTACTGAGACCCGGGAGCTTGGGGGTGACCGGCTCCAGGAGCGCTAGCGGTCCCCCTCTGTCCCGGGGAATATGCAGCTCCGTGAACTACCCCCTGTCCGGGATAGATAATGGGTATCCTCACCCACTGACCGAGGTGTCCCGCTCTTGCCAGGGACTCGATCTCATCCTTCAGCTGAAGGCACTCGTTCGTGGTGTGCCCCACGTCTCCGTGGAACTCACACCTTTTATTGGAGTCTCGCGGACGTCTTCCTCCGTGAGACACTTTCGGGGGCTTCCTGTAGTTGACCATATTACAGGTCGCCCGATAGACATTCTCTCGCGAGTCTATCAAACTGGTATATTCCGTGAACTTGGGCTCATAGTCCTTCCGGGGCTTCTTTGAATGGTCCCCCCGGTTGGAGTTTCTTCCGCTTCGTTTGCTCCGCGATTGGCTCAAATTTCGTTCTGGGGCTTCCGCTTGCGGCTGCGGCATGCCAGGAGTGATACTACATCCGATTTGTACAGCTCCGTACCCAGAGAAATGGGTTTGACTCGGCGTCTGAGCAGACGCGGAAGGCCCGTACACACTTGGAGTGAATTGGGCTCCTGGAAGCGTGAGGGCTGGTGCGGGAGCTTGCGAAGCAAAGCTCGGCGCAGTCACGGAAGGCGTTGGAGCTGGGGGAACTCCAAAGGCCTGCTGGTAGGCATCCTCAAGGTTGATGATTCCCTGAGCCTTTGACATGAATTCGGACAGCGTTTCTGCCCGTCTCCTCTGCATTTCCCCCCATAGCAGGGAGCCGACAGTAAGGCCCGATTGGAGGGCGATCAGCTTCATGTCATCGCTGACCTTGGTCTTTGCAGCAGCTTCCATCATTCTCTGAATGAAAGCTTTGAGGTTCTCAGTGGGTTGCTGCTTGATGTTGGTTAAGGAACCAAACTCCATGTCGTGGTCGCGGGCAGCAATAAACTGCCTCCTGAATGCGGACTGTAGCTCCTTCCAACTGTGGATTGATCCGGGAGCTAATCTTTTCCACCAGTCCTCCGCGGACTTGGTAAGGGTGAGTGAGAAGCACATGCATTTGGCGTCCTCACTGACACGCGCCACTTGCATCATTTTGTTGTATTTAGCTAGGTGGGTACGCGGGTCTGTCCTCCCATCATATAATTCTATGTGGGGCATTTTGAAGTTATCCGGGAGGGACGTTTCCGTGATCCTCCGAATACATGGTTCCGGGTCTTCCTCCTCAGAGTCTGACAGGGCCCCACTTTGCTTCCGGACCAGCTTGGTCAAGGCAGCAATCTGTTCCTCGAGCCTCTTCGTATCACTCTCCGGGAGGTCACGTCCCCGGAGCTTGTCATTAATATGATTTCGGAGGTCATCTCCGCGAGGCCGGGCCTTTTCTCCTTTGGCCTTTTCATACTTGGCCTCCAACCTTCTTCTTAGGTCCACCGTGGACCAGCTATCTTCGGAGTGCGAGTTCGCAGCCCGACCGTCCTGGTTGACGGAATCACTGGGGCGGTTGTTCCTTCCCCTAGGCCTGGGTGCCTTAGCACCGGGCCCTTTAGGCACGGAGTGCCCCCTTGGGGCTGAAGGACGTCTGGGCTTAGGAGCGCCAGAGACCTTCTGCGCGCGCGGGGGGGGGGGGGGGGCAGTCGGCCTTGTGATTCACGCCTTTAGGAGGTGCAGGGGCGTCAGCGCGCACAGGCTCTCCAACTTTTTCTTTGCCCTTGTTAGGGGCGGCTTTGGATGGTCCAGCAGCGGCTGGATCCGGCATAGCGGCATCAGCACCACCTAAAACAGAGGCGTCCTCGTCCGAGTCGCCTAGGTCTCCGAACTTGCTTTGGAGGCGCTCCATCATGCGCTGCATTTTTTCGGAGAGGCGCTCCTGCTCAGCAAGCTTGGCTTTGGTGACCTCCAGTTCTTCGGCTACTTGGACCAGTTCTGGGTCCTTCTCATAGTAGCAGCCGTCCTTGTAATAACCGTCTTGGACATACTCTTCTTCGTCTTCTAAGTATGTTGTATCTTCGGTACTGACCTGATCCTGGCGGGATGTCGGGTCTTCACCTTGGTAGTCCAAGGGTTCGCTTTGCACCACATCTTCCATCACGGTATCGGGGTTGACCGTAGCATTTTTGTCAACAGCGGATTTTCTCGTAGTCACCATCTCTTTAGCACGAAGTGAATACAAAAAACGTACACAGAAAAAGAGCTGACTAACAACTTCCTACAGCTCTCAATGAAAGCACCAAAATGTTTACCGAGTTTTTTGGAAACGAATACTAACAGAATAATAAAAAGATAAGAACTGTAGAAATGCTGAAATGTAACTAAACAAACAGTGTTTTTACGTGGTTCAGGCGTTAACAAGCCCTAGTCCACGAGTCGATGTTATTATACTTGGAAAAGGTTACAGTAAGATGGCTGGTGCACAAGAACTTCACACACTCACAGTGTTTCTCTCGGGTTCTCTTGAAGAAGATGAAGCTAGAGAGATTTTAGTAGAGTTTTTGCTATGTGATTTGTTGGTCCTCTCTCTTCTTGTAAAATGAAGGGGTCTTTATAGCTAGGGTTTCGGATTAGGGTTTTTCTCTACGTTCATGAGTCTTAATTACACCAGCCATAAATAGGGATACAATTACTGTAGTAGCATGGCTACAAGACTCTATGTGGGTATATTTACGTGAAAGTATGGGGAACACACAAAGTCAGCCGTCTTTTCCAAGTTGTCAGCGGAACAGTAGGCGAAAAGGTACCCTTAGGCGTGCTGGGATGTGTGCGGCTTTGACCTGACGGGCGTGTCAGGCGGGATCGTGTGTCAGGCAGATATCATTCCAAATATGCCTCCTCCAGGACTCGACCGTTTGGCTTTATTCCGTGCGAGGCACGGAACTGTCTCCGCGGAGACCACTCGAAGAGCTTCTCCTGGAAGGGGCTTCCCCGAAGGATACCCCTTCGGGAGTCCGGGAGAGTTGACGAGTTTCCGTGTTGTGTTTGCTTGGAAGAGTAATCCGGACACTAAACGGGAGAGGCGAAGCCTTTCTGTTCATCCGCGAGCTCTGGTCACCTACTGTGAAAGACATCGATAATTCTGCTTCCCCGAGGACATCAATCTAAACGCTATCCGGAAATCTAGATAACAGTAACCTTATGGACTTAAGTTAAATAAAACAAATATGGGAAACCCACAGAATGCTCTAAACTGATCCTGTCTCCTTCTCTATCTCTCTTTTGTCTTCTCTCCTTTGGAAGCTTGGGGAAAACCTTGGAGAATTACTCAAAGATTAAGGAAATTCAGCTGGGATTTTGGGAGCTAGAGGCTTGGAGCTTAGAGAATTAATTTAGGGATTCACTTCAGCTTAAGGTAAGCTTTAATTTCAGTAAATTGTATTGAGTAACTACTGGTTTTTTCTTAGAGTATGCATGTGTGTTGGGTGAAGAATTGACTTTGAGTTTGATAAGGTTTTTGGCTTGAGTTCTTGTTTGGTTTTGTTGCTGAATCTATAGTATAACCTCTGTGATGATTAGTTTGGATTGTTGGCTTGATTCCAGGGTTAATTGGACTGGTTTTTGAGGTAAAAATGGTGAGTTTTTCTGGGCTCGAGGGGTCGGGCCGCAGCGCTGTTCTTGCTGAGTCGCAGCCCCTTAGAACAAAGGGGCATCTGGAATTGGAGGCTCGCCGCGGCGCCCTTCAGGAAGAGTCACAGTGCGTGTAGGCTAATTTGGGGCAGAGCCTCTGGTTGAGCTGGGGGTCGCGGCATGGGTTCTTAGGGCCGCGGCGCTTAGTGCATTTTTTGGTTCTAGAGAGGTTTTAGGCTCGGGAATTAAATAGTTAAGGCTCGGGATGGATTTTATCACCCGGATTGATAGAATTCAATGTTCCAAAGACTAGAATTATGATCCAAAGCTATTCAATGGATTAGAACTTGATGGGTGGAAATTGTTAATGCAATGTGACTAGGGTTTCGACGAGGCTCGGACTAGGGGACTATGCTCGGGACATCGGTGCTTGGAAAGCTTGGGACATAGGTAAGAAAACTATTGTTCCCATAGAGCTTGAGTTGTCATATAGAGCTTGGGACATCAGTGCTTGGAAAGCTTGGGACACAGGTAAGAAAACTACTATTCCCATAGAGCTTGAGTTGCAAGGCTTAGCCCTATATGATTGAGTTGAAGGGCTCGGTCCTATATGACTGTGTTGTAGGGTGTGGCCCTTTGATTGAATTTATATGTGTTTAAGTATATGTTTAGTTATATTATGTGTACATATAAATGAATGAATGGTGATGGCCGGGAAAGGCGAAGGTCGTGAACGGCGAAGGCCGGGAACGGTGAAGGTCGGGAACGGCGAAGGCCAAGAATGGCAAGGGGCCGGGAGCAGCCTTTAGCACGCGGAGTGTGAGTTGCCAAGGTGAGACCCTAAGGGATACCTGGGATATCCTTACGGTATAGACCACGAACCTATGGCCTGGTAAAGCGCCTGGGACAGCATGGCCGTATGTGTATAGTCTGATGATAGCTTGATTTTATGTTAAGTGTTTGATATGCATATATTAACTGCTTGTGAGGGTTTTCTTGTGGGCTTCGGCTCATGGGTGCTCTATGGTGCATGTAAAGGCAAGGGGAAACTCGATCAACCTTGAGTATGGTGAGCATGATGAGCGGCGCGTACATGTCTGGTTTGCCTGGCTGCCATGGCAAGGGGTACCTTTGGGGGAATGATTGTACTAAACTTAAATTTTGTCGTTTAGTCGACTCTGGTTATATTTTTAATTGTAAATACTTCTAAACAATGTTTTTGGGATCCCAAATGTTAAACGCTTTATAATTTTCAATGAAAGGTTTATTTTCAAATTTATGACTCTGATTATAGTTTTATTACACTTTTGTCCTAAAACCTCAATTAGTGAGTTAATTGCACATTATAAACTCCTTAGTAACGACTCTAAGGCAGTAGGGCGTTATAACTTGGGATTAGAGCAAGCCAATGTTTATGGTTTATGGAGAATGACTGAACATGTACGCTCGTTGTCAGTGGCAAGCTCGACTCAGGGTTGGTTGGTAATAATTGAATTGTATGTCTGATTATGTGCTTAAAAGCCCTGTTTTCCTGTTTATTCCATATAGAGCATGATGAATGATTTAACGTATGCATGATGTCAAGGCATGGCCCGTTGTGTGTTATATGTTATTTTTGTGTTATGTGAATTACTGCTTATGGTTGACTGATGTGATTGGGAGGTGGTTTTGAATGCTGTTATCATGCCTGATGAGTGGCGTCATTGATTGCAGGCATATTTGTTGAGATGCCTCAATAATCATCTAGACACCACGGCAGTCGGGCAGAGGATGATAACCAGGGTCAGGACCCTCCACCTACCCCACAAAATTGGTAGCAGATGTTTGCTGAAATGGAAGCAAGACTGCAACGAACAGAAGAAGAGCTCTGATAGTTGAGGCAATAGGCCCCTCCACAGGTCACTAGGTTGCCAATTCAGTATGTTATGGCGCCAGTGCCAGTCCAACCTGTTGTGGAGAAAAAGTGGGAACCTTTGTATGAGAGGTTTAAAAAACAGCATCCTCCCACCTTTGAGGGTGGACCAGACCCACTGCGGGCAGAGTAGTGGATGAATATGATTTCCTCTATTTTCGATTTTATGAGGGTTGAGGGGAACGAGAGGGTAGCTTGTGCAAGCTACATGTTCAGAGAGGATGCCCGCATTTGGTGGGATGTAGTAGTTCAGAGGAGAAATGTGACAATTATGACCTGGGAAGAGTTCAGGAATATTTTCAACGAGAAGTACTACAATGTTGCAGTCCGAGTTGTGAAGGTTGATGAGTTCATCAACCTGACTCAGAACCGGTTGACTGTGACAGAGTATGCTTTGAAATTTGACCAACTGGCGAAGTTTGCACCAAATTTAGTCCTGACAGATGCATCAAGAAAAGACAGATTTGTACGAGGATTGAACGTTATGATCGCCCATGATGTGAAGATCACCTTGGATCCAGAGACTACAACTTACACTTAGGTAGTAGACAAGGCCCTTACAGCTGAGGGGGTCGAGGATTAGATTTGGAGAGAGAGCGCTATTAGGCGCGATGTCAGGAGGACGGTGCCTCCTTTTATTGGATCTAGTTGGGGTAGTGGCTCCAGTGAGCAGAAGAGGAAGGCCACAGATTCCTTTGTTCCTCCCAGTTCAGATAGGAGGGCACGGGGTGGTTCTAGTGGCCGTCAGGGTGGAGGTGACAGCTGAAGGAGTTTTCCGGTGTGTCCTCGGTTCAGAAGATGACACCGAGGTTTGTGCAGGATTAGAGCATGCTTTGTTTATGGTAGTGCCAATCATCTGAAGAAGGACTTCCCATAAGCCAGGAAGGAGGAGCCGAAGCAAGGCGAAAGTCTCGCTCCTGCCAGGGTGTTTACTTTGACTCAGACTGAGGCGGAGGCTAGCCCCTCAGTTGTGACAGGTCAGATCTTAGTGCTGGTTCTTTTTATACTGCATTGTTTGATTTGGGAGCTACTCATTCGTTTGTGTCTGCTAGAGTGATGGATCAGTTGTGTAGACCTAGTGTTTTGTATGCTAGGGGTTTTCAGACTTTTTTGCTGACTGAGGAACTGGTAGTCTCTAGGAGGTGGATTAGAGCTTTGCCAATAGAGGTAGATGGTAGGGAATTGTTTGTTGATCTAATTGAACTTGCGATGGATGACTTCGATGTGATCCTAGGGATGGATTGGCTATCGAAGTATGGGGCGACGATCGACTGCAAACGGAGGATGGTGACTTTTGAACCAAAAGGGGAGGTACCCTTTGTATTTGTGGGAACAGCTAATGGACTGCGGGTACCTATGATTTCAACACTGAAGGCTAAAGACCTGATGCAGGAAGGTTGCATAGGATTCCTAATGAATGTTGTGGATATCTCTAAGGTTGTGTCGGTTGGACCGGGGGAGACCAGACTGGTATGCGAGTTTCCAGATTTATTTCCAGCAGACCTGCCAGGGCTTCCGCCGCAGTGGAAGGTTGATTTTGTTATAGAACTGGTACCAGGAGCGAGGCCAGTATCTAGGACACCTTACAGAATGGCTCCGGCACAGTTGAAGGAGTTGAAGATTCAGTTGCAGGAGTTACTGGATTTGGGGTTCATCAGACCGAGTTCCTCGCCATGGGGTGCTCCAGTGTTGTTCATCAAGAAGAAAGATGGAGCTCTTGGGATGTGTATTGACTACAAGGAGCTGAACAAGTTGACTATTAAGAATAAGTATCCACTGCCTAGGATTGATGATTTGTTTGACCAGCTATAGGGGAGGACAGTGTTTTCCAAGATTGTTCTCCGGTCAGGTTACCATCAGTTAAGGATTAAAGAGGAGGACATACCAAAGATCGCTTTCCGCACAAGGTATGGACACTATGAATTCCTAGTTATGTCCTTTGGATTAACCAATGCCCCGGTAGCTTTTATGGACATGATGAATAGGGTTTTCAAGGACTATTTGGACAAGTTTGTGATTGTGTTCATCAACAACATTCTAGTGTACTCACAGTCAAAGACAGAGCATGAGCAGCATCTACGTCTGGTATTGCAGCGGTTAAGGGAGGATAGGTTATATGCTAAGTTCAGCAAGTGCGAGTTCTGGTTACCGCAAGTTACATTTCTGGGCCATATTGTCACTAAGGAGGGGATTCTGGTCGACCCAAATAAGATTGAGGCAGTGAGAGACTGGCCTAGACCGAGCAGTGTTCCTGAGGTGAGGAGTTTTCTGTGATTGGCAGGGTATTATTGGCGGTTTGTTAAGGGGTTCTCCAGGATAGCTACACCATTGACAGAACTAACAAAGAAAAAGAAAAAGTATGTTTGGACAGACAGATGTGAGAACAGTTTCAAAGAGTTGAAGCGGCGACTGATCACCGCGCCAGTGTTGAGTCTGTCGACAAACAATGAGAAGTTCGTGGTTTATTGTGATGCTTCCAGACAGGGTTTAGGGTGTGTGCTAATGCAAGCTAGGAAGGTGATAGCCTACGCATTGAGACAGTTAAATGAGTATGAACAGATATATCCCACACATGATTTAGAATTGGCAACGGTGGTATTCGTACTTAAGATCTGGAGACATTATATATATGGTGAGAAGTGTGAGATATACACTGACCATAAGAGTTTGAAGTACTTCTTTACTCAGAAGGATCTGAATATATGCCAGAGACGGTGGCTGGAGTTTGTTAAGGATTATGATTGTGACATCGTATACCATCCTAGGAAGGCTAATGTAGTTGCTGATGCATTGAGTCAGAAAGGCCCAGGACAGTTGTTCAGTTCGAGACAGATATCCGATAAGCTAGCGGAGGAGATGACTGGAGCGAGTATAGAGTTGGTGGTTGGTCGGTTAGCCAACATCACTCTTTAGTCTATGCTCCTTGAGAGGATCAAGGAGGCACAGGGGAATGATTCCCAATTGAGGGGTTACCGAGAGAACGTCTTAGTCAGGGCGGCTATGGACTTCTTTATTTTGGAGATGGGGTTACTGAAGTATAAGGGTCGGATCTGTGTTCTGGTAGATTCTGATATCTAACGGGAGATCTTAGATGAACTGCATACCACCCCCTATTCCTTACATCTGGGTGCGACGAAGATGTACCAGGATCTGAGAGCTTTGTATTGGTGGTTGGGCATGAAGAGGGATGTGATAGATTACGTGGCCAAGTGCTTAACTTGTCAGCAGGTCAAGGCTGAACATCAGAGGCCAGCAGGGTTACTGCAGCCCCTAGGGATTCTGGAGTGGAAGTGGGAAGATATCGCCATGGACTTCGTGGTTGGTTTGCCGAAAATCGTGGGACAACATGACTCGATGTGGTGATTGTGGATAGGTACACCAAGTCCGCCCACTTTTTACCAGTCAGGACGACCTATGCTATGGAGCAGTATGTTGAGCTATATGTGAAGGAGATTGTTCGACTGCATGGGGTTCCAAGGTCGATAGTATCAGACAGGGGCCCCACCTTTACCTCCAAGTTCTGGGAGAGTCTGCAGAAGGCTATGGGCACACAGTTACGATTTAGTATCGCTTATCATCCTTAGACAGATGGTCAGACTGAGAGGACAATTCAGATATTGGAGGACATGCTACGAGCCTGTGTGCTAGATTTTGGGGGATCTTGGAGTAAGTATCTTCCTTTGATTGAGTTCTCGTACAACAACAGTTATCAGGCGACTATCGGAGTGGCTCCGTATGAGATGCTTTATGGGAGAAAGTGCAAATCACCTATCCATTGGGATGAGACCGGTGAGAGGAGATACTTAGGTCCTGAGATGGTTCAGAGGACCAATGAAGCAGTTGAGAAGATTAGAGCTCGAATGCTTGCCTCCTAGAGTCGCCAGAAGAGTTATTCAGATATGAAACGCAGGAGCGTGGAGTTTCAGGTTGGTGACCACGTGTTCCTTAGGGTTTCACCTTTGAGGGGAGTGAAACAGTTTGGTGTTCGGGGCAAGCTGAGCCCTAGATTTGTGGGGCCCTTCGAGATTCTGGAACGGGTAGGAGAGGTAGCTTACAGATTGGTGATGCCTCCAGCCTTATCAGGGGTTCATGATGTGTTTCACGTGTCTACGCTTTGGAAGTATATATCTGATTCGATGCATGTTCTAAGATATGAGAATTTGGAATTGGATCAGGATTTATCTTATGAGGATAAGCCAGTTCAGATTCTCAATCGGAAGGACAAAGTCTTGCGGAGCAAGACCATCGCCTTGGTGAAAGTACTGTGGAGGAATAACAAGGTTGAGGAGGCGACATGGGAACTGAAATCAGAGATGCGGGAGCGGTATCCCGAGTTATTCAGGTAATTTCGAGGATGAAATTTCTGTAAGGAGTGGATAGTTGTAATGACCCAAATTTGCTAATAAGGCTAGGGCCTTGATTAGCGTGACTAGAGGGCAATAAGTGATTTATTGTTATAATACGTGAATTTGTGTGAATATGTGATTAGAGATGCATGTTTAGGTGAATTAAATATGCATGTGGGCCCCGTCTGGTTATTAGGGGCATGATTGTAATTTTAGCCCGTTGAGGGCATAAATGTGATAATTGTGATATACTTGTGATATATCTGTGCTGCATGATCCGAGACAGTTCTAGGGAGTGGTTAGCTAGAAAGTCGCAATGGGGTTGAAAATCCGCCTCGGGGTGAGTCGAGGGGAGTTTTGGGTATTAGACGCTTTATGGGATTATCAGGTTATGGAAATAAATATTTTGAGATATATTTGAGGTTAGAATGTTTAGAAAGGAATGTGGGGAAATTTACCATTTTGCCCTCGGGGATGTTTTTGGTACCCCGAGCCTTGAGGTAACCTTATAGACTTAAGTTAAATAAAACAAATATGGGAAACCCACTGTACGCCCTAATTCTCCACGGGCTATTAGCGAGCTAAGGTAGGGAATAATTATATTAGCCACGTGGATGATACATACCCAGAGCTGCTGTTACCAGGTCCCACCTCTTTAGCTCGAGATAACCAAAGGCTTACTAAGGTTACTAAGGAGTCGGGTCAGGAGTATAGACACCACAGGCTAAGAAGACATCCAGCTCGAGGGACGTGCTTGAGTTGGATGCTGTGACCCTTTATAAAGTCAACCACGCAATGTAAACATGCATATATCAGACATCATGTGTCTGATATATCCCTGAATTCTCGGACACGCAGCATAAACGTGCGTGTTTAGGCACCCACGACTGGGTTGGGCCATGCGGCCCATTATCCCCCTTACCTATTGATTAGACCACACTTCATTTGTCAGGTTTTAGGAATTAATCATGAATGTCACAGAAGTGACATGATGGGTAGGAAGGTCACATGATGGGTAGGAAGGTCACAGGATGACCCCCCTTGCCAACCCCCAGGTGCCCTCTCCTATAAATATGGAGACCCTGAGAGTTGCAAAGGGTTGGATTCTATTGTGTAAAGAAATACCTTGTAAAGAATACCAGAAAGCTAGCAATAATATTGGCTGGTGGAGTAGAAGGATTTTAACCTTTGAACCACCTAAAAAAGTATTTATATCATTATTTTATTAAAAGATCATTCATCTTTTACAGTTCATTATTTAGCACTAATCTCATTCTCTTATTCTATTAATTACCTGTTGGCGAAGAATAGCGTCAACAGTTTGGTGCTTTCATTGAGAGCTTGTTAGATTGGTGCTATCGCAAATACCCAACCATGGTGATCACTCGCTCAAGACATGGTAACGAGGCGGACCAACATGATGGACAGGAGGCCCATCATGCCGCCATCTCCGATGATCAGAACCCTGAGGTTCAACAGGGGCTGGGCAAGCAGCCAATAGGCCAAGATGACACTGGAAGTTCGGCACCCCAGCCACCTAATCCGAACCCAGATTTTTACACGGCGGTAGAAATGGAGAATGCTCAGTTGAGGAGTCAGCTGGCGAAGGCTAACCAGCAGATTAAGGAGGTGTTGGCCTAACTACCCCCTCTTATAACCGACGTTAACGTCGGAAAGAGTCAAGGCGAGACTCATAAGTCCCGCCGGGGTAATCAGTCCAGGCCTAGCCGGTCGGTCAGACCCCCGATATCTGACTCTACTCCCACATCGCACCACCGGGAGACCACTTTTGAAGAACTACCTAGGGCCAAGCAACAGTATAGCCGGTCGGTTCGAACTTCAACTCCCAGCTCACTACCACCCTCGAGTGCGTCCAGGAGGGCTCAAGGGCATTCTCAAAGGAGATCCGGGGAGGGTTCACAGCGACATCCCATCCTGGCCAGCTGTCCTGCGCCCCGCTCAGACCGCCGAGCGCAGGACCCGGAGGTTGGCAGAGCCGAGCGGCCCCTACCATACCTGATCTGCCCTGACGGGACCAGGATCGCATCCCCGGTCAGACTTCCTCCTTCACCGATAAGATATCTGTCTCCTCCTCAGCTAGTCCGAGATATTCCAGATTATGGGAGCAGTAGGAGAAATCCACCTTCTGCTGGGCCTTCCCATTCTAGCAGGGCGCCCAGAGAAGTCCCGGATCCTCACCCCCAGAGGCGGGCTCCAAGCTTCTCAAACGGGAGCTATTGGACCAGAAGCCGCTATAGTGACCTTTCTGGCGGAGACCTACGCCAACACCTGAGCTCGGCGCAAAGTCCTCAAGCCACCCCAAGGGACAACCTCCGAGATCGTCTAAACTCTCAAAGAGGAGGCCCAGCGGGAAACGGCAGCTGTGCTCGCCCAAGGGAAGACCTGTCCGAGCTACGCGACAGCGGGAATGTCCCATATAACCTATCTCAAGATAGGAGGGACAATAACCCGCCAAACGTGTACAATGGATCCGGAGCTGTTGAACAGCCCCGGAATAACCAAGGAAATCAGGACAAAACCATTGAGCGCCTGGCTCAGATGGAGGAGCTAATGAGGAAGCTCCTGTCAGAGAAAGAAAAAGATGAATATGATTCAGGGGACGAACTTGTGCTCTTCGCCCCCAGCATAGCAGCAACGGCATACCCACCCGGTTTCTGTATGCCGCACCTGTCCAAATTCAACGAAGACGGAGATCCGTCAGATCACCTGGGTATGTTCAATACCCTGATGATGGCCCACAACATTGGCCCCGAGCTGAGGTGTTTAATATTTCCCTCCACCTTGACTGGGCCGGCCAGACAGTTGTTCAAACAGAGTAAAAAACAGTCAATCAGCTCGTGGAAAACTTTCTCTACTGACTTCAAAAGAGCATTCCGAGCTTCCCAGGCTACCCGCGTCAAGGCCGATACCCTGGCGAACGTACGGCAACAACCTGACGAGCCTCTGAAGGCTTACCTGAGCAGATTCGCGAACGTCGCTACTCGGGCCAGAGACGCAGATGACAGCTCTAAGCTCATGGCTTTGAGGACTGGAATCCTCGTCAGAGGGGGACTCTGGAATGAGATACAAAGGAAGGGAGTCAGCTCCGTAAACGAATTCCTAAATAGGGCCCAGGGGTGGATCAACCTAGAGGAGGCGCAAGCCTCAGCTGCAATAACCAGTCAAGTCCCCAAGCAGCCCGCTGGAGTGGGAACAGAGGTCGCGACAGCGACCCAAACCGTTACACAGAATAACCAGTTTGGTGGAGGCAAGAGAAAGGGGAGCAGCGAGGGCAACCGGCACGGCCCAAAGAAGAATAAGTCTGTAGAAAAATTTAAGCCGGTCTACGCGACTTATACGGAGCTCACCCACTATTGGGAGAACATCTTCCTAGCAAACTCCGCTCGCCTTCCCTGGAAGAAGCCGGAGCCTTTAAAGCACCAGAAGGGAAAGCGAGACCCTTCTAAGTTTTGCCGGTTCCACAACGACGTTGGCCACAATACTGATGACTGTAGACACCTGAAGGATGAGATCGAGACTCTCATCCGAGCCAGCCCCTTGGCTCAGTATGCGCGGAACAGAGTTCCCGCAGGCCATCCAGCTCTGGAAGTCCCGGTCAGTCAGCCCGGGTCTCGGGTAGATCAGGACGTCCCTCCTCCCATGATAGGAGGAGAGATCTCCACGATCTCTGGAGGTCCTCATCTGGCTGGCACGAGCCGAGGTGCCCAAAAGAGGTACGTCAACAAACTTAAGGCTCATAATGGAGTGGAGTTCGTCCTCGAGCAGCATCTACCGAAGCAGCAATGATAGGAGAGGAAACCAATTATTTTTACTGAAGAAGATGCTAGCCACGTTCAGTTCCCTCATAATGACCCTCTGGTCATAGCAGTACAGCTCGCTAATCAGAGGGTTAGGAGAGTGCTGGTCGATAATGGGAGCTCAGTAAACCTTCTATTCCGGTCCACGCTGGAGAAGATGGGTTTGTCTGTCACCGAGCTAAAAGCATCCTCCATGATGCTTTATGGATTCTCTGGAGAAGGATCGATGGCAATAGGGACGATCGAGCGTGTGATCACCTTAGGAGAGGGACCTCGAACATTCTCAAAACTCCTCGAGTTTGTGGTCATCGACTGTCCCGCCGCGTACAACGCCATTTTGGGTCGACTTACACTTATAGCTTTTGAAGCCATTACCTCCATCCGCCACCTCGCGCTGAAATTCCCCTCTTCCATGGGGATATGCACGATCCATGGCGATCAACTTGCTGCCAGGGAATGCTACAGCATTTCCATGATGGGAAAATTAAAACCCGGGCAGTTAACGATGACCGTCCAAGGTGGAGAAGAAGAATCTCATGAACCTTTGCCTAATCCTGAGATTGAAAACCTCAGAGCGCCGAAGGGGAAAATATCATCCTAAGTGAGGATATTGACCCCAGAGTAGGCGAGGATAAGTCTGAGCTCCAAGCTATCGAAGAGCTCGAGGAAGTAAATGTCGATCCACATAATCCCTCACGAATGGTTAAGCTCGGGAAAAACCTCTGTGGCGAAAGGAAGGCGGAGCTGATCAAGTTCCTGCAAGAGAACCTGGATGTGTACGCATGGTCACATGAGGACATGGTGGGAATCAGTCCAAGTGTTATCATGCACACCCTCCATTTCGATAAGAGCGTGCCTGCGAAGTCCCAGAAATAGAGGCGCCTGGGAACAACTCGAGCTGAAGCCCTAGAAGAAGAAGTAGCCAGGCTCAAAAAGTATGGCTTTATCCGCAAAGCTACGTTCCCGATCTGGGTCGCTAATCCTGTGTTGGTGCCCAACGGGAAATGGCGGACCTACATCGACTTCTCTGATCTGAACAAAGCTTGCCCCAAAGACTGTTTTCCATTTCCAAGGATCGACCAATTGGTGGACACCACGGCGGGGCACGAGCTCATGTCCTTTATGGACGAGTACTCAGGCTATAATCAGATCGCCATGAATCCAGCGGACCAGGAGCACACTAGCTTCATGACCCCAACTAACGTATATTGTTACAAGGACATGCCGTTTGGGCTGAAGAACGCCGGTGCTACATACCAGAGATTGGTAAACAAGATGTTCGCCAACCAGATCTGGAAGAACATGGAAGTGTACGTTGACGACATGCTGGTCAAGTCGAAAACTGTTGATAACCATGTTTTTGACCTGGAGGAATGCTTCAAGATACTAAGAGAATACGGCATGAGGCTTAACCCGCAGAAGTGCACTTTCGGGGTCGCATCTGGAAAATTCTTGGGTTTCATTGTCAACAGTAGAGGAATCGAGGCGAACCCCGATAAGATCAGGTCGTTGCTCGAGCTTCCATCACCTCGGTCGTGAAAAGATGTTCAAGGCCTGACAGGAAGGGTGGCAGCCCTTAATCGGTTTATTTCTAAATCCACCGACAAGTGCCTGCCATTCTACAACTTGCTCCTGGGGAATAAGAAGTTCGAATGGACAAAGGAGTGTGAACGTGCCTTCCTCGACCTGAAAGCGCATCTGGCCGAGCCGCCCGTGTTATCCAAACCAACGGCAGGAGAGCCTCTTTTCCTTTACCTAGCCGTCACAAAAGATGTAGCTAGTGCCGTATTGGTCCGAGAAGAAGACCGGGTTCAAAAACTAGTCTATTACATCAGCAAGAGGCTTCTCGGAGCTGAGTCCCAATATCTGTTGGTGGAAAAGATGGCATTCTGTCTCATCACGGCCTCTAGAAAGCTCAGGCCGTATTTCCAATCCCATTCAATACACGGCATAACCGATCAACCTTTAAGGCAGGTTTTGCAAAAACTTGAAGCATCGAGACGTTTGTTGAAGTGGGCTATTGAGCTCAGCCAGTTCGAGATTTTGTACACTCTGCGAACTGCAATAAAAAGCCAGGCCCTGGCCGATTTTGTGGCAGAAGGCACAGGATTCCGAGAAGATTCTGTGGAAGATTCACCCAGGTCACCTCGGCCTAGGCGTCATGGAAGATCTTCGTAGATGGCTCATCTAATGAGAATGGCTCCGGGGCTGGAATCATTTTGATATCCCCAAAAGGACATAGATTCCACTCGGCGTTGAGATTCAGATTCAAGGCTTCCAACAATGAGGCTGAATACGAAGCTTTACTGGCCGGGCTGAGGGTGGCCCGGGAGCTGAAGGCCAGCTCTGCGTTCAGTGTTTCAGCGATTCCCAGCTCGTGGTAAATTAGGTGCTAGGTGAATATCAGGCCTGGGGAACCAAGATGGCTGCTTACCTGACCAAGGTAAAAGTCGAGCTGTCTGCATTCGAACGGGGCTTAGTCGAGCAGATACCTCGGGAGCAGAACGCCAACACGGACGCCCTCGCCAAGCTCACTACCTCCGGGGAGACAGAGACTTTGGGGTTAGTACCGGTAGAGTTCCTAGAGAAACCAAGCATGGAAGTCAAGGTGGAGGTCGAGATGATCGACACCAGACCGACCTGGATGACCCCCATCCTAGAATATCTCACCGAAGGAAAGTTACCGGAAGAGCGTAATGACGCACGGCGGATACTTTACCAAGCTCCAAGGTATACAATGGTAGATGGGATGCTATACCACCGTGGGCACTCTCTACCCCTCCTACGATGTGTTCTACCAGGCGAAGCAAAGACCATTTTGCAAGAGGTGCATGAGGGTTTTTGCGGAGATCACACTGGGGGGCAAAGTTTGGCCCTAAAATTCTTTAGGCAAGGATATTACTGGCCCACTTTGTCAAAAGACTCGATCTCTTACGTCAAGAGATGTGACAAGTGTCAGCGATTCGCCACAGTTGCCCGAGCTCCCCTAGTCGAGCTGAAGATGATCTCGTCCCCGTGGCCATTCGCGGTCTGGGGAATTGACTTGGTCGGCGCCCTCCCTACTGGAAAGGGAGGGGTCCGTTACGCGGTAGTGGCTATTGACTACTTCACCAAGTGGGCTGATGCAGAACCCTTGGCAACAATCACCTCCAAGAGAGTCCTCAACTTCATGGTCAAGAGCATTATCTGCCGGTTCGGGTTGCCAAAGAAAATCGTATCAGACAATGAGACGCAGTTCGACAACGACCTCTTCACCGAATTCTATGAAAGGTACAGCATTGTAAAAAGTTTCTCCTCTGTGGCCTATCCCCAGGCAAATGGGCAGGTCGAGACCGTCAATAAGACACTAAAGGCGAGCCTTAAGAAGAGACTGGATGAGGCCAAGGGGTTCTGGCCGGAACAGCTCCCCCAGGTACTGTGGGCATACCGGACCTCGCATCGAACTCCTACGGGTCATACTCCTTTCTCCCTAGCTTTTGGGAGTGAGGCAGTCCTTCATGTCGAGATAAAGATATCTTCGCATAGAGTCTAGGCGTATGACCAGAACCACGATCACGAACTGCTTCGAGCGTCCCTCAACCTGATTGATGAAAGACGAGAAGATTCGCAGCTCCAGCTCGCGCATTACCAGCAAAAAATCACTCGTTATTTCAACTCAAAGGTCAGAAAACACGCCTTTAGCATTGGCGACCTGGTCCTCAGGAGAGTCTTCTTAGCCAACAAGGACCCCAAATACGGAGTATTGGGACCGAACTGGGAAGGGCCATACCAAATAACCGAGGTCATAAAGGAAGGAACCTACAAGTTAGCTCGGCTAAATGGAGAAGCAGTTCCACGGACTTGGAACGCCATCCACTTAAAGAAATATTATCAGTAATACCCCTGTAAGGCTTACTCAGAAAGTCCATTTTTTGTTTATTAAGCAATGAGAATTAAATCTTTTTTTTATTATTGTGTATATTTGCGAATGTAATCTCAAGTAACCACGAAAGACCCTTTCCCAATTACTTGGGGGCATATGGTACCTGGACACAACCAGGTCGCCTTAAAGACTTAGAAGTTGATTCAAATCGATTGATCGATGTTTTTTCTTAAAAAGCACGAGATATTGATAAAGGATTAACATGAACTAAGTCGTATCCTTGATATAACTAGGTCGTCCTAAAACTTAGAAGTTAATTCAAATTGATTGATCATTGTTTTTCTTAAAAAGCACGAGATATTGATAAAAGTTAACGCGAAGAAAGTTTTCAAATTAACGTCCTAGATGTAACCAGGTCCTAAAACTTAGAAGTTAATTCAAATTGATTGATCGTTGTTTTTCTTAAAAAGCACGAGATATTAATAAAAAATTAACGCGAACTAAGTTTTTAAAGTAATGTCCAGGATGCAACCAGGACTTATCTTAGAAGTTGACTCAAAATTGATTATGTTTTTTCCTAGAAAAGCATAAAATATTAATCGCAACACCAACAAAAACTAAGACTATTACCAAAATGCATAAAGGCAAAATAATGCAAATCAATTAAAAGAAAAAAGTTGGCAAAACAAATTGTCTCGAGGTTAGAAAACCTCATACAAAATTACCAAAAAATATATATATGTTGTTCAAAAGGCAGAAAGAAAAGAAGTCCTAGGCCCCGCCAGGTTGCTCCGATGAGGTCACCACCTTGCCCTCCTGCTCGGCGGCTGCGGAGGTCTCCCCGGTCTCGGAGGGCGCCTCTTGCTGAAGGCGATCTTTGAACTTCTCTAGGAAGCTATCCCATGCCTCCGCCCCCATAAAAGAGAAGTCACCATCTGGGTTATAGACCCAGCAATGGTACAGCATGGCCTCCATGGAGGAGCTAGCGGCTGCCCTCTCCGTCGCCAGGGCGGCCTTGGCCTCCTAGGCCTCGACCTTCGCGGCGTCCAGTGCAGCCTGGGCGGCCCTGGCCTCCTCGAGCTCAGTCCTCGCGGTGGCTAGAGCAGCCTTGGTAGCCTCGGCCTCCTGCAACTTAGGTCGAGATGCGTCCAGCTCGTCCTGCGCAGTTGCCAGGGCATCCTTGGCATCCTGTTCTTGCTTTTGAGCAGTCTAAATGGCAGCCAAATTTTTCTGGTGCTCGTCCCCCATATCCTCGAGTCGAGCCCTAGATTGGGATATGCTCCGATGGAGAGCCAAGGCACCCTGCAAGATCAAAAGATGATAAGGCAAATCCCATAGAAGAAAAAACAAACATGTGATGCATAATGAGCAAGGGATACAAATGGCAAGGCCAACTTACTGTGAGAGCCATCCCCAGCGAAGACTCCATCACATTCTCCGGGCTCCTTGTCTCGATCGCCTGCAGGTCCCTCTCGGTGGCACTGCAGTAATGGTCCACGGTGTAGCTCGCCATCTCGTAGACCGTCCCCCGAAAGACGTCGGGGATCTTCTCCAAAGCCCGGGGGTTCACTGGGACGCGCACCTCTGGGGTTGTGGTGAACAAGGTCCCAGTGGGCACCTCCATTTCCCGAGCAGGGTCGGGAACTCGCGGGGGAGGAGGAGGCATCTTCATTGCAGGAGGGGGCGGAGGCACTTTCTCCTGGGCTGCCGGAGCCTAGTTTTTCCCCTTTGCAAGGGACTTAGAGGTGCTCCGATGGCCTTCTTCGCCAGCTGGAGCTTTTTCACCATGGGCTCAGAGGCCCCAGAAGAAGGGTTCCCTCCTGGGAACATAGCTCGAAGGTCGTTGCTCACGGGCTGAGACATCTCCTCTGAGAAAGCAAAGGCATAGTATTAGTATACAAGTAAAAGTATTCATACAAAACAACAAAAGGTAAAGGGAAAACAGATCTCAAGTATATATTGAAAGGGATCCTACCCTCCGATCTAGAGGAGGAATCTATGGTCATGACCACCGGCCCCGGAGCTGCAGCGGGGGAATCTAGGACAATGACTTCGCGGGCTGGAAGAGGCTCTGGGTCCGAATCTAGCTCGGGACTAGACTCTTCTACGTATTGCCTAAGACCCGGAGCTACTATACCCTCCCGAAGGGAGGGCCACGACCTAAGATTGGTCCCATACTCCTCAAAAAAGGCCGACCTAAAAGCTATGGTGTTATCTACGACTACAGTGCCCCTAGTGCGGCTACTTTCGTAATCCAGCAAGAGCTGGTCGACGCATTGGAGTAAGGTTACGTCGCGGTCTGGGTCACTTCGATGACGTTGAACGGGCTGGTTAGGATTGAACCTAGCTAACCGAAGGTCTGTAGTGGCCCTATCTAAGTCCCTAAACATGTAAGGATTACCTTGCCCGGAAGGACCGGCTGCTGCTCCAGATCGGGCCCTCTCCTCGTCTGTTCCTTGGGCGACCTTCAGCGCTCGCTTCCACCTCACGAGGGGCACCTCATCCTCCTCGTCCTCTTCTTCTCCCGCGGCCCCCTCCTCGGGGATGGGCGCTATCTCGCGAGTTGGAGGGAGGCCCCGCAGTCTCCTCAAGGCCAAAGTCTGGCCTAGGAAGATTAGCTTGCACGCCAGCATCGTCTCGTCCGACACGAGCTGGCGATAGTCCTTTTCGCTGGGGGTCAGCCCTGCCAATGTCTCGTATTGACCCCCGAGGGTCACGGACTTGGCCGTCCTTGCGAAAATGGCTGCATGGTTGTCTCTAAGTCAGGAACTTATAAAGGAAGATAATCAGTAATCAACTTACGAGCTAAGAGCAAAGGGCACTTACGAGGGCGGTTGAAATAGGGATGTTCTCAATTGCGAAACCCCTTCGACATGAAGAACTAGTCTTTAAAGTCATTGGGGTGGCTGGGCAACTCGATGACCGCAACCGTGTTTGGAAAACGGGTCAAATAGTAGAACCCATCGCCTCGCCCCCTCTGCTCCGAGCTGGCCTTGAGGCAGAAAAAGTAAAGGATGTCCGCAGGCGTGGGGACCTCCCATTCCTGCTTCAAGAATAAGTATCTCAACCCCGCTAACAAACGGTAGGATTTAGGGGGAGCTAGAAAGGATCCAACTTCACGTAGTTAAGAAAATCCGCGAAGTACTGGTCCAGCGGAAGGAAGGCCCCAGCCTTGAAGTGCTCATCACTCCAGGCCACGTATTCTTCATCGAACGGTGCGCAGCTCCGCTCGCCTTCTAGGGGAGGTCGGGCATTTAGGGCGCCCCTCCCAATCTCAATATTGTGGGAAAGGAATATCTTATTCACTTTCCCCTGGTTGATGATCTTCGAGACGATCCTCTCGGCCTCGAAGAAGGCGTCAGGCCCCACCTCGAGCTCCTGCTCCACGGCTGGACCGAAAACGGGGATTGGAGAGTCCATGACAACCTCTTTTCCCTTGGCTTGCTGAGAAGACGAGCTGCCAGTTGTAACGCCCTACTACCTTAGAGCCATTACTAAGTGAGTTTAAAATGTGCAAACAACTCGCTAGACGAGGTTTTAATAATAAAAGTGTGATAAAACAAAAAGTCAAGGATGTAATCTTTAAAAGTACTCTATTTCATTAAAGGTTCAAAGGTTTAACATATGGGATCCCAAAAGGAGGTTTGCAAAATAATTACAGTTCAAAACAGGGTTACAGATGACTAATTACTAAAAACATAGTTTATCACAGCCATTTCTCAAAATGCCCCAACCAAAGTAGTCGGGCAGGCCAAACATGTACGCGCCGCCCCCACGCTCTCCGTACTCATGGCTGGTTGACTTTCTCTTTGCCCTTACCTGCATCACAGAGCACCCGTGAGTTGAGGCCCAGCAAGAAAACTCAAACAGCACAGAACATATGCATATCATACAATCACTATAACATATAACTCATATCTAATCAGACAATCCATAAGATTTAAACACACATGTACGGCCATGCCGTCCCAGAAGCGCTACCAAGGCCTGGGATCTCGGTCAACACCGTAAGGATATCCCATGTATCCGTTGGGGTCTCACCCTATCCGTAAGCACTCCACGTGCTAAGTGGTATTCCTGGCCCCATTGCCATTCTCGGCCCCTCGCCGTTCTTGGCTCCTTTGTCGTTCATGCTACTATATCCACACACATAGCATACTTAAACAGCATTCAGGCATATAATAACTCAAACAAAACTATATCCTAACAATAATGCAATCTAGGGTCGTGCCCTGCAACAACACTATGGGCCCATGCCCTGATCCACGGGTGTTACAGTTTTCTTACCTGTATCCCGAGCTTCACAATACACCAAAGCCTCGAGCACGGTCCTCTATCCTGAGCCTCTCCAAAGACCTAGTCACAACACATATAAAACATCCTTTAATACTAACCAATCCAAAACCACTTCCCAGAACCAATCCCACACTCTCGGAATCCCCAAATTCCTAAAACAATACGTCGGAAACTTCCCCCGAACCCCCGAAGCAAAAGCCCAAAATTGCAAAATTCCTTATTCTGAAAATAGCCTAGCGCCACGGCTCTGTCCTTGAGGGCCGCGGCGCCTAGCAAGTCAAAGAGCATCCCCAGCCCAGCGGCAGCCTCGTGCCGCGGCGCCAAAGAACAGGGTCGTGGCGCCCCTTCGTGAACCCAGAAATCTGGGTTTTCCCCTGCGTTTTTCCCGAGCCAAAACCACTCCAATTCAACCCAAACAAGTACCTAAGCCCCAAAATCAATTTAAAACCCCAAATGAACCCTTTGACAACCTATAAACATAAAAAACAAACTCAATTACATAATCACACTCAAAATCCATTCTTGAGTTTCAAATTCCTGAAACTTAAACCATGGCTACCAAGCCTTAAACCAGAGCTTGAAAACTATAAATCATGCCTCTAAAATCTTAAACCACATCAGATACGAAAATTAAACATGCTAAGGATTCTTACCTCAATCAAAACTCAGCTTGAACTCCTCTCAATTCCAGCCTCCAACCTCTTTCCTCCTGATTATCCCAACTGAATTCCAAGTAAAACCAGCCATCTTTCCTTTAGGTTCCCACACACATTCCTTGAAAATCAACCTTGAACTCAAGCAATAACAGAACATAATCCTTACCTTTGAGTAGTCCTAGCTTAAATTTGACCTTGGTTGTCTCCAATCCCTCTGTAGTTTCCTCCTAGGTCTCCCAACTTCAGCCCCTTCTTCTTTTCCCCTTTCCTTTTGATTTTCTTCCAATTTCAGCATAAACCAACATATGACTAAGTGTAATACGTATTCCCTTTTCCTTCAGCTGAAGTAATCTAAACCCTTGCCTAATGACCACTTTACCCTTTCATAAGAATTCCTTCCTAACTAAACCTCAAGGGCACTCTTGTCCTTTCACCTATTATTACAATTCTACCATTTTCCATCTAAACTTGTTACTCCCAGCAGTTACTAATGGTTACCCAGCTTACTCAATCACCAATAACCATTAACCACTAATTCTCAACTCAACTTACGAAATTCCCAAAGATACCCCTAGGCTCTTCCTGAGCCAGGTATAAAATCTCGTTGTGACTTTTAAATTAACTAACTCCCTTGGACTGTCTCGGCACGTGCATCACATTAATATCACCACACTCACGTGGTAAAAATCACATAATACAATTATCACATTTATGTCCTCAGCAGGCTAAAATTATCAATTTACCCCTATCAAGCAAACGGGGTCCACATGCATATCTATACCACCTAAACATGCATTCTAATCACATATTCATTCAAATTCATATATTATCATGTTAATTCACTTGTTGCCCTCCAGGCACGCTAATCAAGGTCCTAAACCTTATTAGCAACTTGGGGTGTTACACTAGCAGTCTTCTTAGGGCCGTTCTTCTTTGGTCCCATTTGGTCGCCTAATGAACAAAAGAAGAAATTTTAGAAAAGGAAACCTAAGCATAGGAAAGAGTCTGGTGCGAAGTGTTTCCTTTACACGGGCTGAGGTAATCTCAGCCCGTGGAGAGTGAGACCACGTGGTTCTATGAACACGCGCCTGTTCTCCCAACGGATCCCCGATTACTCGGAATCTGTGTGTCAGGAGGGTCAGGATAAAAGTTTGCCTTGGAAGGAAAGTTTCAGTAGGAAAACAGTGCAAAACTGCCTGTGAAGCGTGTGCCCTAAGCTACCCGGTTTTGCACCCAAAAGGCTGGTTATTTCAAACAGGCATACCAAAAATCCTACCCATAAAATTTCCCAGAATGTGTACCCTATGAGTCATGCTCCTAAATGGTTTTTTCTATGATCGATGCCCTAGAATAAAAACCTACGCCTGTCATACCCACAAAAACCAACTGAATATTGCATGCGACTACAGAAACAATTTACCTAAGCAACAGTGAAGAGGAAATTTAAAGCATGCATGAGCGGAGAACTTACAGAATGTTTTGCTGTGAAGAGGCTGAAAGGGTCGTCTGGGTTGGAGCCTTGTCGAAATAGCTGGTGCCAAAGCCTCAAAGGAGCTCTCGCACCTGAACCTCTGGAACTCTGGGAACAATAACTGGAAGAAAGAGAGGGTTTTTTGAGACTGAGAAGGAAGAAGAAGATGGGGAAATAAGAAAATTTTCAAATGAACGGGTGTCCCGTGCATAAGGTGGCCACCCCTTTTATATACATAAGTGGCCAAGTGAGGAGGGTCGTTGGATTGCCTTGATGTAGGATACGAGGCTCTCTACTCGAAAGGCGAAACGACGACTGAATATAGGCTAGGCCATTTAATGCGGTTCTCGGAAGACGTACCGTCACCAACCACGATGCTCCACGTATTCGATGCCTGCGTAATGGGCGGGATGTGAAGAGTCCACAAGGAAGCCTAAAAGCCCCCACTGTGGCACCAGGTGGCGTCGTGTGCCACGAGCTGGGGCATGGGGGGCAAATGTACGCCCTAATTCTCCACTGGCTATTAGCGAGCTGAGGTAGGGAATAATTATATCAGCCACGTGGATGATACATACCTGGAGCTTCTGTTACCAAGTCCCACCTCTTTAGCTCAAGATAACCAAAGGCTTACTAAGGTTACTAAGGAGTCGGGTCAGGAGTATAGACACCACAGGCTAAGAAGACATCCAGCTCGAGGGACGTGCTTTAGTTGGAAGCTGTGACCCTTTATAAAGTCAACCACGCAATGTAAACGTGCATATATCAGACATCACGTGTCTGATATATCCCTGAATTCTCGAACACGCAGCATAAACATGCGTGTTCAGGCACCCACGACTGGGTTGGGCCGTGCGGCCCATTATCCCCCTTACCTATTGATTAGACCACACTTCATTTGTTAGGTTTTAGGAATTAATCATGAATGTCACATAATTGACATGATGGGTAGGAAGGTCACGGGATGACCCCCCTTTCCAACCCCCAGGTGCCCTCTCCTATAAATATGGAGACCCTGGGAGTTGCAAAGGGTTGGATTCTATTGTGTAAAGAAAAACCTTGTAAAGAATACCAAAAAGCTAGCAATAATATTGGCTGGTGGAGTAGAAGGATTTTAACCTTTGAACCACCTAAAAACGTATTCATATCATCATTTTATTAAAAGATCATTCATCTTTTATGGTTCATTATTTAGAACAAAGGGGCGTCTAGAATTAGAGGCGCGCCGCGGCGCCCTTCAGGAAGGATCGTGGCGCGTGTAGGCTGATTTGGGGTAGGGCCTCTGGTTGAACTGTGGGCCGCAGCATGGGTTCTTAGGGTCGCGACGCTTAGTGCATTTTTTGGTTCTAGAGAGGTTTTATGTTTTTTGGTTCTAGAGAGGTTTTAGGCTCGGGAATTCAATAGTTAAGGCTCGGGATGGATTTTATCACCCAGATTGATAGAATTCAATGTTCCGGATAATAGAATTATGATCCAAAGGTATTCAATGGATTAGAACTTGATGGGTGGAAATTGTTAATGTAATGTGACTAGGGTTTTGGCGAGGCTCAGACTAGGGGACTGTGCTCGCGACATCGGTGCTTGGAAAACTTGGGACACAGGTAAGAAAACTATTGTTCCCATAGAGCTTGAGTTGCAGGGCTCGACCATATATGATTGAGTTGCAGGGCTCAACCCTATATGACTGTGGTGCAGGGTGTGGCCCTTTGATTGAATTTATTATGTGTACATATAAATGAATGAGCGGCGATGGTGGGGAACAGCGAAGGCCGGGAACGACGAAGGCTGAGAACGGCAAGGGGTCGGGAGCAGCGTTTAGCACGCGGAGTGTGAGTTGCCAAGGCGAGACCCCAAGGGATACCTGGGATATCCTTACGGTATAGACTGCGAACCCAAAGCCTGGTAAAGTGCCTGGGATGGCATGGCCGTACGTGTATAGCCTGATGATAGCTTGATTTTATGTTAAGTGTTTGATATGCATATATTAACTGCTTGTGAGGGTTTTCTTGCTGGGCTTCGACTCATGGGTGCTCTATGGTGAAGGTAAAGGCAAGGGGAAAGTCAATCAACCTTGAGTATGGTGAGCGTGATGAGCAGCGCGAACATGTCTAGTCTGCCTGGCTGCCACGGCCAGGAGTACCTTTGGGGGAATGATTGTACTAAACTTAAATTTTGTCGTTTAGTCGACTCTGGTTATATTTTAAATTGTAAATATTTATAAACAATGTTTTTGGGATCCCAAATGTTAAACGTTTTATAATTTTCAATGAAAGGTTTATTTTCAAATTTATGACTCTGATTATGGTTTTATTACACTTTTGTCCTAAAACCTCGATTAGCGAGTTAATTACACATTATAAACTCACTTAGTAACGGCTCTAAGGCAGTAGGGCGTTACAATCAGTGTCAAACTATGGATCACCCATAGATGAGGCGACACCATCTCATCAGGCATCACCGCAATCACAGCATCAACCTCTAGCACCACCACCCCCCCCCCCCACACACAACCAAAGGAGGCACTTGTGTTTATCCCCACTCCTGGCTCAAATTAGGTATAACTTTATCTTTTGAGAATCTAAATTCTTGAACTTGTATAACATATTTATACATAAAAATATAAAAATATGTGTAGGATAAAATGATTGAATTAAAACGAGCATTAGAGTCTATCACCAACATCGTTGGTAGGGGATACATTCTAGTTACTAGTAGCACAGACATCCATGGAGAAATATAGGAGAAAACCACCACGGTGCAATTGGGTTTGCTGACCAACCTGATGCTCTACTTGTTAACCCGCTCCCTACCAGTGAGATTTATAAGGCCAAACAAGCTATTGAGTCTTTGATACGTTGGCCCAAGTCGCTAGTCATTTTCAATGGAGCGACACAAGTAATTTTTTAAGACTTAAATTTTTATTTACTGATTCCATTATTAATTATTTGTTATGGGTTTATTAGGATGTCATGAAAAAAAATAGGAAAGCAAGCTGGGAAAAAAGCTTCTCTACCATTAGCACCACAAACACAAAATCAAGTTCCAAAACGAGCACCTAAGGCGTCATTGTCACAAGAGATGCAACAACCATATCCATTGTCACCTAAGTTTATACAAGTATATGAAATCGTCAATAATTGGCCTAAACATGATTATGTCGTTGAAGTGTCCATTGACTTTGATGTGTTTGGTCATGCTTGTGAATACTTTGCTCTGTTTTGGGATGAAATTCTTGAATTTTGTAGAAAGGAGATGATTGGACAATCATGCATTATCTTCTCCATGAGGTATGATCTATATGAAATTAATAATATTTATTGTAAGGATTGTCTATCATCAACTATTTATTTTTCTTTGAACTTTTCTTTTTAATTAATGATATTTATTGGTAGGATTTTGTACCAGACACTATTATTATACGAGGAAAAGAGAGGATTGTTGTTGTTTATGAATCCAAATAAGGCTTCTACTTCCCTGACTCATGCAGATAGTCGTCCTCAAGCTTTATGTGGTAGGATGTTATACTGCACGTCTAAAAAGCATGATTGGATAGTTATGCCTTACAACCATGGGTAAGTTTAATTAATATGATTTTCATTGATACAAAAAAATATAATCTAAAGTTAAAAACTTCGTAATACTTGTTCTTTCAACAGGGACCATTGGATGCTATTTTTATTATATATCGATTGGCATTATTATTGTTTTCTCAATCCTCTTGCACCATTAGATAACAAGACAGACATCAAGGAGACCATCCATGATGCATTTGAGATGTATTTCACAAAAAGAATGAAAGCACGTAAAAAGATCAACAAACGCCCAGCGGGAGTAATGTATTTCCAACCTACGGTATGTTTCTATTTGTATATGAGTTTATGTGTATATAAAGATGTTTAAGATATTTAATACTAAGATTCGTACATGTATTCCCAATCTTTATATAGTTTCGTAAACAATCAAACAATATCGACTACGGATATTACTATTATCCAAAAAAACAGGCATGGATGACATGGCAAACGTTTAGTACATGTGGCTGACATCTGGCAGAAGTCTTGTTCAACCATCGACCAGAAAGATGTCTAGCACAACGCTCAATCTTTATATACGACCAGGCTGGTCGTATACTTGCTATATTTGGAGAAAATCTTATATGCAGTTATAATCATATCCGAAATTATCTCCCATGATTTCCTGAGTATCCAATTATTTAGGAAAGAATATATGTAACAAATTAATGTAATCTTCCTTGAGCCTATAAATAGAGAAAGATAGCTCAAGGAAGGGGACTTTTGGCTTTCTAATTATCTGAGATTAGAGTTTACAAGTGTATTAGAGCTATCATATTTGGTATATTGTATTTTTCTTTAGAGGTTGTTGAAACTCATTGAACCCTAGTTCTTTGATCACTCCTTTGAATCTTATATTAATAACAGCTCAAGTGGACGTAGGTTATTACCAGATTCTGGGGCCGAACCACTATAAATTCTTGTGTGTTTTATTGTTTTCGTCATTATTCTCATTCCAACATATCTGTCCACATCAAGCAATTTTGACTCCGTGTCAGTAGACCAAAATCAGGGTCAACAATTACGTTATGAGGATGATGAAGAATGTACTTATCAATGCCTTTCATATCAAACATTTCTTGTCAAAATAGATAACAATGAATATACAACTGCATAATATTAATATGGTATAATTTTTCTATATGCTTTGAATTTATTACTACTAATATAATTCTAATTAAAGTTTTGTTTCTTTGTTTTTTCAGTTCACCTCTGACAAACCATATACTACTCAAGAAATTGACGAAGTTCGAGAAGAATGGCGATGTCATTTTTACAAATGGTTAGAGCAAAATGAAAAATGTTATAAGCTAGCTTACAATACATGTTGAGAAATTTAAATTTCTTTTGAATTTTTGTTTTGGTGTTTTTTTAGTATTTTCTTTTCAAATTTTAGAAATCTAACATATATAATACATTTTGGACACTCAATGAGATATATTTTTTAAATCAAAATGAAAATTTTAGATGCATTTTTTTTAAAAAAATTAACTTTTAAGGGCATGCTAAGAGAACCCTAAAAACTTAATTTACTAACACTCAACGGGATCTTTTAAGACACTTATTGCGAGTCCTAAAAACATTCTTTTAGAACTCGCGAAGAGAGCCCTAAAATCTTACTTAAAGGCACTTAACGGGATCTTTTAGGACTTTGCGAGCCCTAAATACATTATTTTAGGGCTCTCAACGCGAGTCCTAAAAAATCTCACTTTTTAAGGCTCTCAAATAGAAGTTTTGTGAACCATGTGTCCTAAAAAGCCTTTTTTTGTAGTAGTGAAGACACTCCTTGGGTCGCGCCCAGCAAGGCGAACAAATAGGTTGGTCCAGCTAAGGGACACAAAGATTCCCCACGAGCAATTTAACACCCTAGAGGCCCACTCTTTCTGAGGTGCGCTCATTGGAACGACAACAAAGACGTCAAGCCCTGGGCAAAGTCGAAAAGGCCAGGATGCACCACTCCACCTGAACTAGAAGGTGTCTATCTATCACTGCCACTTTTTCTTCAACAATGAAGATGGAGAATAAGTTAGTTCAAAAGACCTACAAGAGGTCATCAACTATAGCAAGAAGATTGATTTGTGCAACCAGATCAACGAAAAAAGAAGAGCACCCACAATAAGAGTTGATACCTCGTACCCCATACTAGGATTCACGACCATGATTCTCACTTCGATCACTAAGATGGTACGTGAGGCCATCAAAAGAGAAGCTTCGTTCTCGAGTTCCGAGCAAAAGGATTTAAACCCTCAAGACCTACGACGATATAAGAAACCTTGGGCTCCACTACCCCATCTTTGCAAAGGCTGACGATTTCTAGACGTTGACAATAATTAATAAAAAAATTAATTGGTTTTATATTAACAATATAATTTTTTTCAATAAAATCTTATGTAAAACTTTTTATAAAATTTGTTTTTTTATTAATATTATTTTATGTTTTACTTTTAAAAAATATATAATAAATCACATTAATTGTAATAAAAAAAAGGTAAAAATAAAGTCTTATCTAAAATAAATTATCCAAAACTAAATGTGTAGTTAATTTTGGAATATTTAATGAAATAAAAATTATCATTGAAATTTTATACTGATGATCAAGTATAATTTTTTTTTCTTTTTGATATTAGAGATTAAAATTTTATTTTTCCTATATTAATACCCAATATTCTATGGTTTGGCTAATATATGTATTTATCTTTAATAAGTTAGTTTTTTAAAAAAAATAAATAAATAAAATAGAGAGAATAAATACATCACTAAAACTCTTAGAGCACTCGCAGCAGCTTCTTTACTCTATCATTTAAAATATATCACTAAAACTCTACTTTCTCTATTTTACATCAAAATTTTACAGTATGTCATATATCAATTTCTTTATATATTTTTTTATATCATTTAAATATTATATCCTTAAACATTTTCATTAATTAAACTAATAAAAATGAAAAAATAATAATAATAATAGATTTGGAGAGAAAAAGAAAGAAAAGGGAATAAAAATAGGAAAAATATTTAAAGGAGCTCTAAAAATTCTAAGAGCTCTCTCAATGGATGAGGTAAAGTAGCTCATTTTCTAAAATAAAAATGAAAAAATTGTAAAAATGAGCTTTCAATGGATGAGCTAAATTTGAGCTATTTTACATTTTTTTTAACCTTAATGAATAACACTACTCCACATTTAGAGACAACTATTTATTGAACTAAAAATATTTTATTATTTTTTCTTTTTTTCTCTTTCTATTTTAATTATATTTTATTCTTTTCTTCTTTCTTTCTCTCTCATTTTTTTAGTATTTTAATGATAAAAAATAATATTTAATGATGTAGATAAAATATAGAGAAGAAATAGAGATGAAGTAGAGCATCCATTGTGAGTGCTCTAAGTGTAACGAAGAAAACAAAAACAAAAAAATAGAGGAAGTCCAAAATGAAGAATGGGTACTTAAGGCAATGGGACTTGGTGCAAAATGACTCTTAATGGTGTGTGAAAGTAAGTAAATATCCATGTTTTTAATTTTGTAGTTGTTCTCTGTGTTTTCACCATCATACACGTGGCAATTAGAAATGATTGGTGACAAGGAAATCATGAGGTTCTTGGAGTGTGAACTCTTCCAGGCAACCTAGTCCGGTCAGGATGTGGGTGTCTCCAAGCGAGGCCACACCGTAAGGTCTGTCTTCGAGGTGAGGATGTCTCCGAGTGAGGCCATGTCCCGAGAATTCCCCGAGCCAATCTCTAGGTCATGGATGTCTCCAAGTGAGGCCACGTCTTAAGGTTTGTTCTCAAGGCGGGGATGTCTCCGTCTGAGACCACGTCCCAAGAAGCTCTCCTTACTCAGCCATCTTTCAGGTTTAGGACTCTAGTCCTCGGACCCTGAGTGGCTACCAGGTGTTAGTCACTACGGGTATGGTCCACCAGAAGATCATCTGATAATTTTTGGCGGGCCTCGATTAGTGGTGTCGAGTTTGTACACTCAACAAGCGACATTTCTCACAACGCCGCTTGACATGGGCAAACGTACGCCTCACCCTAACAATCACAGATATGTTCCCCATAAATTTGGTGTGTGGCTTTCTGCAATGGGCCCCGTAGAATCCACGTGGGTCGTAACCTTTATTTAGTGCACCCCTTTCTTGTATTAACTCAACATTAATACCCGGGGGAAATTGTATTAATGATAGATGATTAACATTAATGATCCCCAGCCTTTATAAATAGGGTTGGGGTATCTCCTTGTAAAGGGTTCGGATTTTTAGAAAGAGAAAGTTTGTAACTCAGTGCAATATATACGCTGCCTGAGAATCACCATTGGAGCTTGCAAAAACAAGCTTCGGGCTCACTAAATACCATAGACTTGGGGACTATGGAACTTTTATAGCCTGAACCACGTAAACCCCTTGTGTTCTTTTGTATTAATTTATTTATACTCTCTAGTTTAGTTGATAGCGAAAAAGGAAGTCAACATTTTGATGCTTTTATTGAGAGTTCGAAGAAGGCTTTAAGAACTTAATCATGGTGACTACTCGGAGAAACGCACCAGGCGATGCAGCTCATCTCGCTAGAGTTGGGGTTGGAGAAACCAGCCTTCCACCACCCCAAGACCTCCTTGAGTTGGTGGAAGACTACGATGAAAATTCTAAGTACGATGACATGGACGATGAGTATTATGAGGAGGAATATCATCAGCCCATGGAGGCAGAGGAGATGCCAGAAGTGGTGGCGCTCCACAACCAGGTGGCCATACAGCAGCAGAAACTCGACACCAAAGAGGGTAATATCGCTGTCCTACAGGAGATGATTATCACCATCAGGGCTACTTTGGCAGGCCAATGACTACGAGTTGACCCCCCTGGCAATGTACCATCTAGGCAGCCAGCTGGTGTGCCACCTGTGCACCCAGCTGGAGGGCCACCTGTCAACCCAGTCGGTGTCCCTCCAGGCCACCTGGCTGATGTGGCACAAGATCCACCAGCTGGCATGCCCCCCGTGCACCCAGTTGGAGTTGGAGCTGGAGCCCCACCTGTGCCACAGGACCATGGCAAGGGTGATCGACGACAATCCAACTCCCAAACAAAATAAGGCTCGTTGGAACCCCGATGACAACTAGGCCCCGAGGCTGCCCGATAAGGGTAAAGGCTTGGATGATCGAGGACACCGCCAAGCCGTCAGCGCTTGTGTAGCCTAGGGAATCGGCCCAGGCGTGCCAAAACAGATCGCGCAAGGCCCGGAGATGGTGTCCCCCCAGCACCCTACCATCACCATAGGAACAATGGCCAAGGAGCCTACAAGTGAAACTTATCCTCTAGCCGAGAGTGCGCCATCAACATCTTGGTAAACAATGAAAATGTTGAGTCCAACAGAGAAACAGAAGTGGCATACCCCGAGTATAGCTATGCATTTTGAGGCCAAATTGACCTGCGAGAAGGCCCCGTAGGTGAAATAAGGCTTTGGGCATAAACCCGGGGGGAAGGACCAGTCAGACCTCCGGGATAACCTCAACGTCTGAAAGAGGGATAACCCAGCACAAAGTGCCAACCAAGACCGTGACCCCCTCCACGCGAAATTAGAGAGCTTGAAGAGGATAATGCTCAAAATGGCCTGATGACAGGGCCATGACTTTGACTCGGAGGGCGAGGATAGGGATCCGTGTGCTCCTCACATTGTGGAAGCCCCATTACTGCAATGCCTCACATTGTGACCCCCTCCGCACACAATGTGATGGCAGTACAAATCCCACAATGTGAAGTTGTGTGCTCCTCACAATGTGAAGTCCCGTTATTTAAGATTCCTGACATCACGTACTATGATGGCAGTACAAATCCCACCGACCACCTTTCAAAATTCAATAGGTTGATGTCGGTGCATTGATTCTTCAAAGATGTCAAGTGTCATGTTTCCCGATAACCTTGACAGGGCCAGCAAATGAATGGTTCAAGAAGCACAAGCCATGATCCATCCATTTGTGGCACCAATTGTCATCTTCATTCTGAAGACAATTCATAGTAGCTCGAAAGGTGAGCTTTAAGGTCAATGCTTTGGCCAACATAAAGCAAGGTGCCTTCGAGACCCTCAAAACTTACATCAAGCGCTTCAAGGAGGAAGCTACGAGGACCAAGAGGGTTTATGACGGCCAACAGCTAATGGCCTTACAAGTCGGCATCTGTGTAGGGTCCCTGTTGTGGGATGACCTCCAATGGAGAGGGTGCCCAAGGCTTGACGACTTCATCCGTCGAGCACAAGAATATATCAGCTGGGCAGACACCCGATCAAAGCATTTGGGGGGACTATTGCCCTCCCAACTCCGACGATTCCAAGCCCCATGGTTTCGGAGACCCAGTATTCACCTTACAATTCTGTCTAACCGAGTGTGGTGGGTGTCTAGTTCAGTCCAATTGTCCCGACTCTTAGCTTCAACGTCGTGCCACTTGCTGGTTTCAGTGTCGCTCCAACGGGATATGGAGCAACACCCACTGATACAGTGCTTGTCATCCTGCATTCAGTGCTTGAGTTGTTGCTCTGTCCCAGTCCGTCGTACCCAGTCGGACCCCCTAGAGCAGTAGACGCAGGGGCAAGGGCAAGGGCAGAAAGCCCAAAGGAAATGGGACAGCGCAGACTGGACAGGGAAATGGCCCCAACAGGGAGTATGTCTCACAGTACTTTTAGTACACTAACTTATTGGATTCTCAAGAGAAAATCTATGTGGCTACGGAACAGCACATCAATTACTGAAAGCCACAACCCATTCAAAGAGACCGATAAAGGCGAGTGATATCGCCCAATAACTCCTAAGCGGTCGCAGTAGTAATCGAGCTATGTCGTATCCATAGAGAGGTAAAATACAAGTAAAAAGAAAGATTAGTAAATCAGAAATAATAAACTTTGAAATGATGTAACTTTGAAAAAGAATATAAACATTAAATAAACAAAATCGAGGAATTAGAATCAGAAAGAAAATATGGAAGGCATAAGTTTCATTCATGCAAACATATATATATTTTAATAAAATTGATTCATTATACTCAACTATAATTCTACAACATTAATTATAGTTGGAAAATATATATAATAAAGCTCACCTTAAAATATGTTCTTTAATTAAATTATACTAACTTTTAATTTTAAAAACCTATCATATTATATACCTTAGAGCAACAAAATACCAATGGCAGAATGCAGTAAAAAGCATATAATATAATAAATATCCTAAATTAAATTAAAAGCCTAAATTACATAAGAAGAGCATGGCTAGACTTATGTAAAAGACACTAATAAATTTAGAATAAAAATTAGAAGAAAATAAATTTAATTGTAACAAATATATAGAAATGAAGAATAATATAAAGAATCAATATATTAAAAATATAATGTGAAACATGAACTTCAATCTAGCCTTTCCACAAGAGAATTTAGCCTAAAATGGGCATTGTTTTCACTCAAAGTAATGTAAAAGAAATGAAAGAAAAATAAGAACAAAAATGCTTTTCTCTCTCACTATACTCTCCACACTTAATTCCACCATCTGATGCTTTTTTTACTCCATTTAGTCCTCTATTTATAGTGAAAAAATGACCCAAAATATGTTAAAATCGAGTACTCAAGAGTGGGAAAAATGGCTGCAAAATAGGTGCAATGTGGGACAAGTGGGAGACAAGTGCAGCAGACACATTGGCCACGTGTCAAGCTTTCGTTGGTTCGGAAAGCTACGCGTCAGGTCATGGGGAACAGCTGCCAAGCATGTGGGATGCGTGGAGACTTCTGGTTGGCTCAGCAGCTGAGTGCGCCAGGCGGAAGGCGTGGTTGTCGGGCGCGTGGGGAGCATGGCAAGCATGCGTCAGGTGGACTACAAGCGGCGTCAGGTGGACTCGGCTTGGCTCCGTGCAGCTCGGCTGAAGGCAGCGGCGTGGCTCGGGTGGACGAATGGCAGGCTGCCAAGTGGCAGCGTGGGGGTGCAGATGTTTGCTTGGGCCTAGGTTGTTTGGGCTTAATTTTGGGCCATTCCATCTTCAAAAATGTCATTTTCTTCATGATTTCTTCAATTTTAATTCTTTCTTTCTTCTTTCTTTTTCTTTGTGTCAAAATACATTTTATTTCTTGAAAATTAAACACAAATTAAATTAAAATTAATATTTTCAAATATAAAATATATGGCAATAAATCCATGAAAATATTAATTAAAACTTAATTAATTTTACACTTTAAGACTAATAAAATGATATTTTTGAGCATTAATCAGCGAGATCCTAGCAAATTTTGTCTTTTTCATAACAATGTAGGGCACCACACCAATGAGTGCCTCCAACTCAAAGATGAGATCAAAAACCTCATCAAGCTGGGACACCTCCACCAGTACGCTCGAGATGGAGCACGACAGGCACAGGTACCGACCGCAGGAGCACCATCTCCCACTGCTGCCCCGGCTCCGGGTGCAGTGCCCACAGCTTCTAGCATCAGATAGTCCACGGACCTCCCCCGGATGAATGGGCGAGTGGGGACTATCTCCGGAGGACCCCACTTGGGGGGCACCTCCCAAGACTCGTAGAATAGGTATGTGCGGGCCTTAAACCATGACAATGAAGTGCTGGCATTAGCTCAATTGCCAACCCAGATGCCAAGGATGACCGACCAAGTCATCACATTCTTCGAGGACGACGCTCGGTGAGTGCACTTTTCGCACCACGATCTTTTGGTGATCGAGTGCCAGGTTTCCAATAAGATGGTGGCTCGGATCCTAGTGGACAATGGGAGTTCAGTGAACATCTTGTTCAAGTCACCCTACGAGAGGATCGGGTTGACCACATGAGACCTGTCCCCGTGCACCTCAACTCTATACGGTTCTCAGGGGAAGGTCTCATACCAATGGGCCAGATCAAGTTGCTCGTGTTTAATGACCCAACTATTCTAAGACCTTGGACCATTAAAACTACTTATACATAAACACTATTCTTAAGAAAACATACATATGAAACATTCATAACTTTATTAAAAACTATAAAGTAAATGTTGAAATACATAAATGAACGGTATGGGGTCCCATTGTTTTTAAAATAAAACATATCTTTAAACTTAAATGAAATTGTTTACAGACTAAGTGCCGAAAATACATAAAAACATAATTAAAAAGACTGAAAATAACTTTGTCCTCGAATCGTTCACGCAGTCCACCGAATCCATTCTTCCTCAATACACAACCCCAAGCTGCCAAGAATCCTTCCGCCATTGTATCTAGTTTCCTGCATCACACTAAAAGAAAAAGGAATGAGCCTAATGCCCAGCAAGGAAAATCTACTAATATCATAAAACATATACATAAACTATATCACAAACATATATTATAACATATGTCATATACTACTACAATGGCCATTATACTACTTGGGGCTTGTTAACTAGGCAAGTCGTATGCTCAATAGAATTGTGGGGCTTGCTAGCCAAGCAAGTCATATGCCCATAAATTATTGGGGCTTGCTAGCTAGACAAGTCATATGCTCAAGGTCTATAAATATACTATACATAATGTAACATAAGATAACATAACATGAAATAACATAAGATGGCATAACATATCATATAAACATATAAAATTTATCCTATTTTCCTTACCAAAACTGGGATATTTGAGAACAAATGCGGGACTTGGAACACTCCTAAAACCAACAATAAAAATGGTGAGTATTTCTAAAGAGTAAAGAATAATTGTGGAAACTAAACCTTCAAGAAGAAACTTACCAAGGAAGATCTTTAAGTTTCAAGAACCTAATCAAAAACCAATATCAAAAGTTAGGTCTGAATAAAAGGAACTAGAGAAAACTAAAGAGTTTTAAAGAACTGGAATTAAAGAATAAAAGTACCTTAGTTGACCTTAAGGATTGGCCTAACTTCAATACCGAAATACACTAATCCTCACTTCCCAAGTATTTTATAAAGCTTCAGAATGGCAAAGCTTTTTCCCAACCTAAGTGTTTATCACTCTATAGAATCACTAGCACCTTGGAGTCTCTGATCACAACTTGAAGAGTGAGTGGAAGGGCTAGGTACTAGGTCCTATTTATAGAGGTAAGGTGTGAAAGTAACCCCATTTTGATTTGAATAAAATAATGATTTTAAAATGAAAAAGAATTGAATTTTCGTCAATCAAAGGCTAAAGACTTGGTCAAAACGTTCAGAGGTAGGTCTAAGTAGTTAAGGCTTGTTTTTAAAATTAAAAACAAAAAAAAAATTAAATGTTGCTAAGGACAATATATCGCCCCTAAGTGGCGATATATTGGCTCTACCCTAGTCCCGAGTCTTCATTCGTCCATTCGTGCAACATCAACGTGTTTTCCGTATCCTTCTTCAGGTGATATATCGGCTCCCAGCTGCGATATATCGGCATACGTGAATATTTTAAACACGTAATTGTACTTTTTCAGGATAATTAAGGGTGGATAACTGTTTTGACTGAGTCAAAATACGACCCTAACAGTTTCTGGTAGGTGCTAAGTCTGCTATTTCTTTATTTTATCATTAAAAAACTTAATTCCTTAATAATCATGCTTATGACAAGTGTCATATTCTTATTGGCTCTATCTAAACCTTAGGTTATAATAAATATCATTTCTAGGATCAGCAATATTAATCAAACTTTATGTTATAATTAATATTCTTAAACTATAGGTTAAACGTATAAAATCCATAATTGTTGCTATGAGTTTCCAACTAAGTCCTGGTTTGAACCAAAATCCACGAAATCTAAAATACTACAACTACTACTAACTAGCTGACTAAGTAAACATTCTGGGACTCTACACCATGACACTTGGAGATGTGCCTTGCCAGGCCATTAAGTATTTCACATTTGTGGTAGTGGATTTCTCCTCGGCGTATGACGCCAACTTGGGGCGTCCGGCCTTAGTGGAGTTCAGTGCAGTAACCTCCATTCGGCACCTGTGCGTGAAGCTCCCCACGGAGTCGGAGATCGTCACATTTTGAGGAGACCAAAAAGATGCAAGGTAATGCTACAATGTCTCCCTTAGGCAACCAATAATGGTTATTGAGGCGTTGGCCCCCGAACAGCCCCCTCTTGGGGAAGTGGAGGTGCATGCTGTTTGGGATGGTAAAACCAAATAGTTGGATGCGTGGGTTCAAGAAGAGAGGGCTATCGATCCCATGAATAAGGTTGAGGAAGTGGCCCTCAATGCCTTCATCCCTGAAAGGAAGACAGAGGTTGGGAAGAGCCTACAAGCAAAAGTTCGAGAAGCACTGATGGGATTTCTCTGGGGAAATCAGGACGTTTTCTCCTAGTCTCACTCCGAAATGACTGGCATGGACCCGAATATCATTTGTCATGCCTTGAATTTCAATTCGAACGTCACTCTAATCCAGCAGAAGCAGAGAACTTTTGATCAGACCAGGGTTAAGGCTTTAAAGGTGGAGGTGGACAAGCTACTTGGAAATAGATTCATTCGGGATGCCCAATATCCTAAGTGGGTATCCAATCCGGTCCTCGTGCCCAAGCCAAATGACACCTGGAGGACATGCATAGACTTCTCCGACCTCAATAAGGCATGCCCTAAGGACTGTCTCCTGCTGCCGAAAATAGACTAGATGGTCGACGCCACCTCTGGGTACAAACTCTTGTCATTCACGGACACGTACTCAGGATATAATCAGATTTCCATGCATGTCGCGGATTAAGAACACACAAGCTTCCAAACCAATACATGAGTTTACTGCTATAAAGTAATGCCCTTTGGGCTGAATAATGCTAGTGCCACCTACCAAAGGCTCGTGAACTGTATGATCAAGGAACAACTAGGACGGAACTGGACGTTTATGTAGACGACATGCTGGTCAAGTCTAGAACAGCCCCCGGCCACGTAAAGGACTTGGCAGAAGTGTTTTTAGTACTTCGTAGGTTTGGGATGAAACTAAATCCCTAGAAGTGCCCTTTTGGAGTCGCCTCTAGAAAGTTCCTAGCCTTTATTGTCAGTGCTCAGGGGATAGAGGCAAACCCTGAGAAGATCAAAGCCCTGGTTGACATGCCATCCCCCCGAAAGCATAAGGATGTTCAAAGCCTCACCGAGAGGATTGCTGCCTTGAGTCGCTTTGTTTCCAAGGAAATTGACAAGTGAATCCCATTCTTCAACATACTCCAAGGGGGTCAGAGGTTTGAATGGAAGGAGGATTATGAACATGCATTCCAGTAGCTGAAGGCGCACATGGCAAACTCACCTATCCTATCGAAGCTCGTAGACGAAGAGCCCCTCCTGCTTTACATGGCTATCTCAGAGAGTGCCATCAGTGCCGCCTTAGTACGTGAGGAAGGTCGCGTCCAACATCTTGTATACTATGTAAGTAAGAGACTCCTCAGAGCGGAGTCCAGATACCCATTCATTGAGAAGCTGACCTTTTTCCTAATGATAGCTTCTCGGAAGCTAAGGCCCTATTTCCAGGCGCATCCCATAAAGGTCCTCACGAACCATCCCTTACGATAAATCCTCCAAAAGTCAGATTCATCTGGAAGACTCCTCAAGTGGTCAGTCAAACTTAGTCAATTTGACATCACCTATCATCCAAGGACTGCCTTAAAGGGACAGGAATTGAAAGATTTCATCGCCGAGTGCACGGGAAACCACGAGTGACCTGGGGATGCCCCAGAGGTTGGGCTTGCATGGAAGCTATATGTCGATGGATCATCAAATGAAAATGGTGTTAGGGCAGGCCTTATTTTGGTATCCCTCGAGGGGCACGGGTTTCACATTGCCCTGAGCCTTGGGTTTGACGCCTCAAACAACAAAGCAAAGTATAAGGCGCTCATTGCTTGTCTCCGAGTAGCACTAAAGCTCAAAGCTGAGAGCCTCGAAATTTTCAGTGACTCACAGCTTGTAGTTAATTAGGTACTCGGGGAATACCATGCCAAGGGGACAAGAATGGCTAGTTACTTGGCAAAACCCCAAGAAATGCTACACAGCTTCAAAAACTTCACCATTTGACAAATGCCACGGGAATAGAACTCTAACGATGATGCCTTAGCCAAGATGGCAACCACTAAGGATGTTGAAATCATCAATGTAGTCCCCATTGATCACTTAGCTTCTCCGAGCATCTCAGGCCCTGAGGAAATGAAAGCAATCCAGCTACAAGACATGTGGATGGAGCCTATAGTGAAATACCTTGTCTGCAAGGAATTACCGCAGGATGAGAAAGTAGCTCGGAAGCTGCTTTATCAGGCTCCACGGTATGTTGACATGGATAGCAAGCTATATAATCAAGGATATTCATTGCCCTTACTCCGATGTGTGTCTAGGTAAGAGGAAAATCTGATACTCCGAGAAATGCATGAGGGTTTTGCGGGGACCACGCTGGGGGGCAGAGACTTGCCAAGAAGATCTTGAGATAAGGATACTTTTGGCCCACCATGAACGGAAATGCAATGGACTATATCAAGAAGTGTGACAAGTGCCAACGCTTTGCCAGTATACCTCGAGCTCCTCCAAATGAGCTTACCCTGATGACCAGCCTTTGGCCCTTTGCTGTCTGGGGGGTTGACCTTATCAGGTCATTGCCCACAGGTAAAGGAGGGGTGAAGTATACAATAGTGGCGATCAACTACTTCACGAAGTGGGTCAAGGTCAGCCACTCACTACAAACTCTTCTAAGAAGGCACTAGATTTCTTCATCAAGAACATCATTTGGCGCTACGGGTTCCCAAGGAAAATAGTCTCCGACAAAGGCATTCAGTTTGATAGCGAGGTGTTCATAGACTTCTGTCAGCAGCACAATGCTGTGAAGAGATTTTCCTCTATGGCCCACCCACAGCCAAACAGTCGGGTGGAAGCAGTCAACAAGACACTCAAAGCCACCTTGAAGAAAAGGCTTAAACTGGCAAAAGGCGCTTGGCCCGAGGAGCTGCCTAAGGCATTGTGGAGCTACCATACTACTGCCAGGACCTTCACTGGCCACTCACCATTTTCTTTGGCCTATGGTTATGAGGTCATGCTCCTAGTTCAGGCAACAATCTCCACACACCGACGGGATACGTATGATCCGACCACAAACTACACCTTACTCCAATAATCCCTAGACCTTGTAGAGGAGCTCTGTGAAGCTTCTCAGCTTCGAGTAGCATCTTACCAGCAGAAAGTGGCCAGGTATTTCAACTCTAAAGTGAAGGATAGAAAGTTTAGGGTCAGACATCTAGTGTTGCGAAGAGTCTTCTTAGCCATCTGAGACCCCGGTGCGAGAGTGCTGGGACCCAACTGGGAGGGCCCATACCAAGTTGAGAGCATTGTATGTCCGAGAACATACAAATTTGTAACGATCCCAAATTTGCTAATGAGGCTTAAAGGCCTTGATTAGCGTGCCAGGAGGGCATAATTAGAAAAGATATGGTTTGCATGTATATATTGATTTAAATGCATGATTCTATGATTAATAATGTTTGAATGATAATTTATGATAATATGATATATATATATGTGATATATGTGAGAACCACATTATTATGTGGGTAGGTCTGCAGAGCACGACTCGAGGCAATCCTAGGGCTAGTTAGCGGGGAAAAGTCACAACAGGGCTTAATAGCTGACTTTGGATAAGTCAAGGGTATTTTAGGTATCGGGTAGCTATTTAGACTATCGGGTTATGAAAATAAATATATGGAGATATATTTGAGGTTAGGAAGTCTAGGCGGGAATATTGGGGAATTTTACCGTTTTGCCCTCGGGGACGTTTCCGGCACCCCGAGCCTTGGGATTAACTTAGCAAGTAAGACAAACTTAAGGAAATCAGTAGACAGAAATATTAGACCGACTCTTTCTCAGCCCTTCTCTTTACTCTCTCATTCAAGGAAAGACAAAGAGGAAACCATTGAGCATTTAGTGAATCAAGCTGGGAATTGCTGAGAATTGAGGTGGGGATTTGGAGGCTTAGCTCAAGAATTAATCAAGGACTAAATTAGGGCTAAGGTAAGCATTTAATTTCCTTTTCTGTGGTTATAAATTTTGGGTGTTGGTTGGGTTTTGGTTGGGTTTTGAGGAAAATATGGTTTTGATGTTTAAAGACAGAATTAAGGAGGAAAGCTTGGGAATTAGCTTGGTTTTGGCTTGGTGAAGTGGTCCAGCATAAGAGGTAAGTCTCAATTCATGATTTAGAAGTTTTAATTTGGGTTTGAATGACTGGTTTGAGTGTTTATAGCTCTTGAGTTTCAGAAATTGAAAAAAGAATTCTAGTGTGTGTTAGGTTGGGTTTTCTGTGGAATTATGTTGCTTAAGTCATGCTAAAAGTGTTGTGATTGTTGGGTGTTGAAGTAGGGAGCTTAAGTGTGGTTTTGGCTAAGGTTTCAAGCCTAGAAATGGTAGGAATTCTGGGTTCGAAGGGAAGGGTCGCGGCTCTGTTCTAGAGCGCTGCGACCCTAGGATGAAGATGAGTCAAGGAGGCTCAGCCAGGGGTGAGCGCCGCGGCGCCCATTGCAAGGATCACAGCGCGTGTCTTTGCCCAGGGTGGTCCTTGGTTCTGTTTTGAGGCTAGGGTCGCGGCTAAGCTTCAAGGGTCGGGGCCCTTAGTTTTGCACTTGAACTTTTGGGGATTTTAGGCATGGGAATGTGGTCTAGTATGCTCGGGATTGATTTCACCACCGTGTTTGGTGGAAATCAGATTCCCGGAAGTTAGTTTTGTGACTGAAAACCTATATTTGAGTATTAATGGAACCCTATACATTGGTTGTGACTAGGTGATAAAAGCTTAGGCTCGAGAAAGGATCGTGCTTGATGAGTGTTGCTCATAAACAATAACCTTAAAGACTAAAGGTAAGAAAACTGCACCTGGTCGAATATAAGTGACGGGACTAAAGGTTCCCTATTGTGAATGCTTGAAAAGAGGGTATTATGCCATGCAAGCCATTTAGTGAACCAACGGCCTAAGGGTGCCAAGGGTTACACTAGCGCACAAGGTGCGGCTCGGCCACTGGTAGCCGAGGACAGCTTAATATGCACTGAGCTCGGTTTAAGCGGGTCGAAGTCAATGGGTTAAACAGAGGGTGCGGCCTAAGTTTTCGGCCCTAATTATTATGTGATATAAATGTTATAGGTGTTTTATTGCATCCTTGACTCTGAATATATATCGATTGACTATTGTGGATTATTTGATGAGAGTTCATGCTTAGTGAGTTTGTTATCTGTTTCTACTGTTTGTGTTGCACATGTTTTCTTGCTGGGCCTTGGCTCACGGGTGCTACATGGTGCAGGTAAAGGCAAGGGCAAGTTGGATCATCCTTGATTAGAGAGCTCAGCGGGCGGAATGTACATGACTAGCTGCTCAGCCACCACGGTTGAGGTTTAGGCAGGGACGCGAGACCCAAAGATTGTCTATTTTGCCTTAGTATGGCTTACCTGTGTTTATATACTTTTGGAAGTCTGTAAATCAACTTTCAACTCTGCTCCTTTTGGGATCCCGTGTTTATAGCAGTTTAATTATATAAAATGAGTCTTTTAAGACTAAAACCTTTTTAACCCTAGTTCTTACATGTTTAATGACACGTTTTCAAATTGATGACTTGATTAGCATGTCTTGCACCTTTAAAAGTACACAGTGTAGCGGTCTTGGCTATCCAGGGCGTTTCAAAATTAGCCTGACTGAGTGGGGAATTAATACCCCATGCCTAGAATGTCGAGCATTTGTGCTGGTATAACCAGTGATATGAGCATTAAATTTATTAATTTTGTAATCTCCTTGTAGCCTCTAGGCACAATTAATGGAAACTATGTAGACAAAGCACGGTAAAAAAAATTCAAGAGATTCTACTATATTTGTTAGTTTCCTTTATTCTGTATGTATAACTCGTAGAGCACCCGCTAGCTGGCCTGGACAAGTGAATGCAGACTAGTCTCTGATCACTTGGGGAGCATGGAGTTAGGGCAGCCTCGCAGAGTACCAAGCCTCGCTGAGGGTGACCTAGGACACTAAGCTTGTCAAAAGCTGAATAAGCCTAGTGTCAGTATCCCGAGAATAGAAAAACCAAGAAAACTAAAAAGTCTTCAGTCCACGACCTAAGAAACCAAGCTTGTTCAAAGTGAGGTAGGCTTAGCGTCTAGGGATTGGATACTAAGAATTCTAGTAGCGGGAGAATGGACTTAGGTCACCTCCTGTGGACATTGCGCCCGAGGAGCACTGACCAAGTCCCTTGATCTCGAGATGTGGACGAAAGATCGAGTCCTCCGTACTCAGTCCTGAGGCATGGACTTAGATCAACTCCCATGGACACTGGGCTCGAGGAACGCTGACCAAGTCCCCAGTAAGCCACAAGAAAAAATAGCATCGGGAAGTCGACGACTTGGGAAGCTAAGCTAGTTGACAAGTGAAGCGTCCCTAATGTCATGAGACCCCACAGCTAACTGGTCTAAGAAATACCCAGTGCCAAAGAGATCCAAGTAATGCGATATCGGGTTTAGCAATTTCTCTCGAGGACAGCGAGCACCCGAGGAGTAATAACCAAATCCCAATCTTCGAGATGTGAACGGAAGTCCGAGCCGTCAGTACTCGGGAACGAGCCTAAGTCGCCTAAGACTTAAGCAGAATATTGCAATACCTTGCACTAATAGCATCAAAATAGCATAAGAGTGGACTTAGTGTTACCTTCCGTGGACTCCGTGCCCGAGAAGTAACAACCAAATCCCTCAGTCTTGAGATTCGATTGGGGGCTCGAGTCACTAGCACTCGGAGCCAGGAATCGACCAAGAGTAAAAACCCAAGTTGCACAAGAATGGACTTCGGTCACCTTCTGTGGACTCTGTGCTCGAGAAATAATAACCTAGTCCTATGATCTCAAAATGCGAACGGAAGCCTGAGTCGTTGGAACTCAGAGATAGATCTCGAGTGTTAAGACTTGAGTTTCAAAAAAAAAGGAACTCGATAGCCTGAACCTAGGATGATGAGTTCACGGCTTCCACATGATTAGGTCTTGAGTTTCATACTCGGGTCAAATCAAAAGGTCCAAGCTGACCCACTAGTGGCCACGTACCCGGGGGGCAGGTGGCTTAGTGAAAATGACCTCCTAGGGACCCGAGTCATTGGAACTTGGTAACACAGGAAGACATTAAAGTTATTTTCATGGACATTGGGCCTAGTAGAAAACACTAAATGTCCTAAGAGTTAGCACTAAGGCAAAAACCTCTAGTGCAAACAGACCCCCTCGAAGCCAGAGTTATTGAAACTCGAGGGCACAGGATAGTCAAGTGCCCTCACTTGACCCCGCATAAAATTTACTCTTAGGACCATGAGCCTAAGAGAGAACACTAAATGAACAAGCATCTGGACACTGCCAAAAAGATCCTCAAGCTCTAAGTACCGCAGAATGGCCCCGTCCTGAGTCGTTGGAACTCGGGGAGCCAAATCACATTAAAGTTACTCTCGAGGACCATGAGCTAAGAAAAGTAGTTAAAGGCTCGATTTTTCGAGACTCGAACACAAGACCTAAGTCAGCGACTTGGAATCCTCGTGGGTTACGATTATGCGAAGTTGAATCAACAAAGTCCATGTTTCCTATTTACTAAGCTTTAGTTTGATGATAATAGTAGTCATGGCAATAAATTAGTGCAGTTGTGTTGATGGTGAGAACTCATCAACCAAGTTAGATCGGAAAACCTATGAGCCTAAGAGTAAACAGAGAGTGGTAAAGAAGTGTAGAAGAACTTATGATGGCTATATGGACTTAGAATCAAGTTGCAAAATGAACATGGGGAGAATATTTGTAATGCCCCAAAATTCTTAATGTGGTTTAATGATTGGATTAGTAGGCCGGGAGGCAATAATTGATTTATTATGCCATTAAATTATTATATGCATGTTTATGTGAATTATATTATAATATGATGGGTCCACATTTCATTATAAGGGAATTTTGGTAATTTGGCCCGTTGAGGGCATATTTGTATATTTTGGTGCATGTTTGTAACTTATGGATGAGATCCCATTATTATGTGGATATGTTCGAGCTATTCAGCATGAGACGATCTTAGGATGCAAGTTAGCAGTTTTGTCATAACGGGGTCAATTATTGGGATATTGGATAATGATAATGATTATTTGAGGATATATTGGGAGTTAGTGAGATCGGGTGGAAATTCTGGGAGTTTTGACTATTTTTCCCCCGGCGACGTTTTTGGGACCCCAAGCTTTAGGATTTACTTGAGACTACTTAAGCTTGAAGTAACCTATCAGAATGAACACTACGTTCAAACACCTTTTCTCTGGCACCCGTTATCCTTTTGACCGTTCGTTGCAATTTCGAAGGAAACTTGGGTTAGGAGTCGGAATCAAGCGAGGATTGAGGCATAGCGATCCTAGGAAAGATTAGAAGCTTCTTAACCAAAGGATTTAGTGGGAAACAACTTAATCAAAGGTAATTTAAGCTTTAAGTTTTGAGTTTTAGAGTTTCTAAGCTCTGATTTAGATTTTGTGTGTTGATGAGTTTTTTATTTGTTTGAGCCTCGGGATTTGATGATTTTGGATCATTGGGATGTTTGGGAACTTTGAATTTTGGATTTAGAGATGTTTAGGTAGGTTTTTGGAAGGATTTAAAAGTGGAAAATTGGGGTTATGGCTGAGTTTCCAGGTGGGGTCGCGGCCTGAGCTTGGTGCAAATGGGCGGTGGCGCTGAAGGGCCTGGGGGCCGCAGCGCTGGGGAAGGAGCGTTGCGGTGCTTGGTGTAGGTGCCTGAGGCTGGCGCCTCTATCATGGCTGGGGTTCGCAGCTCAAAGAGGTGGGGTCACGACACTTGAGGGTTTTTGTGGCCAAAGTAGTGTTTTGATCATGGGAACTCAAACCTTAGGCCTCGGGATTGTTCCTACTACCCGGTTTAGTGGGATTCGATGTCCTAGAGGCTAGGTCTTGGTTTGGGAACCTTTGTTACTCATTTTATTGATGGAATTCTATATTTGGTTATGACAAGGTGACCGCTAAGGAACTAAAAGACAGATCGTTCTCAAGGGTCATTCTTTTACTAATTCTCGCTTGAACCAGAGGTAAGAAAACTGCACCCTATACGTGACATGCATGATTATTCTTGAGGCATGTTGAATGTTTAAATGTGGACGTTGATTGCATATCGAATGCTTAGCTAATCTTGCTCATTTTTTCATGACACTGACTGAATAGTCAGAATTTTCAATGGTGTTAGTATTAACTATGAAGTTGTGATTCATTAGTCAAGTTTGGCAGTAGTAATGAGCATTGGTCACATGGTATTGACTAATGAGTCAAGAATGGTCTTAGCATGTTTAATGCAAGCCAATAAAGATTAGATCTAATCGAAATTTGCATTGAATGACTCAAATGAGCGTTAATGCCGGACCGACCTCAAGTTCGATGAAAACTAAAAGTGCTTGTCTAGCCAAAGGTTAGTCACTTAGAGCCAGGGCCAGAGAGCCCCAGTGACTGCTTAGTAACATGGTTGTGGGTGCCGAGCCCGTAGTGACTACCCATCAATTACTCATTTGGGCCAGAGAGCCCTAGTGACTGTTTAGTCTCATGGCTATGGGTGTCGAGCCCCGTAGTGACTTGCTCGTCAGTCACTCATTATGGTTTACCAGAACCTCAAGTGTTAAATCACTCATCTAATTAGAGCTATATGCTCCTTCATGGTTAGCATAACCACAAAGTGATATTCACTCATCTGTTTAGAGTTGTAAGCTCTGTATGATTATAATGATCATCATTTGATAATATTTACATGTAGTATTGAGTTTTCTTGCTGGGCTTTGGCTCATGGGTGCTATGTGGTGCAGGTAAAAGGAAAGAAAAGCTCACCCAGCCTTGAGTGGAGAGCTTAAGTGGTGATGTGTACATATGCGGCCGCTTGACCACCACGGCTAAGGAGTTCCTCAGAGGAACTAGGGGGTTTGCCCAATTTTTGCCGCTTAGGTCTGCGGGTTGTAAATTTTAAAGTGTAATGACCATTTTGGATTGTAAATAACTTGTAAATGTTTTGATGGGCCCATGAACAGTTTTATGATTTAAATAAAATATATCATTTCCTTTTGAGTGTTTTTCCACCTTAACCTATTAATAACACCTAGAAGCACACTTATAACCAAAAAATTCGATTAGCGAGTTAAGCACGGTTCAAAGTTCACAGTAATGGTCCTGGAGTAACCAGGGAATTACAACTTGGTATCAGAGCGTGCCAAGGTTTAGGGTTCCTATAGACTGGCTGGGCATGTACAATCACCACTGAAGACAAGCTCAACTCATGGTTTGGTAACTATTTATGTGGTTATATATTTAATTGCTTAAATATAGTATAAATATTTTACCTGTTTACATGGGATACCTGGATAAGGTTATGCCTTAAATACTACATCTTCAGCAAGAGTGTGCTAAATAGTACTGATATTGCTGGAACATAGTCATTAGTATTGTTCATTGTGAACTATTATCTGATACATGTTGAGTGTTAAATGCTATAATCATGTATCCATTTATATACTTGTATCACTGTGGAATTTGGTGATTATCTGTTGATCTTGGACCATGAGGCGGCAAGAGGTTTTGTTATTACTGCTTAATTGGTCGCATTTATTGTTTCAACAAGGTTTAAGTGATAAGAATGATTCCAAGACAGACAGATTCATCAGTTGGCCAGGGTGATCAAGGCCAGAATAATAATCAGGGTTAGATTCCACAGCCAGCTCCTGAGAACTGGAAGCAATTATTTAATGATCTGCATGCTACAGTATTGAGGCAGGAAGAAGAACTCTACCTCCTGAGACAACAGCATGTTCCTCCAGTAGCCAGTGTATCTGAGGCACCTCCGATATCGGTGCCAGCAGCTGAGCAGCTGCCTGGGGTTGGTAACAAATGGGAGCCTCTCTACGAAAGGTTCAGAAAGTAGCAACCTCCAGTTTTTTAAGGTAGTGCAGATCCTGCTAAAGCTGAGCAGTAGATGAGCATGATTACCACCATCCTGGACTTTATGAGGGTGACTGGTAATGAGAGGGTGACTTATGCCATGTATATGTTTCAGGAGTATGCCCGAATTTGGTGGGAATTTATATCCCAGACCAGAAACATTAATGCCCTGAGTTGGGAAGAGTTTCAGACTCTGTTCAGCGAGAAATATTATAATGATGCCATTAGGGCAGCAAAAGCTGAGGAGTTCGTCAGGTTACTTCAGGGGAGTTTGTCAGTGACTGAGTATGCCCTGGAGTTTGATCGATTGACAAAGTTCGCCATGGAGCTGGTGTCCACTGATGGGACCAGGAGGGAGAGATTTCTCCAGGGGCTACAGCCTAGATTAGCCCGTGATGTTCATGTTACCACTATGGCTGGGGTTAATACCTATGCACAGGTGGTTGAGAAGGCACTCACAGTTGAGAGTGCAGAGAATAAGATCTGGCGAGATAATGCATCCAAAAAGGAGTTTAGGAGAACAGGTTCTCCTTTTGTGGGTTCAAGTAGGGGGTGGAGACCCCAGTGATTAGAAGAGGAAGGTTCCTGAAACCTTCCCAGTTCCAGGTCCTGATATGCGGCCCCGTGGTATTTCAATGGGTCATCAAGGTGGTAGTGAAGCCTGGAAGACTCGTCCGGAATTCCCTAGATGTAAGAGGCATCATTTGGGAGAGTGTAGGGCAAAGGCCTACTTTTTGTATGGAGCAGTGGGTCATTTTAAGAAAGACTTCCCTAAGGAAAGAAAGGAAGAACCCAGGAAAGCGGACAGCTCGGCCCCAGCCCGAGTGTTCGCATTGACACAAGCAGAAGCTGAGGCTTCTCCCTCAATTGTTACAGGTCAGATTCCTAGTACTGGAACCCCTTATAATGTTTTGATTGATTCTGGTGCTGCACATTCTTAGACTGTGTAGACTATGTGATTTTTATGCTGTGGGGTTTGGAACTTTATTACCCACTGGGGAGTTGGTAGTATCCGGGAGGTGGGTCAAATCTTTGCCAGTGATAGTAAAGGGCAAACAGTTGTCAGTGGACTTGATAGAGTTAGTTATGACTGACTTCGATATGATTCTTGGTATGGACTGGTTAGTGAAGTATGGGGCAACCATTGGTTGCAGAAGGAAGATGGTCACCTTTGAGCCTGAAGGTGAGGATCCTTTTGTGTTTGTTGGTACTGTGCATGGACCTCGCATACCTATGATATTTGTACTGAGGGCTAGAGATCTATTGCAAGGAGGTTGCATTGGATTCTTAGCCAGTGTGGTTGACACCACTCAGGTCGTGCCAGTAAGACCAGAAGTGATCAGGCTAGTCTGTGAATTCTTGGATGTGTTTCCAGAAGATTTTCCAGGGTTGCCACCACACAGAGAAATTAAGTTTGTGATAGATTTGGCACCAGGGACGGAGCCAGTGTCTAGAGCACCTTACATAATGTCCCCAGCTGAGTTAAAAGAATTGAAAGTATAGTTGCAAGAGCTGTTGGATTTGGGTTTTATCAGACCTTGCTTCTCACCTTGGGGAGCGCCAATTCTATTTATGAAAAAGAATGATGGCTCTCTGAGGATGTGCATTGATTGCAGGGAACTGAATAAGTTAACAATCAAGAACAAGAATTATTTGCCAAGGATAGATGATTTGTTTGATCAGTTGCAAGGTAAAAAGGTATTCTCAAAGATCGACCTTCATTCTGGATATCATCAGTTGAGAGTCAAGGATGGAGATATACTGAAGACTGTTTTTCGCACCAGGTATGGGCATTATGAGTTCTTAGTCATGTCTTTTGGATTGACTAATGCCCCAGCTGCTTTTATGGATCTAATGAATAGAGTGTTCAAGGATTATCTGGACCAGTTTGTTATCGTCTTCATCGATGATATCCTGGTTTATACTCAGTCAAAGTTAAAGCATGAACAACATTTGAGATTGGTTCTATAGTGACTGCCTCAATCTTGGGCATATTGTCAGTAAGGAGGGGATTAAGGTAGATCCAACGAAGATTGAGGCAGTCAGAGATTGACCAAGGCCAAAGAATGCTTCTGAGGTTAGAAGTTTCCTTAGATTGGCAGGTTATTATAGGTGTTTCGTGGAAGGGTTCTCTAAGATTGCTACCTCATTGACTGAACTGACACGCAAGAATCAGAAATTTGTGTGGTTAGACAAGTGTGAGAACGGCTTCCAGGAATTGAAGCAGAGATTGATTACAGCTCCAGTTCTGAGTCTTCCAACAAATCAGGAGAAATTTGTGATTTACTGCGATGCTTAACATCAAGGTTTGGGCTGTGTTCTGATGTAGTCAGGGAAGGTAATTGCTTAAGCCTCACGTCAGCTGAAGGAGTATGAAAAGAGATATCCCACTCATGATTTAGAGTTGGCGACTGTGGTCTTTGCTTTAAAGGTATGGAGGCATTAGCTTTATATGGAGAAGTGTGAGATCTATACAGACCACAAGAGCCTGAAATACTTCTTCACGTAGAAAGATTTGAATATGAGACAAAGGCGTTGGCTGGAGTTAGTAAAAGATTATGATTGTGAGATTTGTATCATCCAGGAAAAGCCAACGTGGTAGCTGCTGCTTTAAGCCGGAAGGGTCCGGGGCAGATTTATGGTACGAGACTGATAGCTAGAGAGTTAGCTGATGATATGACCAGAGCTGGTATAGAGTTGTTGGTGGGTCAGTTGGCCAATATTACGCTACAATCTACACTATTGGAGAGAATCAAGGAGGGTCAGTCGGGTGATCTACAACTGATCAAGATAAGAGAGGATGTTTTGGCTGGAGCATCCAGAGATTATACAGTGTCTGAATTGGGCTTGTTGAGATACAAGGGGCAGATATGTGTTCCGTTAGACACCACTTTAAGACGAGAGATTCTGGATGAATCTCATACTACACCTTACTCTTTGCATCCAGGAACCATGAAGATGTATCAGGATGTAAGATCATTGTCTTGGTGGCCGGGGATGAAGAGGGATGTAGTGGAGTATGTGGTTAAGTGCTTAACATGTCAACAGGTCAAGGCTGAGCATCAGAGGCGGGCAGGGTTATTGCAGCCTCTGGATATCCCATAGTGGAAATGGGAGGACATCACGATGGATTTCGTAGTGGGGTTACCCAGGACTGTTGGTCAACATGATTCTATTTGGATTATAGTGGATCGCTATATCAAGTCAGCTCACTTCTTTCCAGTGAGGACTACATATAAAGTTGATCAGTATGCAGATCTCTATGTGAGATAGATCGTGCGCCTCCATGGAGCACTAAGGTCAATCGTGTCAAATCAGGACCCTACTTTTACTTCCAAGTTCTGGGGGAGTTTACAGAAGGCCATGGGAACACAATTGAAGTTTAGTACTGCTTATCATCCTCAGACAGATGGGCAATCTGAGAGGACGATTCAGATATTGGAAGACATGCTGCGAACATGTGTGCTGGACTTTGGTGGACCCTGGAGTAAGTATCTACCTTTGATAGAGCTTTCCTAAAACAACAGTTATCAGTCTACCATTGGAGTTGCACCTTATGAGATGTCGTATGGTAGGAAGTGCAGATCTCCCATTCATTGGGATGAGACAGGTGAAAGGAGATACTTGGGTCCTGAGGCAGTTCAGAGGACCGGTGAGGCCACTGAGAAGATTAGACCTTGGATGCTCACTTCTTAGAGTAGACAAAAGAGCTATGCAGATCCCAAGCGCGTGAACATGGAGTTCCAAGTGGGAGACTATGTCTTCCTTAGAGTCTCGCCATGGAAAGGGGTGAGGAGATTTGGGAAGAAGGGTAAACTGAGCCCTAAATTTGCAGGTCCATTTGAGATCCTAGAGAGGATTGGTCAGTTGGCTTACAGGTTGGCCTTACCTCCGGTATTGTCGGCCGTGCATAACGTGTTTCATGTTTCAGCTCTTCGGAGGTATGTATTTGATGTGACTCATGTTTTGAGCTATGAAGATATGGAGCTAGAGGCAGATCTCTCCTATGAGGAACAGCCAGTCCAAATACTTGATAGAAAGGACAAGGTCCTCAGGAATAAGACGATACCTTTGGTTAAGGTATTGTGGAGGAACAGCAAGGTCAAGGAAGCGACCTGGGAGCTGGAGTCAGATATGCAGAATCAGTATCCCGAGCAGTTCAGGTAAATTTCGATGACGAAATTTTTTTAAGGAGGGGATAGTTGTAATGCCCTAAAATTCCTAATGCGGTTTAATGATTGGATTAGTAGGCCGGGAGGGCCATAATTGATTTATTATGCCATTAAATTATTATATGCATGTTTATGTGAATTATATTATAATATGATGTTAAATGCATGCATGTGGGTCCACATTTCATTATAAGGGCATTTTGGTAATTTGGCCCATTGAGGGCATATTTGTATATTTTGGTGCATGTTTGTAACTTATGGATGAGATCCCATTATTATGTGGATATGTTCGAACTATTCGGCATGAAACGATCTTAGGATGCAAGTTAGCAGTTTTGTCATAACGGGGTCAATTATTGGGATATTGGATAATGAGAATGATTATTTGAGGATATATTGGGAGTTAGTGAGATCATGAGGAAATTCTGGGAGTTTTGACTATTTTGCCCCCGGGGATGTTTTTGGGACCCCGAGCTTTAGGACTTACTTGAGACTACTTAAGCTTGAAGTAACTTGTCAGAATGAAAACTACGTTCAAACACCTTTTCTCTGCCACCCGTTATCATTTTGACCGTTCGTTGTAATTTCGAAGGAAACTTGGGTTTTAGAAGTTGGAATCAAGCGAGGATCGAGGCATAGCGATCCTAGGAAAGATTAGAAGCTTCTTAACCGAAGGATTTAGTGGGAAACAACTTAATCAACGATAATGTAATGACCCAAAATTACTAATAAGGGCCTTGATTAGTGTGTCGGGAGGGCATAATTGGAAGTTATGTGAAATAATGGTGAAAATGCATGATTATGTGATATGCATGATCCTATGCTTATATGGATATGTGAAATGCATGTTTATGAGTATTAGATAAGCATGCGGGCCCTGTCTAGTCTGTAAGGGCATAATTGTAATTTTAGCCCGTTATGGCATAAATGGGATTATTTATGATAACTGTTGAGACCACATTATTATGTGGATATATTTATGTTTGCAACATTCGACCCGAGACAGTCTTGGGGAGCAGTTTAGCCAGATAGTCACCGGTGGGAATAATTAGTGGTTAGTGGCATTTTGGTAACTTAGGTGACTATAAGTAACTCTTGAGGATAGTTGTTATAAGTGGGAATATGGCATTCTTGCAAGAGGTTAAGGAAAAGTCTAGGCTGCCCTTGAGGATTAGTTAGAGTCTTTGTTAGAGGGGAGGGCAATTGTGTCATATGGCTTTAGTAGTATATAGGCTTTGGCTGAAGAAAGGTTTGATACGTTTCTCTCATTTTTTTGGCTTATACATGGGTTATTTTTGGGAGCTCTAGAGAAAACCAGGAACCAAAAAGAAGAAAGACCTCTGATCTTGTGGGATCAAGTGGGGAATCAAACCAAGGAATCTAGAGGGTGTTCTACATATTTAAGGTAAGGATTTTAAGTGGTTATTTTGTGGAATTCAGTCAAGAAATGTTATGGTTTGAGAGTTGAGTTGTGTTTTGTCTTGTGGATTATTGGAGTGAAATTCAGCTTGGGAATCAAAGGATTTGGGCTTGGAGTTGAATTTGAAAGAGGCTCAGGGACGAAATTCTACTCAAGGTAAGGGTTCTATGTATCTTTGAGGTTATTAGCTGGTGTGGTTTAAGTTTGGTAAAGTTTGAAACCACTTTGTGATTTTGAGTTTGGAGGAATGTTTGGGTGTGTTTCTGGTGTTCATAAGTTGTTATACTATTTATATGAAGTTCTAGGTCGAATTAGGGACGTGGGTGTGCTTGGGTATTGATTTGGAAGAGTTTTGGCACGGGAAAAATGCTAGGGAAAACCCAGTTTTCTGGGTTCACGTATGAGCGTCGCGGCCCTGTTCTTCCGTGCCGCGGCGCTAGGTTGAATCAGGAGGAGGGAACCACTCTGGGCGCCGCGGCCCTATAGGGTTGTGCCACGGCGCTAGGCTAATTTCAGGAAAGGGGAAAATTGAGTTTTTAGGGTTTTGGCTCAGGGGGCTCGGGGGACGCTTCTGCTACCTTGTGTGGGGAAACGGGGGGTCCCGAGAGCATGGGATTGGTTCTGGGAAATGATTATGAATTAATTAGTAATGAGAGTGCTATGTATGGTTGTGACTAGGTGAATACTTGGGCTCGGGGCAGAATCGTGCTCGAGAGCTATCTTTCTTAATCAAAGCACTTGGAATTAAAGGTAAGAAACTGCACCCGGTTGTATAAATATGTTGGGACTAACGGCTCCCTATACTTGTATGCATTATTGTACGATGGTATTACGCCATGCAAACATGAAATATACGGCCTAAGAGTGCCAGGAACAATATTGGCGCACAGGGCGCGGCTCGGCCACTGGTAGCCGAGACAGCTTAATAATCACTGAACTCGGTTTAAGCGGGTCAGAGTCAGTGGGGTGAACACTGGGCTTGGCCTAAGCGAGCCAAATACAGTGGATTAAATAGAGGGTGCGGCCTACGGGCGTCAACCCTAGTTGTTGCTTGACATGTATACTATTATTAATTTGATGTATATGATATGTTGAATATCTGGAAACTAGATCATTGGTTATTGACTAATGTCCTGGATTGAATGAATGATATGGCTTGCTGGGTAATTGATTAATGTCTTGTAAATCATTTGGTTATGCTCTGTGAACTACTTGGTTATTGATATTGATTGTGCTATGATATTATGTTTTCTTGCTGGGCCTCGGCTCGCGGGTGCTGCGTGGTGCAGGTAAAGGCAAGGGTAAGATGAGTCGACCATGGGTTGGAGAGCTCTGGGGGCGAGGGGTACATTGTCAGCTTCTCGGCTGCCACGGTCGAGGGTTTGTACAGGGACAGAGACCTAAACTTTGTATTTTTCCATTAGAGTGGCTTTGATTATTTATAACATTTGGAAATCCTGTAATTATGTCATTTAAACCCTGATTTGGGATCCCATGTACCAAACATTTATTTTAATGAAAATTATTCATTTATAACCAAAATCTTTTAAACCTAACCTATTTATGTCTCTAGATTCACATTTTTTTATTTAAATGACTTGATTAGCAAGTCTCGCACTATTTCGAACACACAGTGTAACGGTCTTGGTTATCCAGGGCGTTACAAATTGGTATCAGAGCGTCCTAGGTTTAAGGGTTCCTGAAGATAAGCTGGACATGTACACTCGCCACTAAAGACAAGCTCGACTCAGGGTTCTGTAATTGAATATATGAGACTATGTGCTTAAGTTCTTGATTAAAATATGAATATATTATGTTGTATGACTGTAGGGAGCATGAGAAACTGATAAGGCCTTGCCCTTGACTATTGTGTGATGAGATTGAGGCGTACTGAACAGCATTGCTATTGCATGTGAATGAATACTTGGATAATGGTTTGCATACTGATTGTCTGTGGTTAACTGCCTTAATTGAATTTATATGTTGTACCTGTTTATAGTATGTAGGAAGCATGGTAAAGTGTGAATGTACCTGGTAGTAATGAAATTTGGTAGCTAAATGTATAGAATTGTGGATTAGAGTTTATTATGCTTTATGTGTGCATGATTATTGTGGTTATTTGGACCTGGTTGCGGATTGGTTCGGAGTATGGACCTCAAGGCTGAGGAGCTTAGTCAGCAGTGGCGGTTGAATTCAAATTGTTTGCGTCCAGAATGGTTAAGTGGACTTGGCATTGTTTTATGGGGGGGTTGCAAATGATAGTGGGGTTGGAAACCTCCATCTTCCCCTGAAGGTCGCAGCAGGTGTTCGAAGTATGTGAGTAAGTTGTGGGGTTTAATAGCTGAGACTAGATGGAAGAATAGCAGACTTCTCTGGGGAAGGAGTTGCTTTGTGTACTTTGAGAGTGAGATTACAAGTGTTGGTTTAATATGGTAATACAGACAGATGAGAGTACTATAGGGAAGGCCTAAAAGGCGTTACCCTCTGGTTTTGAGGAAGGTTTGGGTTTGCCTAAGAATTGGATGGTGGATGGGCAAAGCTAATTCTATCCTTGGTTATAAGAAGATAAGAGATAACGACTAAGGAGTTGCGCTAAGTATTTGTGACAGAAGGGTACCCAGAAAGGGTATTCAGTGTAACGCCCTGGATAGCCAAGACTGTTACACTATGTGTTTACAAATGTGTGAGACTTGCTAATCAAGCCGTGTAGTTGGAAACGTGTTACAGCAACTAAAGTTGAACTAGGGTTAAAAGATTTCGGTCTCAAAAGTTTCATTTCTTATAATCAAACATTTTCTTTACATGGGATCCCAGAAGTAGTAAAGTTAAAAGATAGTTTACAAAATTTCTAGATAAAAGTACAGTTACTTGCCACTCTAAGGGCAAAACAGATAATTAGGCTTTTCTCGTCCTGTTCCACTCCTCGGTCATGGCGGCCGATCAGCTGACTATGTACATTCAGCCCCAAAACTCTCCATCTCAAGACTGGTCCAATTTGCACTTGCCTTTACCTGCACCACGTAGCACCCATGAGCCAAGGCCCAGCAAGAAAACACAATAACATAGCATATTCATCAAGCAAACAACCAGACAACTCATGCAGTATAATCATATACTCAACATTCCAAATATTCACATTAATCAAGTATTCAGCATACCAAGTACATCATTTCATATCAATAATCAATTCACATATGATAACCATGGTTAATGCCCTTAGGCCGCACCCTCTATTTATCACAATGACTCCGGCCCGCTTAAACCGAGCTCAGTGAATATTAAGCTGTCCTCAGCTACCAGTGGTTGAGTCGCGCCTTGTGCGCAAGTAATATTTACGGCACTCTTAGGTCGTTCATCACATGTCCCATGGCATAATACCATCTATGACATCATACAGATATAGGGAGCCCTTAGTCCATCACAAACACATAACCGGATGCAGTTTTCTTACCTTTAGAGTCTGATAGCTTTGTTCAATTAAACCCTCAAGCACGATCCCGTCTGAGCCCTAGAGTACACCTAGTCACGGTCTCAAGTTAGAGCCAACTCCAAACTTCAATTCCAAAACCTAGCCTCGGGACCAATCCCGAGCCCTCGGGAAGCCCTACTTCCACCAAACGGGGTGGTGGAATCAAACCCCAAGCCCCCGGGCAAAAACCCTAAGAAATAACCCAAAAATCCCTTTCTGGGAAAAGGGTAGCACTACAGCGCCCTAAAGTGGGCGCTACAGCGCTACAAGTAGAGCCAACAGGCTCCCAAACACTCAAGCCTAGTGTTGTGGCGCCCTAAGGCTAGCGCTACAGCGCTAGTCACAGCCAGGCAATACCCAGACTTCTCCTCTTCAAATTTCCTCGAGCCAAACCTTTCCAAACCTCAACCAAACTTCAAAACAAGCCTCCCAACATCTCCAACTCATCCCAAACAACCTAACCACAAATAATTCAATCACATGCACCCCAAAATACAAAAATCACCATGGCTGAACTTAGAGCTCAAAAACTCAACAGAACAGCAGAAATCACAAAACTTAGAGCTAGGATTTCTTACCTTTGATGGATGAATTCAGCCTAGGTTATCCTCCACACTTCCTTAGCCTTCACCTCCTCAAACTCTTAGGCTTAATTCCCTAGAATTCCCACAGAAACTCAGTTTAGAAATACCATCTCAGCCAAAACCAAAAACACAGGAGAGAAACCTAGAAACTTACCTCAGATGGATGGACAACCCTTGCTAACTCTTCAAACCAAACCAGCGGTCCTAGCCTCAAGCTCCTGCCCAAACTCTCCCTGAGTTACAGCTTCAAATTCCCTCAATAAATGGGGAAGAGACCTCCAACCGAGAGAGAGAAAGATAGACTCATGTTTTCCCTTTTGTCCTTTCCTTCTTCTTTTCTTCTTACTTCTTTTAGTTTCTACTATCCTCTAAACTTTCCACTAATGAAATAAAGCCAAAACAACATTTATCTGATTCTAAACACCAAAAGACCATATTGCCCTCCCACTTATAGCTAAGCTTTTAAGCAACCTAAGGGCATTTTAGTCATTACACCCAATTCCCGCTAATTCCTCGAATGTCTCTAATATTTACCGCTTACTTCCCGACACCTAAATAATCACCAATTATATTCCTCAATATCAAAATAGACTCCAATATATTTCCTAAATTCCCAGAAATACCCCCAGGCTCGCCCCGAGCCGGGTATAAATCCCCGCCGTGACGTTTTCACTAAACCGCTCACTAGGATCGCCTCGAGTCATAGATTACAAATATATCCACATAATAATGTGGTCTCAACAATTTATCTCAGTTATTTACATTTATGCCCTCAACGGGCCAAAATTACGAATATGCCCTTCTAACCTAATCAGGGCCTACATGCATACTAATACACAGAGTCATGCATCACAGATATCCAAATAATCTTATAACATAATTTTAATGATTAAATTACATATAATCATGTTGTGCCCTCCCAGCACACTAATCAAGGCCCTTAAGCTTTATTAGTGAATTTGGGTTGTTACATTCAGACCGGGGTATTAGGATGATGGGTTGGAAAGAACTCGAATGGTGATTTGATAAAAGAAGTTATAAATACATAGTTTGAGCTATGGAGACTAATAGGTTTATAAGCCTGATTTGAAATGATAAGGTAACAATAGTGTATGTCAATGAGTTTTGTGAGTTGGGTAATTCATTTTGGGAAATTGGTACAGGTGGGGGTGGCTGGAAATGATGACTCGTTTAAGGACTAAACTCTGGAAGGGTCTAGAGCGTCAGGGTCGCTCCAACGTATGAGATCTTCATATGTATTTAGGTAGCGGAGAGGACCATGTTATTTGAGATATATGGAATGAAGTATAAGTGATAACTCTATGATATAGAGTTATTTATTTGACTTTTACACTTAATTATGCATAAAAAGAGTGATGACTTTGGTGTTTGTTTGTCAATTTTAAGTTGTTATCTATCTATATAATTAGTTGATCTAATATTGGAGTCTTACAATATTTTGGGTTTAAATTGGAATTAAATAACTAATCTTGTTCTATTTTTCTGTGTAAAAAGGGAATCAAGCTATCCATGGAAGGATTGAAGAAGAAAAATTGGAAGTTTGGTTTGGAAGCAAAAGCTGAAACTTTCCAGATTGCTAAAATTCATGCTGCAGCATGCTGGAGCTCACTTGCTGACGTGGAAATTAAAGGCAGCTGTGTCATTTCTTTTTAATTCGTGGCTAGGTGGCATGGGTCCATAACTGGTGCCAGCTGGAGTTATTTTTGGGCAGAAAAGTGGTCCAATTTAGTGGGCCTAAGTGGAGGAAAAGAAGGTGGGCTTTCCAATTGGAAAGCATGATGTTTTTGTACCCTAATTTGGAAAAGAAACCACAATAGCCGTATCACCTTAGTGGGAGCCATTGAAGGACTATCATCAGAGAAAAAAGTACAGAAAAACAGAGAGAGAGAAAAAGAGAAGTACAATTGTTGAAGGGGAACGAGAAGGACAAGGAGGATTCACACACCAACTATATCGGATTTGTCCCATTTACTCTTCTTCTTTTATTTTTGTATTTCCTAATTTAGAATAGCTATTTTAGAACTCATGGATATCAATTTTCCATTTCAGATTTTGGATACTAATTTAGCTATGAGCTAAGCTTTTTGAGACTTGAATGGTTAAAGAACCCTATGTCATAGTTATTAAAGTTTAAATGCATATTTACGTAAATTCACCATTGTTCATTCAAGTGTTTTTCATGATTATTGTTTGTTGTTGTTTGGCCAACAATGGCAGATTATTAAGCTAGATTTAATTCTGGAAATGTTGAATGTAGTAGTTTGTACTTGAATGATGCAAGAGCATAACCATTGTTAGGTTGTTCTTAGTGAGTAGAATAGGAATATTTTACTTACCTTGCATAACTTTTGAGAATTGGTGCTGTTATTTGTGTTCTTAAGTCTGATTTGATATAGGAATATATTTAATTGGATGGTAGAACTATATTCACGAGTTTTGGAAAAATCTGGTGAGCATATTGGGAATTCTAGTTAACTCTTGTGCGATTTGCTAAATTTAATGCTATAGCATTCTGGGCAGTTTTTGACATAGGGGGATTTAGCTATTCAAGTCCAATTGTTCCATTGATAATTCTTCTTGCTGTTATTTCTCTAGAACTTGTGGTTAATTTTAAGCATATTTTAATTTCTTTCATTTTATTTTAGTTTCAACAACCACTCAATTTAGTTTCTTAAATTTCTAAATTGTAATTAGTTGATTTTACATTGTATTTTGTTTGCAATCCCTGTGGAGACGATCTTACTTATCATTGTATTACTTGTGTGACTGCGTATACTTGCGTATATTAATTTTCACAACAATAAGGCATGAATGTCGTAGGGCAAGAGATGCACATGACAGTATTTCCATTGATGGAATTTAGTAAGGACAGATTCTCGGTAGTCTAAACAGAAGAACCCTAGGCAGTTTTATGGCTCCTGGTTTTGACAGGTTAGGGGTCTGATTTTCAAGATAGTCGTCAGGACAGTGATGGGAACCAGTGGGGTTATTTATTATGCACCAGAGGCAGGAGACACCACCTGGAAAGATGCTAGGTGAGGGCATGACTTGTACATGGGATGATTTGATATGCTAGAATGGATTTCCCATGATTAGGGAATGGAAGACTGGAATGCCTTGTTACGTTCGAAGCCCGAGGCTAGTTTCTCGGAGACGATCAGTTGACTGGATAGTTCACGTTTTTGGTTATATAACGAGTTAGAAGAGTTCAGTGTTGAGAATATCTCAAGAAAGATTCATACAAAAAGAAGATGCCTCAAGGGTACTGTGTGAGGGGCTGAAGGTATTAGTATTTGTTGAGGAGGAATTAGAAACTTCTGGAAGAGGAATTGGAATACAAGTAGTAAAGAGGTTCGCAGTGATAGCAATAAAGCTTGTCATATGGGAACCTTGATATGAGTCAGAGTGAGAGTTAAATTGTTAAGAGACAACCATGGATTGTAGGGGATATCACTTGGATAATATTAATTGGACTGAATGGGAACTAAGCTGACCAGTAGGGATTCAGATGGGTATACAAGGAAGGATTGGATACACTTCAGGACTGGGCTACGGATAGGTTTGGTATTGGGGACATTATGGAAGACGGTCATGGTTTGACAGAAAGAATTACTAAAGTAGTCAAAGAAGTTTGACCTCGGGGTGGATCTGACAGAGCATCATATTGTGGGAATTGTTGGCACCGTCTGTTAAGGATGGAAAGTTTAAATGCCCGGTTACAAGACAGGATAATGTCTTCAGGAATTGATCTACGATCTGGTTATTACCAGCTGAGGATCAAGGAAAGAGACATTTCAGGAATTACTACTTATACTAAGTAGGGTGTAATGACCCAACTACTCTAGACTTTTGGACCATTAACGAAAACTATACATACTATTCCTTAATAAAACTTACAATTGAAAATACCATAACTTTATTAAGAAACTTATAAAAATAAGAGTTAAACTTACATAAAATTTAGGTTAGGATATGGGATCCCATTGTTTTAAAAACAAAACAAAACATAATTTAAAATAAAAAGGGATTACATAACAAGTGCGGAAAAAATACATGTAAAAACCATAAAAACAAAACTACATCCTCGAATCGTAACGCTCGGCTCTTGAATCCATTCGACCTCAATACACATTCTCCAAGCTTCCAAGAACCTTTCCCGCCACTAAGACTATTTTCCTGCACATATAAACAAAAAGGAATGAGCCTAATGCCCAGCAAGGAAAATCTAACACATAGTTCATATACATAAATTTCATAAGAAACATAAAAACATAACATAACACTTATATCATACACATACTATAATGGTCATTATTACTTGGGGTCCCATAGACTAAACAAGTCATATGCCCATTAGATTAGTGGGGTCCTACTAGCTAAGCAGGTCATATGCCCATAATCTATTTGGGGCTTGTTAGTCATATGGGTCATATGCCCAAGCCTACAAACATACATATCATAACATATTTCATAACATAAAAACCATAAGATAACATATAAAACATATAACATATGAATTCTATCCTATTTTCCTTACCAAAATACCGGGATATGAGGACAGAGTTGGGACTTTGGAACACTCCTAAGAACCATTTGAAAAAGAGTGAGTATAGTGAAGAAGAGAAATGAAAGGAATGGAAGGACTAAACCATTGAGAAAATACTTACCAAAAACTTATGTGCAAGTTCTTAGATTTCCTAACCAAAATAAAGAATAAGGTTAGAAGGCTGAGTAGAAGACTATGAGAACTTAAAGAACATAATACAGAAATGGACTAGAGTGTGGAAATACCTTGAAGACTTGTAAGACCAATCTAAACCTTGAACCGAAATGCTATAAAACCTTACTTCCCAAGTGTTTGATAAGCTTATGATTCCCTAACCCAAGTGTTTATACTCTCACACTCACCTAGCAACTTGCAGCCTCTGAACTTAGAGTAAAAGATGAATAATGGCTGGGTACTAGGTCCTATTTATAGAGTTTAGGAATGAAAAGATCTCATTTAACTTGAATAAAAATAATGGCTTTTTAAGTGAAAATAATTTGAATTATCGTTCAGCAGAGGCTGAAGACTCGTTCAAAAAGATGCTGGACTTATCAAGAGGTTGAAGGTTTGAATGGGAAATGATTTTGAAAGCTTTCAAAATGTGCTAAGAGGGGCAATATATCTCCCCTGTAGGCGATATATCGCCTGGGCCAATATGCCCGAGGCAATCGTGCATCGTTTCAGGTTTTTCGTATCTTCGTGCTGCGATATATCGCCCCCTATAGCTGCGATATATCGGCATACGCTGATTATTTAAACACGAAATTACACATTTTTAGCCTAATTTGAATTGAGTAAACAGCCTTGACTAAGCCCTCAAACGTTTTCAAAGCTGTTGACTGACCTTAGAGCATTCAAACTTTACCCTTAATAAATTTAATCCTCAAAATACTTAATCATTAATAACCCATACATAACATGTGCTATAATTCTATTGGTTCTTATTTAAACCTTATAGTATACTAAATATTATCCTCAATATCAGTCATATTAATCAAACCTTAGGTTAAAATTAATATTCTTAAACTATAGGTTAAACTTAGAAAGTCTACAAGTACTACTACGAGTGTCCAAATAAATCCCAGTCTGAACCAAAAATCCACAGTCATAAAGATAATACTACTATTACTATTATACTACTATCTAACTTAGCTAAGTAAAGTTCTTGGACTCTACATAGGGTGTGATGAGTTGGTAACAAAGGTTCTTAACTGATTCAAGCTTCAGCAACACAGGTAAGTTCTTCAACCAGAAAATATAAGGACAGTGTGAATAAGTCTCCTTCAAATTTGTTGGCGGTATGTTGGACTACTCTCCAGTTAGAAGTGGAATGTGAACGACTACTACGCTGATGATGTTAGTACTAAGGAAGCAAGGTCACAGGCAAAGCTCCATGAAGTGTCAGTTTGGTCTCGCTAGGGGTATTCAGAAAAATGCTACAAGAAGAGAAGGGGGTCAGGTATGAAGAGGTTTGACCTGAAGCCTCAGAGAAGCTAGTGAGGAACATCTGAAGGATAGGGAGTGCAGCGAGGACAGTAACCGCGTCATCTACTACATAAGTATCTCCGCAGGTAGCTACACCAGTGATTAGAAGGACAATAAAACTTGAAGTTAGACTGAATGGATAGTGTCAGATCAGAAGTTCAGAAGACAGAGTGAGAATTGATTAGCGCTTGGTGATGTAGGAATATGCGTGTTATGGTTGAATACAAAAGGGTAGCATGAAGGACCTAATTTTTTATAAAGATGTGAAACTATGAGTGGTACATCACAGGTTGAGACGTGCCCAGGCTTCGACTGACAAGAGGATGAGTCGAGCCTCGCAGGAGGTAAAAGAATGGGGACATGGTTGATATACATGGAACGTTAAGTTGGTAGTGTATGCATAGTATAAGGTATTTGAGCGTTTGGTCATTTGTAAGAAAAATAATCTTGAGATCAAAATTTAGTGAAACGCAATGGATGGGTGGTTGATGTTAGAAATCCTCAACTATACGAGGAGGAGATTTAATTGGAGACAGATATCTTACTTGGGAGGTGTGCGTTACTTGAATAGAATGCCACAAGCTACAGTGGAACGAACAAGGTAACGATTGAGATTGGTATAGCATCGGTGCATGGTGATGAACAGATACGTATCTCTTTGGACAATAGAATCCAGAGTGATGATCTTGTGGAGATGGGGAAGGACCCTATTGGTGCAATATGAGTTAAGGTACAAGGATCGGATGAGTGGTCTGATGGGAGTTTGGCGTGGAGATGGGAATTCTAAGTGGGTGTCATTCCACCTCTTAGGGTATGTTGTACCAGAAGGTTTAAGCAGGTGACAGAATTTAATATGCTCGGATATTGGAAGATAAAGTGATATGGTGGTGGATTATAGGAATGGACCACATTAGACTATAAGTAAGATGATTGGACAGGGAAAGTTATAACTCAGCTGAATGAGTTAATGTAACTTGGTTCAAGTGAACTGGTAATGGGGCAGAGCATTGATAATGCTGAGTTGAAACCCTATAGTTTTCCAAGTTTTGGAAAGAAACTAGAGAACAAAGAGAATAAAGTGGAAACCTGGAGTTAGTGGTTAATGTCAGATGGAATGGCAATCTGAAGAATTAACGGTTAATTAAGGAAGTATGCATGAAATGTGCAGATATTCAAGATATCCAGGAAAGTATAATCCTTTGATGGAATAGTCATAGTGATGAATGCTAGAGTATAGCTAAGGTGACACGGCACAGGACATGATAAGGTAACAAGCAAGGAGTACTATACTAAGTAAATAAAGGAAAGGTAGTGGATACTATGGTTCAGTATTGGTTTAAGGGAAAACCAAAGATGTTGTTGGAATTCTTAAGGCAGAAGTGTCTGCCTATCTAAAAAGACATAAGAACTTGTAGATTGTTAACTTTGGAATACAAAGTTCCAGGATGAGAGATTTGTATCTCTCCAAGTAAGTGCAGACACGGAAAAGTATGTTATTCTGGGAAAGAAAGGGGAGTTCTAACTCCTGATTCAACAGGAATTATCAGGTTATACCAAGGGTTAGGCCGGGGGCCTATAAGCTGGTCTCACTCTGGTAGGTGTAATAACCCGGATTATTTTTTTCTCTGATTTGATTTAAGAGTATGAATAATAATTAAAATAATATTTGGTGAATATTATTTTAATTAAAGAAATGTGAGTTGATCGCTTTAGACCATAGTGTGGGGACTTATATGTGAAATAAATCTAAGATGGACATTTTGTTCAAATAGTTTAAGTATATGATTTTATGTGTTTGGAATCCACATAAAATCTTAGAATCATTTTAGAATATGATTTTGTGACTTATTCACTAAGAGTCTATTCAAGAGGAATTTTATGGGATTAAAAGTATGATTTTATGTTGAAAGGACTCACATAAAATCATATACATAATTTTATACCAAAGTTGCATTATTTAGTGCTTAGACCATAGTTGATTTTAATTATTTTAAGTCATGACAATTTTGTCGCTTAGGTCGGCGGGTTGTAAATTTTAAAGTGTAATGACAATTTTGGATTGTAAATGTTTTGATGGGCCCATGAACAGTTTTATGATTTAAATAAAATATATCATTTCCTTTTGAGTGTTTTTCCACCTTAACCTATTAATAACACCTAGAAGCACGTTTATAACCAAAGAACTCAATTAGCGAGTTAAGCATGGTTCAAAGTTCACAGTAACGGTCCTGGAGTAACCAGGGCGTTACAATATTTGTATTACTCAATAGTCTATGGTTACAATGTCCAATTTTTCGACCCCTTTGCTGGAGGGGTGAAGGTCTATTTATAGTGGAGCCCTAATGGCTCCTAATACATTGTGGTCCCATGGGACAAAATCGTACACAGGTACATTGTCAGGGTAGTGGCACCAGACCTAGTGGTACAGGAGGTTGTGATGTCGACCCTTGTATATGGTCAGAGGTGTGCAAGTAGCGCCTCCACTCTTTGTACGAATTCGTACCACCACTACATGTATGATACGGATGTCAGAGTCATGCCTCTGTCCTCCATATGGTTATACATCTCGTGCCCCTACATGTACCCTGTACCTGATGGTTGTTCTCACATGTCCAAGATACACCATTGCTCCAAGTTTCATCATCATTGGCTAAGTGTTGAATGACTTATGGATTCTTCAATGGGGTAGCCTGGGTCCCCTTGGTGCATAGAGAGGTTTCAAACCTTGCATAGCCAAACTCTCGTCCATAATGGTGCCTTATCTGCTCTACGTGAGTCTCGTAGCTCCTCAACGATATCTAGGCGCGAGTTCTATCATCCTTTGACGACACCCAGGCGAGGATGCCTTGCACTCCCAACCTCACGTAGTGAGGCCCTCAATGAAGGGTGTCTCGGCGCAAGGTCCCTTATGCAGCGTGGAAGCATGCACACAAGACGGAGGTGTCTCGTGAGGGGATGAGGCTTGGAGGCATGCACGCAAGACAGAGGTGTCTCACAAGGGGATGCGGCTTGGAAGCATGCACACAAGATGGAGGTGTCTCACGAGGGGGCATGGCTTGGAGGCATGCACACTAGATGGAGGTGTCTCGCGAGGGGGCACGGCTTGGTGCCAGACGCATGAGGTGGAGGCATCTCACGAGGGGTGCAGCTTGGAGGCATGCACGTGAGACGAAAGTGTCTCGCAAGGGGCACAGCTTGGAGCCAGATGCGTGAGGTGGAGGCGTCTCGTGACGGGTGCAGCTTGGAGGCATGCAGGCAAGACAGAAGTGTCTTGCAAGGGGCACGACTTGGAGCCAGACATGCGAGGTGGAGGCATCTCGCGAGGGGTGTATCTTGGAGGCATGCACGCGAGACGGGGGTGTCACGCGAGGGGATGCGGCTTGGAGGCATGTGCGGAAGGTGGAGGCATCTCGCATGGGCCTTCTGTGGGAGTGGAATGACCTCGTGAGGCCTTGGGCCTTGCAAATGTGTGGCCACTTTGTGGCACGTAATAACCTTCTACCTCTAACACGTACTTGATGCCTTCGGTGCCCCTTAGCCATTTAATTCAATAAGGGACCAAACCTTTTTTCCTTGGCAGATTTTTGCCATCCACAAGTTGCATGAGCTTAAATGGAAAATTATTTACAACAGAGCTCGGGGGCTCGAGTGTTAATTGTCTTTACCCCCAATAAAATGACACGCAAGCCTAAAGGAGAGAGTCATGCCATGTGGCCCTCCGGGACCTCCTCCACCTGTCAATGATTGGGTCCACATTCGGAGCCTTCCCTGCTTCGCAATCCATAGTCTTAGACGCCTCCGCAGTCTGAGTTGCCCGTAGAAGCTCTTTGAAGAGGAGTTTGTACTTCTCGGGGTCTCCCATGAAGTCCAAGATCATCTCATGATTGTGAAACCAGGCCACGTAAAATGCGTCCTCAGAAATTGCCTCAAATTCCTTCTCGAGCTTGTCCACCTAATGCTGAGAGGACCTGTTCATCTCCATAGCTTGGATGGCCTTTCTCTCGCCAAGATCGGCTTTTTCGTTGGCTTCTTGAGTTGCTCCTGAAGCTGGGAGATTTCCAGGACTCCCCGAGCGAACAATGTCGTTACCTTTTTGGCCTCCTCCTTGGCCTTTTGCAACTCTTCGGAGGTCTTAAGGATGGCCTCCTTAAGTTCCTAATAGTATTTCTATTCAGCTTCCAAGGCAGTCTGAAGGCGAGTGAGCTCTTCTGGAGGGACTCAGTTCTTTTCCTTGAGAACAGCTATCTTGTCATAGGCCTGCTGGAGTTCGTATGACTTCTCCATCATGATATCACCTAGGCATTGACAAGCCAAATTAGACTGCATAAAAAGAAAATTTATTTCAAGAAAGGTGGAGGATAAGTAAAGTAAGATCTCAAGAAGGGGTGACTTAATCGGACAGTGGCATACCAGCATGAAGCAATGAGAGAGGCCTCATTGCTGTCACCCAGCTGAGCAAAGCTACTGTAACGACCCAAAATTACTAATAAGGCTTAAGGGCCTTGATTAGTGTGCCGAGAAGGCATAATTGGAGGTTAAGAGAATTAATGGTAAGAAAGCATGAAATGGGTATTGAATAATTATGCGGGCCCTGTTTGGCTGGTAAGGCATAATGGTAATCTTGGCCCGTTAGGGCATAAATGTGAATGTGTGTGATAATTGTTGAGACCACATTATTATGTGGATAGATGGATAAATATATGTGCCTGTACAGGTGTGTGCGTTTGTAATTAGCGGCACGAGGCGATCCTAGGGAGCAGGTAGCGGGGAAAGTCACAACGGGGCTTAATAGTTGACTTTGGATAAGTCAGGGATATTATAGGTATCGGGTAATTATTTAGACTATCGGGTTATGAAAATATATGGAGATATATTTGAGGTTAGGAAGTCTAGGTGGGAATGTTGGGGAATTTTACCATTTTGTCCTCGGGGACGTTTCCGGCACCCCGAGGCTCGGGATTAACTTAACGGGATAAAGGATAGACTTAGTTAAAACAGAAGCTAGTGGAAAGAAATATTAGACCGACTCTTACTCTCTCTTCCTCCTCTCTCTCAAGAAAACTAAGAAAAACACAAGGAAAACAGAGGAAATTTGGAGGATTTAGGCTGGGATTTCAGAGGATTTCAGTGGGGATTTAAAAGCTTAGCTCAAGGATTATCCAGGGAACATTTAATCAAAGCCAAGGTGAGAATCAAACTGTGTTTTTGAGGTTAGAAACTCTGAGTTTTCTGAGTAGTAAGATAATTGTAATTTTGATGTTTAAGGTGGAATTGAAGCTAGAAACTTGGGAACTAGCTGGGATTCTGCTTAGAAAAGGGGTTCAGCTGAAAAGGTAAACTTTAATTTATAATTTAGAAGTTTAAATCTAAGTTTTGAATGGTTGGTTATGGTGTTTGATGTTCTTGAGTTTCAGAGATTGAAACATGGATTGCAATGAGTTTTAGATTGGGTTTCCTGTTGAATTATGATGTTAAAGTTGTCTTAAAAGTGTTGGGAATGATTGATATGGAAATAGGGAGCTTTGGGATGGTTTTGGTTAAGGCTTGGAGGTTGAAAATGGTGGAAATTCTGGGTTCGACGGGATGGGCCGCGGCTCTGTTCTAGAGCGTCGCGGCCCTAGCTTGCAAAGGAGCCAAGAAGGCTCAGCCAAAGGCAAGTGCCGCGGCGCCCAAAGCAAGGGCCGCGGCGCGTGTCCCCTTCAGGTGTGGTGTTGGCTCTGTTTTGGAGAAGGGCCGCGGCTAAGCTTCAAGGGCCGCAGCCCTTGGTTGCATACATGAGTTTTTGAGGGTTTTAAGCACGGGAAGGTAGTCTAGTGTGCTCGGGATTGGTTTCACCACCGTGCTTGGTGGAATTCGTTTGCCCGGGAGTTAGTTTTATAACCAGAAACCTATATCCGAGTATTAATGAAATTCATTATCTTGGTTGTGACTAGGTGATAAGCTAGGGCTCAGGAATGGATCGTGCTCGGGGGTCGTCCTCTCTAATTAAAGCATCTAGACTTAAGGTAAGAAAATTGCACCTGTGTATGTGGATAGGACGGGACTAAGCGTTCCCTATATTTGAATGTATTGTTATGTGATTGTGATACACCATGTGAATATGATGGGACTAAGCGTTCCCTATAATGGTATGAATGTCATAAGGTGGTATTATGCCACGGGGACATGTGGTAACGGCCTAAGGGTGCCGAAATCCACACTTGCGCACAGGGCGCGGCTCGAACACTAGTATCCGAGGACAGCTTATTATGCACTGAGCTCGGTTTAAGCGGGCCGGAGTCAGTGGGTTAAACAGAGGGTGCGTCCTAAGTCGTCGGCCCTGGATATTATGTGGTATGAGTGTATTATGTGATTGGTTGTGTCTTGAATCTGAATGTATGTGCTGAATATCTGTTGTAGAATATTGTCTATGACTTAATGAGTATCTGGTGCTAGATTATTGATTATTGACCAGTGTGTTGTCTTGAATGGACTTAATGGCTTGAAAGAACTGAGTAATGCTTTGTGGTTATTGGATTATGCTCTGTGAACTGTTTAGCTGTTAATACTGTTATGATACGATATTATGTTTTCTTGCTAGGCTTCGGCTCACGGATGCTACCTGGTGCAGGTAAGGCAAGTTGGCCATGGGTTGGAGAGCTCTGGGGGCAAGGTGTACATTGTCAGCTGCTCGGCCACCATGGTCGAGGATTTGTACAGGAACGGGAACCTAAAACGTATATTTTTCCATTAGAGTGGCTTGGTCAATTATTTGTAATTAAGAATTTTGTATTTACGTTATTTAAACCCTGATTTGGGATCCCATATAATAAACGTCTGTTTTCAATAAAGTTTAACCGTTTATAATCAAATTCTGTTTAACCAAATCCTTTGTGTCATTAGATACACAGTTCAAACTAAATGACTTGATTAGCAAGTCTTGCACTATTTCAAACACACAGTGTAACGGTCTTGGTTATCCAGGGCGTTACAGCTACGGACAATCCACTCGCACATGGTGGAGCTCACCCCCTGGAGGAGCTCGTCCGCGAGAAGGGCGACAACTTCCCCTAGCTTGGCGGAGAAGAGAGTCTCTAGCTCAACCCGAACTATCGGAGGCACGATAGGTCGCTCTCTCGAAGGCTTCAGCTGGCGTAGGGTCTCTGTAGTTTCATGAAGGAGTCTGTTACCCTCCGCCATCCTCGCATCAAAATGTTGGAGCATTGCCTGAAACTACTTCAGCAGGTCCCCCTCTTGGGGAAAGTCTGGTAAGGGAACATCTGCGAGTGGAGAGGAAACCATCTGCCTCTTAGCTGGTGTGGGAGAGTTGGGATCCTCCTGAGAATGCAATAATTCCCTGGCGGTCGTGGAGCTTGGGGGCGCTCCCGGCTTAAAGGCTAAACGGCCAATGTCAGCTACCCCATGTAGTCTGCAAGAACAAAGAAATTGTTAGCACAAATTCCAAAACGGAGACATAAAATAGTACTATAGGCTTCTCGGAAGCCCACCATAAGTTTGGTCTTGGTGCAAGCATTGGATGTGTCAAGTTTTATCTCCCATCCCCTAACTCATGTTAGTGCCATATTGGCAGAACAAGTTGGAGTGGAAAGATGTCACATGGTCTTAGGTATAAAGCCCCGAGGAGGTAACTGTCTCCTTGGGTGGTGAAGATAGACATCTATCAGATCTAAGTAATCCTGATACTCTTCCCTAGTCCAATTTCGGTGCGGAATCTGGCCACAATGGAGAAGGGCGGGAAAAGCCCAGACATGGTCGGGACTTACCCTATCCCCTACATGTGTGGCATGGTATAGAGTAAGGGAAGATCTACCTGAGGCAAGATGAGAAACCTCCATCTCTGCCTGGAGCTACCGGTCTTCTTGGGCTTCTCAAGTTGCCTCTATAGCTCGAATATTCTCCAGTATCTCATCTTGCAGTTGTTGGTTCAGCATTTCCAGGGCACGCCCATCAATATAATTGATATGCCAGGATGCCAGCTCCCAAGACTTCTTGGATTGGCGGTACTTATTCAGCTCAAGATTGCTGATTTTCTGCCTCACGCTAAGGATCCCCAACCCAACGAGGTTTTCCTCCGTCACCAAAAAGCTAAGCTCCAAGTCTTGCTTAGGGAGGGATTTCATCTCCTAGAGATGATGTAATAACCCGGATTTTTTTTTTCTTCTCTGATTTGATTTAAGAGTATGAATAATAATTAAAATAATATTTGGTGAATATTATTTTAATTAAAGAAATGTGAGTTGATCGCTTTAGACCATAGTGTGGGGACTTATATGTGAAATAAATATAAGATGGGCATCTTGTTCAAAGAGTTTAAGTATATGATTTTATGTGTTTGGAATCCACATAAAATCTTAGAATCATTTTAGAATATAATTTTGTGATTTATTCACTAAGAGTCTATGAATAATTCAAGAGGAATTTTATGGGATTAAAAGTATGATTTTATGTTGAAAGGACTCACATAAAATCATAGTCATAAGTTTATACCAAAGCTGCATTATTTAGTTCTTAGACCATAGTTGATTTTAATTATTTTAAGCCATGGTTTAATGCATTATTTTGGATCAAATGCATGTAACATTTCAGCACATATATTATTGTGCTTCTCAAGTGTGTCTCGGTCAACCCGTTGAGTGGAGGGAAACCATTTTTTTAAAAATGGTCTCGGCAGTTTGGAGGTTACAAGGGAGGGAACCGGTGCCATTTTCCCCTCATTTGCTTCAGTTAATGTTGGAATTACTAGAGAAAACAAAGAGAGTTTGAGATATTAAGAAGAAGAACACTTATTGTTTTGTTGTTGGTGTACGTTCACTTCGGGTCCAAGAAGGAGGAATCAAAGGTGAGTTTTCTTTGGGTTACAATCCTTAGACACGTCCTTAGAGCCTATGTTTTGATTGTAGAAGAAAGCAAGAGGAAGAAGGGAGTGTTATTGGGAGTCCGGTGCAAGAATAAGCAGAAGAAAAACGTAAGTCCGAACATACCTTTGCGTTGATTTTTCTCTTAGATTCTGAGTACCAAATTCATGTCAAATAATTTTGTTGTGTTCATAGCATTGTGTACTAAGTCGAGGAAAAGAAAGAACACACCAAGAACCGGCCACAGTAAGAGGTATATATTCATAGATTTCCTTCGTAGTTTTACGTTTCAGATTTTGCATTTATGTTCTTAGGTTGACTATGAATTTGTGGGTTGTTTTGTATGGATTTAATTAGTGTTTTGGGTCTAGAAACACATATTAAGGGGTTGGAGATAGTTTAATATATGTTGTATTGAAGTTTGAGATGATTTGATGGTGGTTGAAGTGGGTGGTGATGGCTGGCCGTGCGTGGGAAATACCACTTTGGGTGGTCACGCGTGGAGGCCGGTGGTGGTGATGGTGGTGCTAGTGGTGGCCAAAGTGATGAGTATGGTGGTCTAGGGAGTGAGGTCATGGATGCCATGGTGAGAAAACTTGGTTTGGGTGGCCATGGCTGAATATGTGATGAGAGGTTGAAGAGAATGGGGTCACGTGCATGCTTGTGTGTGCATGACCCAGCTGGTTACAAATAGTTACAAATTTGTAACCAAAGGGGACCAAAATGGTAGTTGGTCCCAAAACTTTGGAATTTTGTCGTGAAGCTCGGGATTAGGTACCCCAAAGTCTACAAACTGATATTGAGGATCGAGGTTTAGAAAATTTATCTAAGTAATATCTAAGATTAATAATTTATGAACTAGGCTCGGAAATTATTATTTAAACTTCATGAAAAGTTCTAGGTTCGGGAATTAGTTTCAAAGTTTAGATTTGATGACTTGGAACCTACAAAATATTTTCAAAGACTTAGAAAATATTTTAGGAAGTACAATATTACCAATTTTAAGTCTCAAGGTCAAGAGGTGGGCTCGGGGCTCGTGAATTGGACTTGAGCATCGGAAAACGGAATTTTAAGAAATAATTAGAGTTTTGACTTGAATTTTCGAACATGGCCTAGGATAAAATTATTATTGGAAATAATAATTTTCTATGTTGAGTTTGGGATTCTGAGAGGGGTATTATGGTCATTTTACCCCAAGGGCTCGGGTTTGGGCCAAGGTCGGGAATTTCAGTTTTGTTTTTTTTTTAAATTCCCTTATATATTTTAGAATCTTAGTAAGCATAAACTAAGACATGTTGTCCCCAATATGATTATAGGGTCTAAACGCGATCGGAAATACTCACAAAGACATAATTCGCGAAAGCTAAGGACAAGAGGTAAGGAAGTATACACCAAGAGTAACTTAGCTTGTTGTGATCTTAGTGAATTGTTTGCATGTTTGTATACTGCTGGTTAAATTCTAGATGCTATATATATGTGTGATTATATGGCTGGATGCGCATAATAGTACCCATCTATCGGGTTTGAATGTGCTTAGTGCAGTAAAGTTATCATGAATGCATGTGCAATGTTTGTGACTGTCAAGGGAAACCTTGTGAGGGTGGATCCCATGCAGCCGTGTAGAGGGGTCCGCCGTCCAATCAGTAAAGTCATTGGGTTTTAGTGGAGTATACCCCTTTGGCACGGGAGGTGAGTATTCTCTGGGCCGCGGAGGCCACCCGGGGATCATGACCCCACAGATAACTCGATGGCTCAGTACAAGGCCTTGTGAAGGCGGATTCCCCATGCAGCCGTACAGTGGGGTTATCTGCCAAGTCAGTAAAGTCATCGTGTTTTAGCGGAGTGTACCCCTTTGGTACGGGAGGTGAGTAGTCTCTGGACCGTGGAGGCCACACTGGGATTAAAACCCCACAGATAACACGATGGCTCAGTTATATGTTTTCAGTATGTTATGCAACACTTTGACTTATGTGAATATGCTAGACTTGTTGCTCAGTTTGCAGTTTCTAGATATGAATTTATGTTATGCAAAGTTTGTTTTGGATAGTAGAATCATGAGTTGTAGCTAGCTTCCTTACTGAGCGTTATAGCTCATCAGTTACTCTGTGTGTGTAGGTAAAGGCAAAGCTTAAGGAGCAGTGCAATGAGCTGGAGGGGATTCTGTCTGAAGTATGCATATTGTGAAACAACCGACCTGCAGGGTTGTCAGGGTTCTCTTAAGTTTTCCGCTGAGTCCAGTAACAGTTTTATCAATTTCATGTTTACTAGTTTATTTAAAGAAAGCTATGTGGCTACAGACTATTTCTTAAGTTACGTTTAACTACATTTTGTTTTTTAAAACTATGGGATCCCATCCAAATACTATTTTATTTCAAAGTACTCCAATGTAAAATCTTCCAAAGTTTACTTTAAAGTTTATTTAGTTTCTAACATCCGATTTTTACCAAAGATTTGACCGTAAGGGTCCAGTTGACCTCGGATAGTCATAGTCGTGTTCGGTGGGTCTAGTTAAGAAAAGTCAGGTCGTTACAGATGATCCTCAAAGATTTGGACATATGGAGTCCAGCAGAAGGGACCTATTCAATAGTGTATGTAAAGAACATGAAGTGATCAAAGAAACATAAAAAGAGAGTGGTCGGGAAGATACTCACCAACCCTGGAGAAGTCGAGGATCAGGGTCGGGTTGTTACGGGTTGGAAGCCCGTTCGAGAAAAATAATGTATCTTTGTAATCCCAAGAATGGTTTTCGTTATGATGGGGATCCTTGTAGTCGAGGGATGAGGCAAGGTACTTTATCAGAGCGTAGTCCCATCCCGATTGTTCTTTTTCCCTGGGGTGGTGCGGAAGCTGTAGAAGTACAGGATCTCCGCCGGAGAAGGTGCAGACTAGTTTCGCTTCCAATACAAAACATACATCCCCACAAGCAATGGATAAGCGTTGAGGGAGAGTTGAAAGGGAGCTATCCCTACGAACTACAGGAAGTCCACGAATTATTGATGCAAGGGCAAGGTGGCCTCAGCCATCACGTGGGCTTGGCTCCAGGCGCCAAGACCATTCATGCTGCAGTGCACCCTCTCGGATTCCCGATAAATGCGCACCAGACATCTCTCCCCGATCACGTAGTGCCTCATGATGGCCTCTAGGGCCTTGGGGTGTCGAAGCAGGGTGGGAACTCCTCCACCTCAAACTTGTCGGCCTCGTACGACTGAGTGAGATGTGATGTGGAATAGGGGCTCAATTGACTTCTTCCACGGTCAACCCCCTTGGTACCGGTAGCACGAGCCTCTCCGCTGCCGGACCATCAACACGGACAACCAGTTCTCTAACCAGTTCTCGGGTTTCCTCCCTCGCTCCATCTTGTTGCATGCAGTGTTTTCGATCCATGCCATTGATTTACTGATCAAAGTGGAAAAAGTCTTGTTCGTGCAAGGATCGTAGTTCCTCGGACATTTGAGACAAAAACCAAGCAATTAGTATTTTGACCAAAGAAAAGAGGACCAAAACACGAGAATTCTTAAGAATACTACTCAGGGAGAAGAGAAGGGAATTTCTACGACTTGGGATGTCCTCAGGGCCAAGGAGTTTCCACCAGAGAACACCACCAAAGATTATGAACATCGCTGGAATCTGGGAGTTTTCTAGATTCTGGTTGAATGCTCAAGAAAGACAAAAGGTGCATTAGGTGTGTGGTCAAAACAGCCCCTCCAGTGCCACAAAAAGCCCATTCCTAAGCATACACCTAAACTCTCAAATAAAACTCAACACAAACACAAAGCCAGTAAATACTTACTCGAGATAAAGTGTCGGTAGGTGCTGAAATGAGTCCGGACTTTGAAGAATTGTTTGTCGTTCACTCAGAAGTAAGAGGATTCTCTCCAACCATCCAGAATTGCAGAGAAACCCCCAGAATGGTTTGAAAATATGAGAAGCTTAAGAAAGAAGAGAGGGTTTGTAAGTCTGGAAATTGTGGATTTCAAATGGTTAAGGTGAATGCTGAGAGGCGATTCTCAGGTTTTTATACTCACAGAACTTGGGGTGGAAGCAACTCCACCCCGACCGTTGGATTACCTACGACGTAGGTACTCGAGAATGATCCAACGCTTAGGATTTAGAAGGCATGGATCGTGATCATTAGCATTACAAAAGGACGCCTCGTGTATAGGGCGAAGGGACACCTAGAGTATGGAGTGGACATTTTGGGTCGCACAGATGACCCCTCATTAATTGCACGGATTGATGGGCCCAGCAATAGGGAGTCAACACGTGGCGTGACTTTTCAGAGTGAAGTCAAGGGAAGCCCAAGCATCTCCCCCCGAAGACCTTTTTGAATTACTCCTTAGTCTAAGTCTCCACTATCTGAAGATGAGTGAAGACTTTTTTTGGGGGGGGGGGGGGGGGGGGGGGGATGTTGTCCGTGTTTTCACCATCATACACATGGCAATTAGGAATGATTGGTGACAAGGCAAGTCATGAGGTTCTCGGAGTGTGAACTCTTCCAGGAAACCTAGTTCGGCCAAGACGTGGGTGTCTCCAAGTGAGGCCACACCCCGAGGTCTGTCTTTGAGGTGAGGATGTCTCCAAGTGAGGCCACGTCCCGAGAATACCCCAAGCCAATCTCCAAATCATGGATTTCTTCAAGCGAGGCCACGTCTCGAGGTCTGTTCTCGAGGTGGGGATGTCTCCGTATGAGACCACATCCTAAGAAGCTCTCCTTAATCGCCCATCTTCTAGGTTTAGGAATCTAGTCCTCGGACCCGGAGTGGCTACCAGGTGTCAGTCACTGCGGGCATGGGCCACCAGAAGATCATCTGACAACTTTTGGTGGGCCTCGATTAGTGGTGTCGAGTTCATACACTCGACAATCGAAATTTCCCACAATGCCGCCTAACATGAGTAAACGTGCGCCGCACCCTGACAGTCACAAATATGTTCCCCATAAAGTTGGTGCGTGACTTTCTGCAATGGGCCCCGTGGAATCCGCATGGGTCGTAGTCTTTATTTAGTGCACCCCTTTCTTGTATTAACTCAACATTAATACCCCAGGATGGGGGAAATTATATTGATGATAGATGATTAACATTAATGACTCAAACCTCTATAAATAGGGTTGTGGTATCTCCTTGTAAATGGTTCGGAATTTTAGAAAGAGAAACTTTGTAACTCAGTGCAATATATAGGTTGCTTGAGAATCACCATTAGAGCTTGCAAAAACAAGCTTCAAGCTCACTAAATACCATAGACTCGTGGACTAGGACACTTTTATAGCCTGAACCACGTAAAACCCTTGTGTTCTTTTGTATTAATTTATTTATACTCTCTAGTTTAGTTGATAGCAAAAAATGCAGTCAACAATAGTAAAATAGTCTAACCACCATTTTAATATTACATATTACCAAATATGTCATTTAGCAAATTATTATTTTATTTTAAATATTTTAATATTATTGTATATGTATATTAATTTTGTTTAATTAGTTTTTATTTTAAAGTTATTTTGAATTTTTTTTCATTTTTTATGGGTTGTTGAATGATATATCATACCACATGTTGACCCTTGTTTTGGTCAACTGGCACAGAGTCAAAAAGCTTGATGTGGATAGATACGTTGGAATGAATATAATGACAAAAACAGTAAAGGACACAAGAAACTATAGTGGTTCGGCCCCAAGAACTGGTAATGACCTACGTCCACTTAAGCTATTATTGATATGAGATCTCAAAGGAGTGATCAAAGAACTAGGGTTCTTCGAGTTTCACAAACCTGAGAGAGATAAATAATACAATCGTAATACAATAGCTCTAATTCTCTCGTAAATCTGTAATTTTTATTAAGCAAAAGCCAAAATCCCTTCCTTGAGCTATCTTTCTCTATTTATAGGCTCAAGGAGGATTACATGAATTTGTTACAGATATTCTCTCCTAATTAATCGGATAATCAGGAATCATTGGAGACAATCTCATAATTGATTATGATCTTCAAAAGTTCATCTCAAAATATGTAGAATGTACGACCATGCTGGTCGTAAGGAAAACTCAATTGCCATGCCTGTAATGTCTTATTGGTCGATACTCTAACAGAACTCTACCAGGTGTCAGCCACGTGTTTAAAATTGCCTGCCACATCATCCATGACTGTTTTTTGGATAACATTTGCCCCCCATGTTTATTTATTACGACCAACAATAAATAAACTTTAAGGAAATGACTCTTCGATTACCCCACTAGATCTGTCAGAGGAGTTCGTGCATCCTTGGGAAAAGTAACCTACCCCTGTCCAATCACGGCTTTTCGGTTCCCAAGTAACCTATTGACAGCTATCACCCTTCCCCACGCTTCGAAAAGAGGAAACTGATGATTACTTCCTCTTTCATGCCACGAACAAAAATTATATATAGCCTTCTTAAAGTCTTCTTTTCCTTTTTACGCAAGTTATTTCTCCTTCAAGAAACCCTAAAATCTGAACCTTCATTCTCTCTGAAGACCATCTTTCAGTGTTTCAAGAACCAGCCGTCTATTCGTCTAGCTCGAATCTTCTTCAAACCTCCACGATCTTTGCTTTGGTAAGTTTCGAAACCTTTCTGCTCTTTATTTTGTCGTGCATGCCTCTGTGAGTTAACTGTTAAGTTCTGGTGTTGTCTGTGTTTTTGGGTTGAGATGCATGAAAGTAGGGGATTTATCGGGTGATAGTAGATAGGATGATTTTTCTTTGCCATTTAGAAGTTATGAGTTAGTTTGATAGCCGAGATCATAAATTTATGACGTAAAACCGAAGTAAAAATTCGATTTTTACGCTAGTTGAAAAACCGAGTTTTTCCCGCCCTTAAAGGAGTTGAAAAAGCTTTTTCAAAAACTTTTTACTTTCACTTTTTTATCTGCTTTTCAAACTGTTCGTGCGAAAAAATTAGTTTTTTGTTAGAATGTTGCTGTATAAAAGTTTGACTTTTATACACGACCAGCGTTATTCTAACAAACTTTCTAGATTCTCCATCCTCACCTCCCCATTTTTCTATTCGCAGATTTTAATGCCAGATTTGTGGGGAGGTGAGCGGCCAATCGACGACGATCTTCTTGCACAACTACTTGAAGGCGAAGAACAGCCGACCCAGCGTGTTCACGAGATTCCCTTCTCAAGACTTTCTTCTTCTAGACCTCAACCATCACCACCTAAAATGGCCCGCTCTAAATCTCCAGGGAAAAAGAAACCAAACCCTGAAAACAATCCAAATCCTCCTGCCCAGCCTGATTCGCAGGCTAGGGTTCCCTTGACCAGTGGTCGAGAAAACGTTGCCCCGGACCCTCGAATTCAGGTCAGGGCTCGCCCTCGGCATTCAAACCTTCCTGATGTCGAGTGGTATCTTTTTCCCACCAGCCAGGTGACTCCCTGGATGCTTGCCAATTACCTTAGGAAGTATCCTCTCACCGGGGTCAATCTCAAGATCCCTGCTGTTGACCAGAGGGCTAATTTGCCTGGGGGCGTCTACAGCGCCTGGTCAAGGTACCACATAGAGGTGGGGGCTACCCTTCCTCTACATCCGTTCTATCAGGGGGTGGCAAACTACTTCGGTGTTGCCCCCTTTCAAATTACTCCAAATGGATATAGAATGCTTGTTGCACTCTATATCCTTTACAAACTCAAAAAATGGCCAGAGCCCACTCCCCACGAGGTCAACTTCCTTTTTGACCTTAAGTCCAACCCTCAACAGTACGGGACGGGCTTTTTTCACTTTTGTCACCAGGAAACAAACTGCACGTTCCTGAGTGACACTACCCATATCTCCAACGTGGGGAAATACAATCAGGAGTATTTCCTCATGCCAGACATGACTACGAACAACTTGGCCTTCGCTCGAGGAGGTAAATGTCCTTTCCACTGGTCGCTACTTTTCTTAGCAAGTTTCTTTGTACTTATCTAAAGTATCTTGTGCCTTTCAGGACCATGGTTACGCCCGAACCCAACACCAGACATGGTGTTGAGGTCCAACACATTGGCCAGGATGGCTGATGCTGAAAAAAGCGTTAAGTCTCTGGTCACTAATGAAAACTTGAGGCTCTCTGGCCTCCTGACCCCTCGTCAGGAAATGAGGGAACCCGCGGTGGCAGATGCCACTGCCGAGGGGCATCCCGAGCAACAACCCCCAGTGTCCCCTCCCCGAAGGAGACCGACTGGGATTACGATCAGGGAACCAACTGGCGCCCCTCCAGCAGAAAGGCCTTCTGCCCCCCAAGGGAAGGGGAAACAAAAGGCAATAGAAGTTGTCGTAGACTTGGATGAGTCTTCAGACGAAAATGGTACTGTTATTTCGCTTTTAAATAGCTTGCCAATTCCCTGTCACTTATTTGACGGGGACGGCAATTTTACGTATACTCCAAATCTAGGGCCAGACTTCTTCGTGCCAGAGAGTGTGTGTATGACTAGTAGAGTCAGTAGTGTAGCGACAAGTAGTAGTAGCTCGGGTATTGGACTTTGTGATTTTTCCTTACTTCTTTTTTTTTTTTTTTTTTTGATCAAGAAGGAAAAACTTCATTGAAACAAAACAGACAAATACAACCCAGGCCAAAGCCTTAAAACCGGAACCAACTAACAGACTAGATCTTCCCTCACATTACATACAATTGAAGCTTCTGTAAAAAGAGCTTAAACTGAGGGGAATCTGTCCTGGTATGAACCAAACACAATCTATACTTCACTAGTGTAATAATTTCTTTAGCTATACAATAAGCAGTCAAAGAATAACCTTCATGTAAGCATCTATTCCTATTTCTCCAAATACTATAAACCACAGCGGCTAGAATCAAGTTTAAAGTGAGACTAAGACTATTACTAAACCCAACATGTAAATTGACTGTCCAAGCCGAGTACAAATGGGACCAAGCAGGGAAACCAATCCAGGTGAATATGACCTCCAGCACCTTTAAGGAGAAGCAGCAGTCAAAAAATAGATGCTGGTGGCTCTCCAAATGATCAGCACAAACCGGACACAGTAAGCTAGATAAGTGCATATGAACTTTGGCAAGATTATCTCTGGTCAAAAGGTAAGAATTGAGCACCATCCAAAGCATAAATCGATGCTTAGGAAGAATAGACCGATGCCAAATAGTTCTTTTATACTCAGCTATTTCCTGGTTTAAACCACTGATATAGAGTAAGGCTGGTTTAAACTTCCCAGAACAACCAGCAGCCAACACCTCATTTTTACTAAACTTATTTCTGAGATGGCACAGTTTCCGCCAGTACCAACTAGTGTCCAACTTCAACCCATAGCTCCAAAAATCAGCCCCCTTCAAATAGACGTGTTGCACCCATTTGACCCATAAAGTATCCTGTTTATTCGTGACTGCCCAGATATACTTAGCCAACAAAGCTCTATTCCAACTGGACCTTTCTCTAAGCCCGAGGCCTCCAAAAGCCTTAGGACGACACACCTGCTGCCATGAAGCAAAATGAAGCTTACTTCGAGTCCCCGAAGCCCCCCAAAGGAACTGTCTACACAGTTTATCGACCTCCTTAATAATGCTCTGAGGAAGAATGAATACATTCATCCAGAAATTGCATAAACCGAATAGAACAGATTGGATGAGAAGCAGTCTACCTGCATAAGAAAGGTGCTTGCTAGACCAGGAGAAAAGTTTCGTTCTAATTTTTTGAATAATGATCTCACAATCCGAGTGCTTCCACTTTGTAGGTCTAAGAGGGACCCCTAGGTAATGCAGAGGAAAGGATCCTTCAGTGAGATTCAACAGCTGACAAATCCCGTGTTTATCCTCTAGAGGAACTCCTCCAAAGTAAATCAAAGACTTCATTAAGTTTAATTGAAGCCCAGAAGCCTCACCAAAAACCCCAAGAGCACACTTAAGAACATTAACAGCCCTAATATTGCCTTTGCAAAACAGAATAATGTCATCGGCAAAACACAAATTAATCAAATTAATGCTCTTACACAATGGATGATATCGGAAAAGAGGGGATCTGGAAGCCCACTGAATGCTTCTAGTCAAGTATTCCATTATGATCACAAATAAGAGCGGAGACATAGGATCCCCTTGCCGTAATCCTCTTTTTCCTTTGAAACTGCCCTGAACCCGGCCATTTAACAGCAAGAAGTAGTTAGTATTTCGGACACATTGCATCACCCAACCTATAAACTTCATAGGAAAACAAACCGCCTTCAATAGGTTCTCCAAAAATAACCAATCAACGGTGTCGTACGCCTTACTTCTTTTTTGATGTACTATAATTTGTCATCTATTTTTGTCTTACTATCTGCAATGCTTATCTTCTTCTGCAGAAATGGCCTCCCCCAATGTTTTCGACTTATACTAGACTCAGGAGGAGGAGGAGGAGGTTCCCCTGGTCCGACGGAGGAAATCGGCCAGGAGACACGACGATGAATCTAGCCAAGCACCCTCGGCCAAGAAGGGTCGAGCAGGTGATCCTTCCAAGGATGGGCCCTCTAAGCAACCTTCTGCTCAACCACCTACTCCTGCTGAGAAGGAGGTTCCGCCTACTCCCACAAACCCTTCGCCTGCGGCTCAAAAAGAACAGGCCCAGCAAGCCAAACTTCCTAGGGCCAGACTCTCAAGCCGTTCCCTGCTATCAGCTAAAGATCGCCTTTCTCATATCCTGAAGCATGACTGTTGCAGGGAGGCAATGGATGAGGTTGAGAACATGGGGGTCGACTAGATCCTCAACAGGGCTCTTAACGAAGTGGCCAGTGTAAGTACTCTTTCTCTTTTTGCGATCTTGGCTCTTATCTTTCCTTCTTGTAATATAGCCTAACTCTTACTCTTTGACTGCAGGCCATGCTGACAATGACCATTGCTCATACTCGCGCTAGCGCTAGCATCGAGCAGTCTCAGGCGAAGGTCATCGAGGAGCTTCAAGCCACAGAGGCTAGGCATGCTGGGGAGTTGGAGGTGGTCACCCAGTAGAAGCATGCCCTGGTGGAAAAACTGGCAGAGAAGCAAGCTTCTCAGGAAGCAGAGGGATGACTACCTGGAGTCCAGCTGAATCCAATGGCGTGAAGTTAAGAAACTTAGGGAGGAGCATCTCGCTAAGGACGCGACCATTGCTGTTCTTAAAAGCCAGATAGAGCAGCTTAAGCTCACCAACGCCAAGGACCTGGAGAGGTATAAGAACGCGACACTTCGGTGTTTCTACGATTTTTGGAAACACAACCAAAGTGCCAATTTCAGTTACCTCCCAGAAGATGCTAGGAAGACCGAGCTAGCCCGCTGCACTGCTCGGTTAGCTGCCGAAGAGAGAGCTAGGGTCCCTGCTTCCCCAAGCATTCAGCCAGCCGCCGAAGTGGAGGGAGGAGAAGCTGGATGAGAGGTGGTCAATCAAAATGCTCCAATGGATCCTCCTGCTCCTCAAGCTCCTTAGAGTTTTTTGTTTTTTTTTTTTTTTTGCTTTTCTTTAATTACACGACCTACTGGTCGTGATGTAAAGACCATGATTTCTTTTTTAATTTTGCTGCATGGGCAGCATATTTTCCTTTTACTTTTGAACAATTACATCCAAGCAGTACTGCTTGCGGTGTAAAAGAATTCCCTTTGATATTATAATATTTCTACTTATTATAACATCTGTTCGCATGACCGAACTTAGCATAGTACTTTGGCTTGATTTAACAAAATATAAATTTTGAAAAATACTCTAAGTACCGTAGCATGCTTTCACTTATTTTTTTCATGTGTTTACATACCTCTTGGTATGCTTTGCTATCGATGTACCTTATATGCCCCCCAAGTGACTGAGGAGCTTTAAGTCATTGGTCACTTGCCTTGACCATGACTTGTACGACCATTACTGCTTGGCATAAAATGCAACACTTTTAATACAGCAAAACAACACACGTAATGAACAAATACTTGTAAAAAAAAATTACAAAGGTTGGCAAGAATGACTGGCTGTGCACAGTCCCTTATAATTCTCGTATTAAAATGGACTAAACATGTCTTTACGAGTGATCTTTTAAAAATATCTTACACTTATAAGCGATCAGTCATACAACATGACGAACCCTTTTTCAAAACTTGTAAAAAGTAAAAATTAATACAAGTCAGTCCTTTAAGAAGGATTGTTTATTGATAATACTTGCGTAGGTGTTCTCCATTCCAATAGCGCAGAACGAGATCTCCATTTAAGCGTGCAAGTTTGTATGTGCCTGGGTGAAGGACTTCTTCAATCTAGTAAGGTCCTTCCCAGTTTGGTCTGAGTACTCCAGCAGCTGGGTCGCGGGTGTTTAAGAAAACTCGTCGAAGTACTAGGTCCCTGACGCTGAAATTTCTTTCTTTTACTTTCGAGTTAAAATACCGGGCGACTTTTTGCTGGTACGCAGCTACTCGAAGTTGGGCTTTTTCTCATTTCTCCTCAAGCGAGTCTAGGGACTCCATTAATAGTTGGCTATTCTGGTCTTGGTCGTATGTGATTCTTCGATGTGAGGGCGGATCTAACTCGACTGGCAACATGGCTTCATACCCGTATGCTAAGGAAAACGGGGTATGACCTATTGCTGTTCGATGAGAAGTTCTATACGACCAGAGTACCTCGGGCAGCTGTTCTGGCCATGCTCCTTTAGCTTCTTCGAGCCTTTTCTTCAGGGTATCCTTAAGTGTTTTATTCACTGCTTCGACTTGCCCATTTTCTTGTGGATGCGCGACTAAAGAAAAGCTTTTGACGATTCCATGCCTTTTGCAGAAGTCTGTGAATAGGTCACTGTCAAACTGGGTGTCGTTGTCTAAGACAATCTTCCGAGGCAATCCATACCGGCAAACAATGTTCTTGATGACAAAGTCAAGAACTTTCTTTGTCGTTATGGTAGCGAGTGGCTCAGCTTCGGCCCATTTGGTGAAGTAGTCGACTGCTACAACTACGTATTTTACTCCACCCTTTCCCATTGGCAAGGATCCAATTAAATCGATCCCCCATACTGCGAAGGGCCATGGACTTTGCATCTGCTTTAACTCGTTGGGAGATGCACGTGGGATCTTGGAAAATCTCTGACACTTATCACATTTTCGCACAAACTCCATTGAGTATTCCTTCATAGTTGGCCAGAAGTAACCCTGCCTCATAATCTTTTTCGACAAGCTCTGCCCCCCAGGGTGATTCCCACAGAAGCCTTCATGTACTTCCCTCATCAGTTTTTTAGCCTTTTCTGGTGTAATACATCTGAGCAGTGGCGTGGAGTATCCTCTTCGGTATAGAATACCATCGACCAATATGTACCTAGCAGCCTGTCTCTGAAGAGTCCTGGCTTTGTTTCTATCTGCTGGTAGTACACCATTCGTGAGATACTCCAAGTACGGTGCCATCCATGTATCTTTTATCCGAATTTCCATACTAGTTTCATCTGCGCGTATGCTCGGCTCGCGTAGTCGTTCCACTGGCACTATATTTAAAGTGTCAGCATCTTTTGCACTCGCGAGTTTGGCTAAGGCATCTGCGTTTGAATTCTGATCCCGAGGTATTTGCTGGAGGGTATACTTCTCGAATTGCACCAACAGATCTTTGGTTTTGTTCAGGTAGGCCACCATTTTCAGGCCCCGTGCTTGATACTCCCCTAAGACCTGATTCACTACCAGCTGTGAATCACTGTAAATATCCAGCACTTTTATACTCATGTATTTGGCCAACCTTAGTCCAGCGAGTAGTGCTTCATATTCGGCCTCATTGTTTGATGCGGTGAAATCGAACCTAATAGCGCAGTGAAATCGATGCCCTTCTGGCGTTATCAATATCACTCCTGCTCCTGCGTGAGATTCATTGGACGATCCGTCCATGAATAACTTCCACGAAGGAGCTTCGACTTGGGGCTCAGGCGCACTAGGTTTTTCGCATTGCTCGTTACCTGGGAGCTCAATGAATTCGACGATAAGATCAGCCAAGACTTGTCCTTTTACTGCTGCTCACGGTGAATATGTAATATCGAATTGCCCGAGTTCGACTGCCCATTTTAATAAACGTCCAGCCGCCTTTGGTTTTTGCAGAACTTGCCGAAGGGGCTAGTCAGTTAAGACTGTGATGGGATGGGCTTGGAAGTAAGGACGTAACTTCCTTGAGGCCAAAATTAAGCAATAGGCTAATCTTTCGATGGAAGGATACCTCAATTCAACCCCGATTAACCTCTTGCTAACATAGTAAACCACCTTTTGAACGCCTTCTTCTTCTCGTACTAGCTCCGCACTAGCAGCATATTCGGTGATCGCCAGGTAAATGAACAAAGTTTCTCCATCTATAGGCTTTGATAAAACAGGAGGTTGTGCCATGTGGGCTTTTAAGGCTTGGAAAGCCTATTCGCAGTCTCCAGTCCACTCGAACTTTTTGTTGCCTCTAATTAGATTAAAGAAAGGGACGCATTTATCCATCGACTTTGAAATAAATCTACTGAGTGCGGCAATCCTTCCAGTTAAACTTTGCACATCCTTAATTTTCACTGGCGATTTCATGTCGATCAAGGCTTTGAACTTTTCGGGGTTGGCCTCGATTCCTCTTGAATTAACAATGAAGCCCAAAAATTTCCCTGATCCTACTCCGAAGGAACATTTGAGAGGATTTAGCTTCATCTGATATTTGTTCAAAACATTGAAACATTCCTGTAAATCCATCACATGTCCTTCTACCTTTTTTGACTTTACCAGCATGTCGTCCACGTACACCTCCATGTTTACTCCGATCAACTCCTTAAACATGTGGTTAACCAATCGCTGGTAAGTCGCACCAGTGTTTTTCAGTCCGAAGGGCTTTACTTTATAACAGTATAACCTTGTATCGGTCCGAAAGCTAGTGTGATCCTCGTCAAGGGGATGCATACTGATCTGATTGTATCCCGAGTATGCATCCATGAAAGAGAGGATCTCATGTCCTGCAGTTGCATCGACCAGCTGGTCGATTCTTGGGAGTGGGAAGCAATCTTTCGGGCAGGCTTTATTAAGGTCTGTGAAATCCACACAGGTTCGCCATTTGTCGTTAGGCTTGGGAACCAGTACTGGATTAGGGACCCACAATGGATAAAATGCCACCCTAATGAACCCATTCTCCTTCAGTCTTTCAACTTCCTCTTTTAAGGCTTTCGATCTATCCTTATCGAGCAGCCTTCTTTTCTGTTGCACAGGTGGATAACTCTTGTCAACGTTCAGGACATGACTGTTAACTGCAGGATCTATCCCAGCCGTGTCTTTATGTGACCAGGCAAAAACTTCCTGGTTCTTTCTCAAAAATTCCACCAGTGCGTGCTTCGTTGTTGCTTCTAAATTTTTCCCGACCTTTACAACTCTGGTCGGGTTTTCGTCAAGTTAGACCTCTTCAAGGTCCTCGATGGGTCCAACATCTTCCTCAAAATCCCCAAAGCGAGTATCTAAATCTCTATCCTCACTTTGGGCAACACCCTATTTGGTGACTCCATCACCGGATTGGGCTTGTGTATCAATGGCCATCTGCAACCTCTCTGGGGGAGTGCTCTTCAACGTTCCTTTCTTTGCCTTCGTGATTGAGGCATTGTAGCATTCCCTTGCTTCTCTCTGATTCCCCAACACGCGTCCTACCCCTGCGTCTGTTGGGAATTTCAAGGCTAGGTGCCATACTGAGGTGACGGCCCGAAGGTCAACCAGTACGGGCCTTCCGATTACAGCATTGTACGCCGAAGGACAATCGACTACTATGAAAGTAGCGAGTAATGTCCTGGTAGCAGGCGTTGTACCTGTTGTTACCGGAAGTCTGATTGACCCCATTGGGGTGAGTCCCTCACCAGAGAAGCCGTAAATTGTTTGGTTGCAGGGCTCTAAGTCCTTGACAGACAATTTCATGCGTTCCAGCGAAGATTTGCACAGGATGTTTACTGAACTTCCTGTATCGACTAGTACTCTCTTCACCATCATGTTGGCGATTTGAACATCCACGACCAGCGGATCAGAATGTGGGAACCGGACATGCTTGGCGTCGCTATCAGAGAAGGTTATTTCACCATCCTCTGATCGAGCCTTCTTTGATGCCCTGTCCTCCATAGTCATCATCTCGATGTCTTGGTCGTGGCGTAGGGTCCGAGCATATCGTTTCGTCGCCTTTCCACTGCTTCCCGCAAGGTGCGGGCCTCCACAGATTGTGAGTAAAGTGCCAGCTACGGGATCAGGCTGCAAAGGTGGCGGCGTTGGCGTGCAGGCGCCTGCTCGTTGCCACCTGGAGCCTCTCGTTGGGAAGTTCCTGAGGCCCGTACATATCTCCTCAAGTGTCCTTGTCTAATAATGAACTCGATTTCATCCTTTAGCTGGTTGCATTCATTTGTATCGTGTCCGTAGTCGTTATGATAACGACAGAACTTGGTTGTATCTCTCTTTGAAATATCCTTCCGAATAGGAGCGGGACTTTTGTAAGGCACACTAGAACTCGTGGCCTGATACACCTCTCCCCGAGACTTGACAAGGGCAATGTAGTTAGTGAACCGCGGTTCATAACAATTTCCCTTAGCGCGTTTATTTTCAGAGGTGGAAGGCTCATTATGCGGCCGCTTCCCCCCATTCTTGCGATTGCCATTGCCGTTCTCGTTGCCTTTGCCGTTATCGTTGGGTTTTGACCCATTGGCGGCTTTGGCGGGCTCGGCAGTCCCCTTATCCTTGCCTGGGGGCTTTCCTTCGATGGCGATGGTATCCTGGGGGCCCTCATCTCCCACTGTTTTGGCTCCAGCCGCTGCTCGAATGAAGCGTTGGACGTAATCCTTCAGTGGCTCTCCTTTTTGTTGGCGTATCTCCACCAGCTGGTTCGCCTCAATTGGGTGCACACGACCCGCATAGAATTGTCCGTAAAATTCATTTATGAACATCTCCCAAGAAACAATACTTGCAGGAGCGAATTTGAAAAACCACTCCTGTGCAGCATCAGAAAGTGTTGCAGGAAAGATCATGCACCGAGTGTCTTCGGACACTTTCTGAATGTCCATCTGTATCTCAAACTTGTTGACATGAGATACCGGGTCACCATACCCATCAAAGTTCAGAAGCATGGGCATCTTAAACTTGCTGGGAGTTTCTGCCACAACTATACTCTGAATGAAAGGAGTGCCCCTTCTCCTATCGTACTCGATATGAGACGTTCTTCCCCCGACCAGCTGTTGTACTGCCTGGTTCAAGGCATCTTTTTGGGCTTGCACTGCATCAGGAATCGCCGGGGCCTCTGCTGCTGGGGGAATGTACTCGTCATGCTGTTCCCAATGATCATTAAGTACATCTCTTAAATCTTCGTCTCTTCGCCGTTGCTCGCTTGCTCCGAGCCGATTAAAGACATTATTTTGCCTGGGCTGCCCCCCAGCGTTACATCTCTCGAGTTGGTCTTCCCTAGGTGGTGGGCTTCTGCCCCACCTCTCTCTTCATTTCTTCGACCGGCGTTTCCCCTGCCAAGTCGGCCTCGTTGTAACCATGGCCATCTCTGAAACTCTATTAACTATGGTGGGATCGACTGTCCCCTCAGTTGCCCCCTCGGGTCGGAACTTCTCGAGCGTCAGAGGGTGGCCTGCGTTGGTCGGTAGGTCCCCATGCATTATCATGCTGTGGGGGGCCCCGGACCACAGAGCTTAGCTCTGAGTTCCTTCTGTTGCTAGAAGGACGGTGCCCCCTGCTCGGTGGGTTCGGCTCTTCGCCCCTATGGCGTTTAGGACTACGGGGCTGCTACCCGACCCTATTATGCCTTGGCTGCGGGGGATTTCCTCGACCAGCCTGGGATGGAGGCTGTGTTTCAGGATCCCTTGGTGGGACATCCTCCTGAGGCATTGGCGGCTGCTCGAGCCTTTGGGGGCTCGACGGCTAGATCGGCGGGCTAGGAATGAGACCCCTTTAGGGTGGACCATTTGCGGGTTGATCAGACTGTGAGGTAGGTGCAACCTGACTACTAGCCAACTGCAGGGCTGCCATGGCCTCCCTCTGACGACGGTCCATCTCCGCCTGTCTTTCACTCAGTTCCTGGCGATGTTGCTCTATCTCTTGTTGCTGTCGCGCCATAATCTCTGCAGCGCTTTCTTGGCTGGCCCTCAAATTGGCCAGTTCATCCTACAATACCCCCAGGGTATTTCTCAGCATCTCTGAATCCAGTTCTTCCTCATCAAATTCCAAATGTGGCTCATTTTCAGCCATGTTTGGAGGAGGAGGCGGTTGAGATGGTGCAGCGCCAGCCACCTGCCCAGTTTTCTTTGTTGTTTTCGCCATTACTATTTCAACGATTTCGTATCAAGCCCTCAATGAAAGCACCAGAATGTTGACCCTTGTTTTGGTCAACTGACACAGAGTCAAAAAGCTTGATGTGGATAGATGTGTTGGAATGAATATAATGACAAAAACAGTAAAGGACACAAGAAATTATAGTGGTTCGGCCCCAAGAACTGGTAATGACCTACGTCCACTTAAGCTATTATTGATATGAGATCTCAAAGGAATGATCAAAGAACTAGGGTTCTCCGAGTTTCACAAACCTGAGAGAGATAAATAATACAATCGTAATACAATAGCTCTAATTCTCTCGTAAATCTGTAATTTTTATTAAGCAAAAGCCGAAATCCCTTCCTTGAGCTATCTTTCTCTATTTATAGGCTCAAGGAGGATTACATGAATTTGTTATAGATATTTTCTCCTAATTATTCGAATAATCAGGAATCATTGGAGACAATCTCAGAATTAATTATGATCTTCAAAAGATCATCTCGAAATATGTAGAATGTATGACCATGTTGGTCGTAAGGAAAACTCAACTGCCATGCCTATAATGTCTTACTGGTCGATACTCTAATAGAACTCTGCCAGGTGTCAGCCACGTGTTTAAAATCGCCTGCCACGTCATCTGTGCCTGTTTTTTGGATAACACCACAAAATACATATACTGAGTTGAACTCACAAAATTATTACTAAAAAATATATATACTATGCTAATAAATTTATATACTACTATTAAAATGTATATACTATAATACAAAATTATATACTACTTGTACGCCCTGATTTTCCCACGGGTTGATTAGTGAGCTGAGCTACGGCCTAATCATGATTATCTCGTGGACATCCCCACTACTGGAGCTACCGTCATAAGATCATACCTCCTTAGCTCGAGGTAACCTAAGGGTTCACCTCTGATAACTTAAGGACAGAGTCCGGGCCCTGAAGGCCGAAGGTCGAGTTAAGTATCCAGCTCGTAGTACGAGCTAGAGTTGGAGGCAGTGACCTTTAGTAAAGTCAGCCACGCAAGGTAAACGTGCATATATCAGACATCACGTGTCTGATATATCCCTGACTTCTCAGACACGCAGCAGGAACGTGCATATTCAGACACCCACGACTGGGTTGGGCCGTGCGGCCCATTATCTCCTTACCTATTCATTTGACCACACTTATGTGTCAGGTTTAGGAATTAATCAGGAATGTCACAGAATTGACATGATAGGTAAGAAGGTCACGGGATGACCTTCTTACCAACTCCCAGGTGCCTTCTCCTATAAATATGGAGACCTTGGGAGTTAATAGAGGTTGGATTCTTTATTGTAAGAAATACCCTGTAATCAAATACCCAGTATATAACAATAATACTGACTAGTGGAGTAGAAGGATTTTAACCTTTGAACCACTCAAAAAACGTACTTTGAGTCACCATTTCATTTCCTAAGATCCTATATCTGTTTCGGTTCAACACAAGCACTAATCCCTTTCTCTTCTTCTCTTAATTTCCTGTTGGCGAAGAACCGCGTCAACAGTTTGGTGCTTTCATTGAGAGCAAGTTCGATTAGTGCTGACGCAAACATCCAACTATGGTGACTACTCGATCCAGGCATGGTAACGAGGCAGAACAGCATGATGGGTAGGAGGCTCATCATACTGCCATCCCTGGTGAACAAGTTCCTGAAGCCCAGCAATGGCCAGGAAAGCAGCCGGCGGGCCAAGATGACACCGGAAGTTCGGCACCCCGGCCACTTAATCCAAACCTGTGTTATTACACTACGGTGGAGATGGAGAATGCTCAGCTGAGGAGCCAGCTAGCAATAGCTAGCCAATAGATCAAGGATGCGTTGGCCCGACTACCCCCTCTCACAACCGACGCTAACGTCGGAGAGAGGCAAGGCGAGGCTACTAAGTCTCGCTGGGGTAACCAGTCCAGGCATAGCCGCTCGGACAGATTTCCGACAGCCAACTCCACTCCTTCATCACACCATCGAGAGGCAAACTTCGAAGAAGTGCCTGGAGCCAGGCAACAGCAATACAGCCGTTCGGTCAGAACGTCGACTCCTAGCTCCCAACCATCCTCGAGAGCGCCCAGGGAGCTCGAGGAAATTCCCGAAGGAGAACCGGGGAGGGCTCGCAGCATCAACCCGTCCCCAACAACCATCCTGCGCCTCGTCCAAATCGCCAGGCTCGGGACCAGACAGAACCAGGATCACCTCTCCAGTCAGGCATCCTCCGTCTCCAATCAGATATCCATCTCCTCCTCGGCCCATCCGAGATATTCCAGCCTACGGAAGTGGCAGGAGAGATCCGCCATCAGCTGGACATTCCCGGTGTAGCAGGGCACCAAGGGAAAGCCCAGGTCCTCATCACCAATGGCGAGCTCCAAGCCTCTCTAGCAGGAGCTACTGGACCGGCAGTCGCCGGAGTGACCTTTCTGGCGAAGACCTGCGTCAGCGCCTAAGTTTGGCACAAAGCCCACAAGCCACTCGGGGAGGCGATCTGTGGGATTGCCTTAACTCCCATAGAGGGGAGCAGGTAGGAGGAGACAGCCATGCTCGCTCAGGGGGGGCCTTTTCTGAAGTACATAACGGAGGGAATGCCCTAAATAACCTATCTCAAGATAGGAGGGGCAATAACCCACCAAATATGTACAATGGATCTGGAGCTGTTGAACAGCCCCGGAATAACCAAGGACATCAGGACCAAACCCTCGAGCGCCTGGCCCAGATGGAGGAGCTGATGAGGAAGCTCCTGTCAGAAAAAGAAAAAGATGAATATGATTCTGGGGACGAGATGAAGCTCTTTGCCCCCAGCATAGCAGCAATGGCTTACCCACCTGGTTTCCGTATGCCGCACCTGTCTAAGTTCAATGGAGACGGAGACCCGTCGGATCACCTAGGGATGTTTAACACCCTGATGATGGCCCACAACATTGGCCCCGAGCTGAGGTGTCTAATCTTTCCTTCCACACTGACTGGACCTGCCAGGCAGTGGTTCAAGCAAGGTAAAAGACAGTCAATCAGCTCCTGGAAGACTTTCTCGGCAGATTTCAAAAGAGCATTCCGAGCATCCCAGGCTGCCAGCGTTCAGGCCGACTCTTTGGCCAACGTGAGGCAACAGCCCGGCGAAACTCTAAAGGCCTACCTGAGCAGATTTGTGAATGTCGCTGCTCGGGCCAGAGACGCGGATGATAGCTCCAAGCTCATGGCCATGAGAACTGGAATCCTCGTCGGAGGGGATCTCTGGAAAGACATACAAAGAAAGGGAGTCAGCTCGGTTAACGAATTCCTTAACAGGGCCCAGGAATGGATAAACTTGGAGGAAGCCGAAGCCTCAGCTGCAGGAACCAGCCAGGTCCCTGATCAGCCCGCTGGAGTTGGGACGGAGGTCATGGCAGCGACCCAAAATGTCACACAAAACAACCAGCTCGGTGGAGGCAAAAGAAAGGGGAATGGTGAAGGCAGCCAACACGGCCAAAAGAAGAATAAGTCCGTAGACAAGTTTAAGCCCGTCTACACTACTTACACAGAGCTCACCCAGTCTAGGGAGAACATTTTCCTAGCTAATTATACTCGCCTCCCCTGGAAGAGGCTCGAGCCGTTGAAGCACCAAAAGGGGAAGAGAGATACCTCCAAGTTTTGTCGCTTTCACAACGATGTTGGCCACAACACCGATGATTGTAGGCATCTAAAGGATAAGATCGAGACTCTCATCCGAGCCGGCCCCTTGGCTCAATACGCATGGAATAGAGTCCCAGTAGGTCGACCCGCTCCAGAGGTCCCGGCCAGTCAGCCCGGGTCTCGGATAGATCAGGACGTCCCTCCTCCCTTGGTTGGAGGGGAGATATCCACCATCTCTGGAGGACCACATTTTTTTGGCACGAGCAGGGGCGCCCAGAAGAGATATGTGAACAAACTGAAGGCGCATAACGGAGTAGAGTTCGTCCCGGAGCAGCGCCTGCCAAAGCAGCAACGATTGGAGAAGCAACCGATCATTTTTACGGAGGAAGATGCGGGCCATGTCCAGTTCCCTCACAATGACCCTTTGGTCGTGGCAGTTCAGCTCGCCAATCGGAGAGTGAGGAGGGTGCTGATCGACAACGGGAGCTCGGTGAACCTCCTATTCCGATCCACGTTAGAGAAGATGGGTTTGACCGTCGCCGAGCTGAAGGCGACCTCCATGATGTTATATGGTTTTTCGGGAGAAGGATCGACGGCCATAGGGACGATCAAGCTGGTGATCACCCTGGGAGAAGGACCTCGAATAGTCTCGAAACTCCTCGAGTGCGTGGTCATTAACTGCACCGCTGCGTACAACGCAATTTTGGGGCGACCTACACTCATGGCATTTGAGGCCGTCACTTCCATTCGCCACCTCGCGATGAAATTCCCTACTTCCACGAGAATATGCACTGTCCATGGCGATCAGCTCGCTTCCAGGGAATGGTACAGCATTTCCATGAAGGGAAAATCTAAACCCGGGCAGCTGGCAATGGCCATCCAAAGTGATGAAGAGGAATCTCAAGAACCCTTAGTTGATCCTGAGATTGAAAAACCTCAAAGCGCCGAAGGGGAAAATGTCATCTTAAGTGAGGATATTGACCCCCGAATAGGCGAGGACAGATCTGAGCTCCAGGCTATTGAGGAGCTCGAGGAAGTGAACATTGATCCGCAGAATCCATCACGGATGGTCAAGCTCGGGAAAAACCTCAGCAGCAAGAGGAAGGCAGAGCTGATCAGATTTCTGCGGGATAACCTGGATGTGTTTGCGTGGTCCCATGAGGACATGGTGGGAATCAGCCCGAGTGTCATCATGCATACACTTCATCTGGATAAAAGCATTCCCGCCAAGTCCCAGAAGCAAAGACGCCTAGGAACAACCCGGGCTGAAGCCTTGGAGGAAGAGGTAGCCCGGCTCAAAAAATGTGGCTTTATCCGTGAAGCCAAGTTTCCAATATGGGTCGCCAACCCCATACTGGTCCCGAACCCAACGGAAAATGGCGAACCTGTATAGACTTCTCCAACCTGAATAAAGCCTACCCCAAGGATTGTTTTCCACTACCAAGGATTGACCAGTTGGTAGATGCCACGGCGGGGCACGAGCTCATGTCATTTATGGACGCGTACTCGGGCTACAATCAGATCTCCATGAATCCGACGGATCAAGAGCACACCAGTTTCATGACCCCGACTAACGTTTATTGTTACAAGGTCATGCCGTTCGGGCAGAAGAACGCCGGAGCTACCTACCAAAGGTTAGTAAATAGAATGTTCGCAGACCAGATCAGAAAAAACATGGAAGTGTACGTTGATGACATGCTAGTCAAGTCAAAGAATGTCGATAACCATGTTTCCGACCTGGAAGAATGTTTTAAGATACTACGGGAGTATGGCATGAGGCTTAATCCACAGAAGTGCACTTTTGGTGTCGCGTCAAGGAAATTCCTGGGGTTCATTGTCAATACCCGAGGAATCGAGGCAAACCCCGACAAGATCAGATCACTGCTCGAGCTTCCCTCGCCCAGATCGCGAAAAGATGTCCAAGGCCTGACAGGAAGAGTGGCGGCCCTCAATCGGTTTATTTCCAAGTCCACCGATAAGTGTTTGCCCTTCTACAACCTGCTCCGAGAAAACAAGAAGTTCGAATGGACAGAAGAGTGCGAAAGCGCATTCCTCGACCTGAAGGCACATCTGGCCGAGCCGCCCGTACTATCCAAACCAAAAGCATGAGAGCCTCTTTTTCTCTACCTAGCTATCACTGAGGATGCAGCCAGTGCCGTATTGGTCACAGAAGAAGACCGAGTTCAGAGACCAGTCTACTACATCAGCAAGAGACTTCTCGGGGTGGAATCCCGGTACCCGTTGATGGAGAAATTGGTGTTCTGCCTTATCACGGCCTCGCGAAAGTTCAGGCCGTACTTCCAGTCCCACTCGATACACGTCATGACCGATCAGCCTTTAAGGCAGGTTTTGCAAAAACCTGAAGCTTCGGGACGTTTGTTAAAATGAGCAATCGAACTCAGTCAGTTTGAGATTTTGTACACTCTGCGAACTGCTATAAAAAGTCAGGCCCTGGCCGATTTTATGGCAGAATGCACGGGATTCCAGGAGGATCCCGCGGAGGACTCACCCCAAGTCACCTCGCCCCAGGCGTCGTGGAGGATCTTTGTGGATGGTTCATCCAACGAGAACGGCTCCGGAGCTGGAATCATTTTGATATCCCCCGAGGGACGTAGATTCCACTCGGCGCTGAGATTCGAGTTCAAGTCCTCCAACAACGAGGCCGAATACGAAGCTTTGTTGGCCGGGCTGAGGATAGCCCAGGAGTTGAAGGCGAGCTTCATCCATTGCTTCAGTGACTCCCAGCTCGTGGTAAACCAGGTTCTGGGCGAATATCAAGCACGGGGACCCAAGATGGCCGCCTATCTGGAAAAGGTAAAAGGTGAGCTGTCCGCGTTTAGGCAAGGCTCGATCGAATAGATACCTCGGGAGCAGAACGCTAACGCAGATGCTCTTACCAAGCTCGCCACCTCTGAGGAAATGGAGACCTTGGGGTTAGTACCAATAGAATTCTTGGAAAAACCAAGCATAGAAGATGTCAGGACGGAGGTCGAGATGATCGATGCCAGGCCGACCTGGATGACCCCCATCCTTGAGTATCTCGTCGAGGGAAAGCTGCCTGAAGGGTGTAATGATGCACGGTGAGTCCTGTATCAAGCACCGAGGTTTACGATGGTGGATGGGGTGCTATACCGACGTGGGCACTCCCTACCTCTCCTCCGATGTGTTCTTCCAGGCGAAGCAAAGGCCATCCTGCAGGAAGTGCATGAGGGTTTTTGCGGAGATCACACTGGGGGGCAGAGCTTGGCCCTAAAGGTCCTGAGGCAAGGATATTACTGGCCCACTCTGTCCAAGGATTCGATCTCGTATGTCAAGAAGTGTGACAAGTGCCAGCGATTCGCTGCAGTTGCCCGAGCTCCTCCAGTCGAGCTGAAGATGATCTCGTCCCCATGGCCGTTCGCTATTTGGGGGATCGACTTGGTGGGCGCCCTCCCTACTGGAAAAGGCGGGGTCCGTTACGCCGTGGTAGCCATCGACTACTTTACGAAGTGGACCGAGGCAGAGCCTTTGGCGACGATAACATCCAAAAAAGTGCTTGACTTCGTGGTTAAAAGCATTGTTTGCCGATTCGGCCTGCCCAAGAAGATCGTCTCCGATAATGGCACTCAGTTCGACAGCGACCTGTTCACCGAGTTTTGTGAAAGGTACGGAATTGTGAAAAGTTTCTCCTTCGTGGCCTATCCTCAGGCGAATGGCCAGGTCGAAGCTGTCAACAAGACTCTAAAGGCGAGCCTCAAGAAGAGATTAGATGAAGCGAAGGGGGTCTGGCCAGAAAAGCTCCCCCAGGTCCTATGGGCATACCGGACCTCGCATCGGACTCCTACCGGTCATACTCCTTTCTCCCTAACCTTTGGGAGTGAGGTAGTCCTCCCCGTGGAAATTAAGGTGCTTTCACATAGGGTCCAGTCTTATGACCAAGATCGCAACCACGAGCTACTGTGCAATTCCCTTGACCTAGTTGATGAAAGGCGAGAAGATTCGCAACTCCAGCTCGCCCATTATCAGCAAAAGATCACTCGCTATTTCAACTCCAAAGTCAAAAAGCGTGCCTTTAGCGTTGGCGACCTGGTCCTAAGGAGAGTCTTCTTAGCCGGTAAGGACCCCAAAGATGGAGTCTTGGGACCGAACTGGGAAGGACCATATCAAGTCATCGAGGTCATTAAGGAAGGAACTTATAAGTTTGCTCGGCTTGATGGAGGGGCAGTCCCGCGGACTTGGAACGCCATCCATTTAAAGAAATACTATCAATGATTCACTTGTAAGGCCTAAAAGGCCATTTTTTATGTATTAAGCAACAAGAATCCGCTTTTTCTTTATATTTGTACATGTTTTCAAGTGTAATCTAAAGTAACCACGAAAGACCCTTTCCCAGTTACTTGGGGGGCATATGGTACCTGGATATAACCAGGTCACCTTAACGACTTAGAAGTTGATTCATATCGATTGATCGTTGTTTTTCTTAAAAAATGCGAGATATTGGTAAGGGTTAACGCGAACTAAGTCCTATCCTGGATTTAACCAGGTCATAAAACTTAGAAGTTGATTTAAATATGTTGATCGTTGTTCTTCTTAAAGAGCTCGAGATATGGATAAAAGTTAACACGAACTAAGATTTCAAATTAAGTTCCTGGATATAACCGGGTCATAAAACTTAGAAGTTGATTTAAATCTGTTGATCGTTGTTCTTCTTAAAGAGCTCAAGATATGGATAAAAGTTAACACGAACTAAGTTTTCAAATTAAGTTCCTGGATATAACCGGGTCATAAAACTTGGAAGTTGATTTAAATCTGTTGATCGTTGTTCTTCTTAAAGAGCTCGAGATATGGATAAAAGTTAACACGAACTAAGTTTTCAAATTAAGTTCCTGGATATAACCGGGTCATAAAACTTAGAAGTTGATTTAAATCTGTTGATCGTTATTCTTCTTAAAGAGCTCGAGATATGGATAAAAGTTAACACGAACTAAGTTTTCAAATTAAGTTCCTGGATATAACCGGGTCATAAAACTTAGAAGTTGATTTAAATCTATTGATCGTTGTTCTTCCTAAAGAGCTCGAGATATGGATAAAGATTAACGCGAACTAAGTTTTTCAAAAATTGTAACTTAAATGCGTAGGGGCAAGAAAGAGAATCAATTAAAAATAAAATTGAGTTAAATTGTCTCGATTTGGAAGCACCTCATGCAAAGGTTACACACAAAAAATGTTAAGTTAAGAATATTGAAGGAAAGGGCACGAGCGGGGAAGGCCCTAAGCTCCGCCAGGTGGCCCCTTGGAGGTCGTTGTCTCGCCCTGCTCGGCTGCGCCGGAGCCATCCCCGGCCTCGGAGGGTGCTTCTTTATCAAGGCGAGCTTGGAACTTCACCAGCAAGCGCTCCCAGAGGTTCGCTGACAGGAAGGAGAAGTCAGCGTCCGGATTGTAGGCCCAGCAATGGTAGAACAGGTCTTCCAAGGCCTTCTCCGAAGCTGTCCGCTCGGCCTCCAGGGCGGCCTTGGCCTTAGCCTTCGCTGCATCTAGGTCTGTCCGCGCGGTGGCAAGGGCGGTCTCGAGCTCTTGAACCTTTGGGCGAGTTTTTTCCAACTCGGCCTGCGAGGCCGCCAGGGCATCCTTAGCCGCTTGCAGAGAAGTCTGGTGCTCTCTCCTCATGTCCTCGAGCTGAGTTTTGGTCCTAGCGATGCTTTGATGAAGGGCAATGGCGCTCTGCGAAGGCGGAAAGGCAATTGCCTTAGAAAAAAGAGAAGAAAGAAAAAAAAAAAAAAAGGCAAAGTGTAATAATAAAAAGCCATAAAAGGGTAAAGTCAGCTTACCGTTAGGGTCATGCCCAGTGAAGACTCCAGCACGCCCATCGGGCTCATTGTCTCGATGGCTCGAAGCTCCTTCTCGTTGAACTTGTATATGTGGTTGACGGCGTAGTTCGCGGACTCATACACCATTCCCCGAAAGGCCTCTAGGATCTTCTCCAGGTCCTGGGGATTGACTGGGATGCGTACCTCGGAGGGTACAATCGCCGAAGCCCCGAGCTCCGTTCCTGCGTCCCGGGCGGCGGATGGAGCTTGCGGAGGGGGTGGGGGCATGTTGCTTCCCCCTGCAGCAGGAGGAAGCGCTCCCACGACCTGGGCAGCTGGGGCTTGTTCCTTCTCCTTTGCAGGAGACTTGGTGGGGATCCCGGCGGCGTGCTTGGACGTCCGGAGCCTTTTCATTCTTGGCCCAGCGGCCCCAGCTGGGGGGTTCCCCCCGGCGAACGCACCTCGCAGGCTCTCTTCGGGCTGAGACATCTCTTCTGTCAAAACAAAGACATGGTTAGTACAAGAGTTAGCAATCATACAGAAACAAAAACAAAGGGGGAAAAAGAGAAATTAAAGTATATGTATACTAAAAGGGATCCTACCCCCAGGGCTAGAAGAACCTATGGTTACGACCATCGGCTCCGGAGCTCCCGCAGGAGAATCTAAGTCGATTATCTCCTGAGCTGGTGCAAGTTCTGGATCTGACTCCGGTTTCGGGCTAGATTCTTCTACATACTGCCTAAGCCCCGGAGCTACGGCACCCCTCCAGAGTGATGGCCATGACTGTAACGACCCGAATTTGCTAATTGGGCTTAGGGCCCTGATTAGTGTGCCAGGAGGGCAATAAGTGATTTAATTTGCTTGTATGTGAATTTATGTGTATATATGTTGTATATGTGTGATATGTCTGTACAGCACGATCCGAGACAGTCCTGAGGAGCAGTTGGCCAGAGAGTCACAACGGGGTTGAGATTCGGACTCGGGGCGAGTCGAGGGATAATTCGGGTGTTAGTTGAGTTATGGGGTTATCGGAACATAGAAATAAATATTTGGAGATATATTTGAGGATAGAATTCCTAGGCGGAAATATTTGGGGAATTTACCATTTTTGCCTTCGGGGACGTTTTGGTACCCCGAGCCTTGAGGTAACCTTTAGACTTAAGTTATATAAAACAAATAAAAGAAAGGAACCATTTAGAAACTTATAAACTGACTCATACTTCTCCTCACACTGAAGTTAGTTTGAGCTTATCTCTCTCTCACTCTCTAAGACAACACTCAAGAGGAAACCTAAAGGAATTACCAAGGAATTGAAGGGATTTCAGCTGGGATGCTCTAGGAGCTTGAATCTTTGGGATTGAGGATCAAAATTCTGGGATTAAGCTCAGCAAGGTAAGCTCTAAACATTAAAGTTTAGCCTTTAACTTTCTGCTGGTTCTAGAGGATTGCATGTAGCTAAGCTTGCTTAATCTTTGGGTGTTTTAGCTAAGTTTTGGAGCATACTTTGATGAGGTTTTGATGTTGTTTCTGTGCTGGAGTAACCATGTTGAATATCTAGGAGTCTTAGATTGGTTTTGGTGGTAATTGGCTTGAAGAAGGGATGAAAAACTTATGGGAAATCTGGGTTCGTCGTATAGAGCCGCGGCCCTAGGAGGGGTGTGCCGCGACCCGCATGCGCTCGCAGCCATGGGAGGCTGAGAGAATTCGAGCGCGCCGTAGCCCTTGCAGGGCGCGCCGTAGCCCTTGCAGGGCGCGCCGCAGCCCGCGTGGTGGTCAGGGGAGAGCTAGCCTCTGTTTTGAGGCTAGCCGCGGCTCTAGAGGGTGGGGTCGCAGCCCTTAGTGTCAATGAGGATTTTAATGATATTTTTTACTTGGGAACTTAAAGGGTAAGGCTCGGGATGGATTTTATCATTCGGATTGATAGAATTCAAGATCCCGGAGGTTAGGGTTACGATTTGTGGTTATTTGTTGGGTTGGAATTTGATGGTCGGATATTGTTATGTGTTGTGACTAGGATTTCGGCGAGGCTCACGTTAGTGGACTGTGCTCGGGGTATCGGTGCTCAGGAAGCTCGGAACTCAGGTAAGAAAACCCATGTTTTCGTAGAGGTTGTGTGCAGGGCTGAGCCCAATGTGTTGAATGGAAATGATATGCAGGGCCGAGCCCTATATGCTAGAATTGCGGAGCATAGCTCATTATCTGTTTATGCTTGAATTCTGTGCTTGTTGCTATATTGTGTTTGATACTATATGTGTGATCGGCAAGAGCCGGGAACGGTGTAGACCGGGAACGGCATCAAGCACGATGAGTGCAAGGCCGAGAACGGCTTGAGGCCGGTAACGGCGTTGAGCACGTGGGGCGCTAGTAGCCAGGGCGAGTCCCTAAAAGGATACCTGGGATATCCTAACAGCATGGTCCGCGAACCCAGGGTTTGGTAAACGCCTGGGACGGCTAGGCCGTACGTGTTTAGCCATTGATGGCCTGCTTATATGTTTAATTCATGTATTGCATATGTTATCTGTTATGGGTTTTCTTGCTGGGCTTCGGCTCACAGATGCTCTGTGGTGTAGGTAAGGGTAAGGAGAAGATCAACCAACCATGAGTACAGCTGGCGTGAGGCGGCGTGTACATGACCGGCCAGCCTGGCTGTCACAGCTAGGGGATTTTGGGAGATGCTTGTAAATGAACTTAGATTTTGTCGCCTAGTCAACTCTGACCGGTTTTGTGTTGTAAATATTTTCTAAACTATGTTTTGGGATCCCAAATGTAAATTTTTATAGTTAAATGTGAAAAAAACTACTTTCTCTAATGTTCTCCTTGTAATTGGGGCTTAGTGACACGTTTTGAGTTAAAACCTCAATTAGCGAGTTGAAAGCACGATTTTAAACACACTTAGTAACGGATCTAAGGAGGTAGGGCGTTACAATGATCGAAGGTTGGTCCCATACTCCTCGAATAGGATCGACCTAAAGGCTAGGGTGTTATCTACTACTACGGTACCTCTAGGCCAGCTATCTTGGTAGTCCAACACAAGCCGGTCGACACAGTGGAGCAGGGTTGTGTTCAAGTCCGGATCACTTCGGTGACGATGGACGAGCTGCCTAGGATTGAACCTAGCTAGTCGGGGGTCTGTTGTGGCCTTATCTAAACTCCTAAACAAGTAAGGGTTACCTTGGCCAAAAGGACCCGCGGCTGCTCCGGACTGGATCCTCTCCTCGTCCGTCCTCTGGGCGACCTCCAGCGCCCGCTTCCTGTTCCTCACGAGGGGAACTTCGTCGTCCTCGTCCTCCTCATCTTCATTTCCCGCGACCTCCTCCACGATGATGGGTCTGGTGTCGCGAGCTGGGGGAAGCCCCCGGGGCCTCCTTAGGTTCAAAGTCTGATTTGGGAAAATCAGCTTGCAGGCCACCATCGTCTCGTCTATTATGAGCACGCGATAATCCTTCTCACTGGGGGGCAAGCCTGCCAGTGTCTCGTATTGGGCCCCGAGAGTCACAGATTTCTCTGTCCTCGCGAAGATGGCTGCAGGATTAATCTAAGTCAGAAAGGGATACAGGAGGAGCTAAACGATACTTAACTTACGGGCTAAGGATGAAAAGCACTTACGAGGGCGATTGAAATAGTGGAGCTCACAGTTTCTGAACCCCGTCGACATGAAGAATTGATCCTTAAAGTCGTTGGGGTGGTTGGGCAGCTCGATGACCGCAGCCGTGTTGGGGAATCGGGTCAAGTAATAAAACTCGTCGCCTCGCCCCCGCTGATCCGGGTTGGCCTTGAGGCAGAAAAAATACAAAATATCTGTAGGAATGGGGACCTCCCACTCGTGCTTCAAAAATAAATATCTCAACCCCGCCAACAACCGATAAGAGTTGGGGGGGGGGGGGGGGGGGGGAGCTGAAATGGGGCCAATTTCACATAATTTAGGAAGTCAGCAAAATACTGGTCCAGCGAGAGGAAGGCCCCCGCCTTGAAATGCTCGCCGCTTCAAGCCGCGAATTCCTCGTCGAGCGGCGTGCAGCTCCGCTCGCCTTCTGCGGGAGGTCGGGCAATCACTGACGCTCTCCCCAGCCCGATGTTGTGGGAGAGGAATAGCTTGTTGATCTTCGTCTGGTCGGTAATCTTTGAGGCGATCCTCTCCGCCTCAAACAACGCGTCAGGAGCCACCTCGAGCTCCTGCTCCACTGTCGGCCCAAAGTTGGGAATCGGGGAATACGGCATCACCGCCTTTCCTTTGTCTTGCTGGGAGGCCGAGCTGTTGACGGTCTTCTTTGGAGCGTTCCTCTTCGGTGCCATCTGGTCGCCTAACGAACAAAAGAAAAGATTTCAGAAAAGGCGACCTAAGCATAAGGAAGAGTCAAAAGGAGTATTCTTTGCACGAGCTGAGATAAGCCCAGCCCGTGGAGAGTGAGACCACGCTGTTCAATGAACATGAGCCTGTGCTCCCAACAGATCCCCGATTACTCGGAATTCGTGTGTCAGGAGGGTCAGGTTAAAATTTTGCCTTGGAGGGAAAGTTCCAATAGGCATGAAAGGCAAAACCGCCTGTGAAGCGTGTCCTCTAAGCTACCCGATTTTGCACCCAAAATTCCAAAACTCCTACCCAGAAATTTTCCCCAGAAAATGCATCCTGTAAACCATACTCCTAAAACGATTTCCTACAGCAAAAATACCCTAACCTAAAAGGCTTTCACCCTTCATACCCACAAAAACCAGTAAACCCTTGCATGTGGCTACAGTAAATATTTACCTAAGCTACAGTGAAAAATATTTTCAAAACACACATGGTCAGGGGACTTACAAAATGTTTGGTTGGGAGGTGGATGAAGGTGTCGCCTAGGTGGGAGCTTCGCCGGAGTATTTGTTTCCAAATCTTTGAAGGAGTCCTCACGCCTGATGTAACGACCCCAAATTCACTATTAAGGCTTAAGGGCCTGGAGTAGCGTGCCTGGAGGGCATAATGGGATTTGGTGTGTGTCTTTAATGAGTTTTATGCATGATTATGATTTAATGCACGTTATATGACTATTTGATTATTTGAGATGCATGACTATGTGAATTAGTATGCATGTAGACCTGATTGTCTTAAAAAGAGCATAATTGTAATCTGGCCATTTTAGGGCATAACTGTGATAATTGTATTATGTGATTCGTGCCATGTGAGTGTGGTGTTTTTATCAGGATGCACACATCGAGACGGTCCTAGTGAGTCAATTAGTCTAAAAGTCACAACAGGATTTTATACCCGGCTCGGGAGGAGCCTAGGGGTACTTTAGGAATTTCGTAAGTTGAAGTGAGAACTAATGGTTATAGTTTTGGCGATTGGGTAACCTGGGTAACCATTTGTAACTGCTGTGAGTAACAAGTTTTAGATAGAAAATGGTAGAAATGAAATAGAAGTGAAAGGACTTAAGTGCCCTTGAAGGTTTAGTTAGGAAGGGTTATTAGGAAGGGATAAATTGGTCATTTGGCAAGGCAATTAGACAATTTTCAGCTGGGTTTATGGGGTACACGGTTTGGGCATTGGGTCATTTGGTGTTTTGATAAAATTGGAAGAGAAGAAAAAGAAGAAGAAAGAAAGGCTAGGGCAAGAAGAAGAAAGGAGAAGAGGTGTAGAAGGGGCTGAAGTGGGAGCTTAGGAGGAGATCAAGGAAGCTTTTAGGGTGGATTCTCCACTTGAGGTAAGGATCTTATGCATATTTAAGTTTGATTTCTGTTTTGACTTGTGAATCTAAAGCTTGAGTTAGTTTTTTTTAGTTTTGGTTTGAGTTGCTGAAATTAGAAATCAAGGGGTGGATTTTTGGGTGTGATGGTGTTTTGCTCTTGATTCTAGTATCTATAGGTTGTTAGATGGTTCATATGAGGTTTTGATTTGATTTTTGGGGTTTAGGTATTTGTTTGGGGTGATTTGGAGAGGTTGAAGCTCGGGAAAAACGCATGGGAAAACCCAGAAAATCTGGGTTCGCGAAGGAGCGCCGCGGCGCGAGGATGCTTCAGGATGGGGGCCAAGCCGCTGGGCGCCGCGGCCCTTGAAGGGAGTGCCGCGGCCCTAGGCCATTTTGGCAGCAAAAAGTTGAGTTTTTAGGGCTTTTGCCCGGGGACACGGGGGATGGTTCCGATGTTTTGTTTTATGGATTTAGAGGTCCCGGGAGTGCAGGATTGGTCCCGGGAAGTGGTCTTGGGCTTGGTTAGTATTAAAAGTGTTTTATGTGTGTTGTGACTAGGATTTCGGGGAGGCTCGTACTAGAGGACCGTGCTTGTGACCTTGGTGCATCGGAAAGCTCGGGATACAGGTAAGAAAACCATAACACCCGAGAATAGGGCATGGGCCCACCGTGTGAGTGCAGGGCATGGCCCTAGATTGTATTATGTGCAAATGTGTAATCTTAGATGAACTATTATATGTTTGAATGGTTATTTCCAAATGTATTATACGTGCTATTATAATGAAACGAACGGCTAAGGCCGAGAGCGGCGAAGGCCGGGTACGGCCTTGGGGCCGGAAGTAACACTCAGCACATGGGATGCTTATAGCCAGGGTGGGACCCAAGGGATACATGAGTTATCCTTACGGTGAGGACCGAGACCCCAGGCTTCGGTAAGGCCTCTGGGGCGGCATGGCCATGCTTGTTTAGTCTGATGGTTTTCCTATTTGTCAGAGGATCATGTCAGCTATATTATTTGCATATGTTATGTACTATTTGGGTTTTCTTGCTGGGCTTCGACTCACGGGTGCTCCGTGTTGCAGGTAAAAGCAAAGAGTCTGTCAACCGGCCATGAGTATGGAGAGCGTGGGGGCGGCGCGTACATGTTCGGCCTGCCCGACTGCTTTGGTTGGGGGCATTTTTGTATATGGCTGTATTTACCATTCTTTTGATAGTTGATCAAGTGTAGATCTATTTTTGAGTTGTAAATATTTTGTAAACCTTATTTTGGGATCCCAGATGTTTTATACTTAACGTTTTCAATGAAGCTAAACATTTTAAAAGAGTACAGCCTTAAACTTTGATTTATTCACACTTTTGGTTTTAGAAACCACTTAGAGTCAGTCAAAAGCACGATTTTTGTCTTAAACTCACTAAGTAGCGGCTCTAAGGTAGTAGGGCGTTACACCTGAGCTTCTTGAACGCTGAAAATGGCAGTCACAAAGAAGAGGGTTTTTTCTTCTGAGATGAAGAGAGAAGAAGGAGAGAATTCCTGAGAAATTTCAAATGAAAGGGTGGCCCATGCGTAGGGTGGCCACCCCTGTTATATACGCGAAGAGTCACGTAAAAAGGGTCGTTGGATGGCCCTGATGTGGGATCCAAGGCCCTCCACTCGAAATACGAAACGACGGTTGGGCATAGGCTAGGCCATTAAATGCGGTTCTTGGAAGACGTACCATCACCAACCATGATGTTTCATGTATCAGGCGCCTGTGTAAAATGTGGAATGTGAAGAGTTCATGGGGAAGCCTAAAAGTCCTTACTGTGGCCTTATACGACGTCATATACCACGAGCAGGGGCTTGGGGGGCAGATGTACGCCCTGATTTTCCCACGGGCTTATTAGCGAGCTGAGCTACGGCCTAATCATGATTATCTCGTGGACATCCCCACTACCGGAGCTGCCGTCATAAGATCATACCTCCTTAGCTCGAGGTAACCTAAGGGTTCGCCTCTGATAACTTAAGGACAAAGTCCGGGCCCTGAAGGCCGAAGGTCGAGTTAAGTATCCAGCTCGTAGTACGAGCTAGAGTTGGAGGCGGTGACCTTTAGTAAAGTCAGCCACGTAAGGTAAACGTGCATATATCAGACATTACGTGTCTGATATATCCCTGACTTCTCGGACACGCAGCAGGAACGTGCATATTCAGACACCCACGACTGGGTTGGGCTGTGCGGCCCATTATCTCCTTACCTATTGATTTGACCACACTTATGTGTCAGGTTTAGGAATTAATCATGAATGTCACAGAATTGACATGATAGGTAAGAAGGTCACGGGATGACCTTCTTACCAACTCCCAGGTGCCTTCTCCTATAAATATGGAGACCTTGGGAGTTAATAGAGGTTGGATTCTTTATTGTAAGAAATACTCTGTAATCAAATACCCAGTATATAGCAATAATACTGACTAGTGGAGTAGAAGGATTTTAACCTTTGAACCACTCAAAAAACGTACTTTGAGTCACCATTTCATTTCCTAAGATCATATATTTGTTTCGGTTCAACACAAGCACTAATCATTTTCTCTTCTTCTCTTAATTTCCTGTTGGCGAAGAACCGCGTCAACACTACTATTATGTATAATAAGAAAAAAACTAAACATCATTAAAAAATATATATGTATATACCATACCACAAAAAACATATACACTAGTTGAAAAATAATATACTACCAACCCATAAAAAAACTTTAAAAAATCAATAAAACTTTAAAATAAAAATTAATTAAACAAAACTAATATACATATAATACTGTATTAAAGTCATACGCTCCTAAATAAATAAATAAAATTTATAAAATATAATCATTTAAGTAATCAATAATATAAAAAAAAATCATTTCTCTATAAATTAAAATGTCATCATTGTAGGTGATTTACCATAATTTATCCAACACAATTGAAGTTGAAACATGCCAAATTTAAGAATCCCAAAAGCAAGAAAGGTAGAGCCTACATCCACATTGGAAGAGAGAGATGAGAAATTTTAAAAGCACCACGTGTCATTCAGATAAGCGACAACATCAGATCCTACCTAGCCTTCTCCTCCCTCTCTCCCTTGCTAATTATTAAATAAATATAAAATTCAATAATAAACTCAAATAAACAAATAATAAAACTAAAAAAATCCCCAATTTCCACTCAATCTCCTTGGCTCAGCCTAGGGTTTGGTCCAATCTCTCTCTCGCTCCTCGCCATTTTTGTTTTTTCGGATCCACTTGGTCTTTTCTCGATCTCCGTAAGGTACATCCTAATTGCTTTACCTTTCCTAAATATAATATCAGATTTGCATTTTCATTCACTAATTGTACGCCCTATTTTGTACAATTTCGTTTGAACTTTATGCGAAGATTATATCTTTTTTGTTATGGATGTGAGCTTTTATATTGTTCTGTTATTTTCGTTCTTTTGATTTTGGCATTTGGGAATTTTTTTTTAATTTTTTTTGGCCAGTTGTGAAAATGGGAGGAATTTGACGTGTTTTCTTCTGGATGTGGGCTTTTTTTTTTTTAATTTGAAATTGATTGAAACCATTTTAATTTAGTTATTTGGCGAGTAATTGCGATTAGTAATAGTTTGTATTTTTTTCCTATCTGGGAATCAAGCATAATTGACTTTTATTTTTATGAAATCTCTCTTATTTATGGAGTTTATAATGCTATTTTAGATCCGCGGAGTAAAACTGTGAAGTTTCAATTCGATTTTCTTAAGGGTCAAAATTCAACTGTGCTTCTACAGTACACTCTATAACCGTTAACGAGATTTAACTTTCCAATGGGCACGATTGATGATGTTCGAATAACCGTTGCTTGAAAAAATTTAGACTCTTTGTTCCTTCATTTTGGGAAGGGGACTATTTATATGAATGAAGATGAATCATTTTAAGGATTTCATATGCATGTGACATTTTGTATTCATCTTCATTTGGTTTTTTAGTCAATGTGTGCAGGTAAAACCTTCTCTTATATCTTCATTTATTTCCATTCAGGTATTAGTTAAAGACCTGATGAGTTCCAAGGACTAGAGTTGGATTTTATTCTCTTTGAGGATTTGTGAGAGTGAGAAAGAGGATGAGTGGCCGAAACACTCATTGGTGCTACAGATGCAGACGGCCAATTCGACTGCGAGGTCGAGATGCTGTTTGCCCCAGCTGTAATTGTGGATTTATTCAGGAACTTGATGATATGGTGCCAGCCAATCCAGTCGATTTGTTTGATCTGGATAGTGATGAAGACCGTGAACGGCGATTCCGACTATTGGATTCTATCTCAACATTTATGAGGCAACGGATGGTTGATAGAAGCCACAGCCTGGACATCAGAGGTAGAGCAGATCCAGTTCCTGAACATAACCCAGGGGTCGGTCCTTTGTTAATCTTTGGTGGGCAGATTCCTTTTAGATTGTCTGGAAATGGTGGGTTTGAAGCTCTCTTTAATGGGACTCCTGGTATTGGTGTAACACGTGGTAATGTTGGTGATTATTTTATTGGCCCCGGACTTGAAGAACTATTTGAGCAGCTTTCAACTAATGACCGACGAGGCCCTCCCCCAGCAGCCAGATCATCAATAGATGCAATGCCAACTGTCAAGATATCAAATAGGCATCTTCGTTCTGATTCACACTGTCCTGTTTGCAAAGATAAATTTGAGCTGGGATCTGAAGCAAGGCAAATGCCATGTGACCACTTGTATCACGCGGACTGCATTATACCATGGTTGAGCCAGCACAACTCTTGCCCTGTTTGCCGCCAAGAACTGCCAGCTCAAGGACGTAGTAACGGGAGAAGCTCAACTAATCGAAGTAGAAGCAGCAGCAGCAGTTTTGGTGGCAACACCAATACCAATGCAAGGGAAAACATTAGAACAGAAAATGGAAGGAGACATCCATTGTCATACTTGTGGCCATTTCGCTCGTCCAGCTCTAGCTCCAACCGAAACACAAGAGCTGGAACTAGCTCCCCAACTGTGCGTGAAAATAATCATCAGATGGGGTATACTGGATGGCCATTTGACGAAGGCTAATTTTTCAGGAGCATTAATTGCTCTCCGTTCACTTGTGATCAGATTTTGTCGCCAGTGGAAGTCAAGAAGTAGTTTCGGGACTCTGGAGATTACCTGTTTGATGTTTAAAATGTTAATGAAATTTATCGGGATGCTTTTTCATGTAAAGGGAATTTCTCTTTTGATTGAATGTACTACTAAATTCATCATGCCTGCTCATTCGATGTTTTCGTGATATATTTTCTAAGTCGTTTACTTTCTAACCTTTTCCCCTTTGCTTGTTTGGTTTTCATTTATATTTCTACCCATTTGGAATGTAGGAACGATAAATCTGAAACTTCAGATATTTTTCGAACATTCAATTTCATGACTGGGTCAATGATACTTTGTTTATTCAACTCAGTTGTGTGACCTTTAGAGGTGAGAAGCAACACTCCCATAGTACGGGAAAGTGTTTGAACAAGATAATAAACCACATGCCCCTTCGCTGATTACACCACCACTGACGTAGCCTTCAACTACTTAGGTCCGCCTTCTCTTTGGCAGTCATCAGACTCATTACGCATGCTCAAAACAGGGATAAAAGATATATGCGAGGAAAGTAAACAAAACGACTGAAAAAGGTAGATAACAAAGTTTTTTTTTAACCATTGATTAACTAATGTAAATGCAAAAATACCTACAGGTTAGATAGAAATGCAAAAGCACCTCAAAACGCAAGCTATTATATTCCATGGGCAGGAAAATTAGTCCAAACTCAGAAACGTCAGGAATAAGTGATGGCTTAAGCATGCAGTTGAGATAGGTGAGATAAGCAGTTCTACAACCTTCACCAACCACCTCCGCTGCCAGACCATCCGTTCCCACTTTCAGACTGGGCTGAACTCTTTTTGGGGTCAGAACCCCACCCCCCTGTGGCCCCACCAGCATCCCTTCCCCTGCCACCACTCCATTGTCCAGTATCACTGTCATTGGCACCACCACCACCCCAACTATTTCCACTGCCACTGCTCCAACCATCATCTCCATCTTTGGCAGCTGAATCCCACTTGGGAGCATCATGGCCAGAATCATGTCTTTCATTATTATTCCCTCTGCTGCTGTTGTATGAACCCCGCCCACGGCCACGCCCGCCATATGGCCTAGGCACCCCACTTGGATGTCCACCTCCACCTCCACCACTATTTCTAAAATCATTGCGGCCTACAACACAATCATGAGAAATGTAAGTCATGAATTCTCTAAAAGCAAGAACCCCGTGTTGCTGACAAAGAGAAAAAAAGCATTTTCATAGACCGTCTCAAACAGCTATGCATTAGATTACAATATCACAAACATGGACGAAGAAGGTAATATCTCTTAATTTTTTATTATTATGTTTTCTTCTTTTGGTTTTAGGAGAGAAAAGCTCCCTGTCTACAATATTTAGAGACCAAGAAACCATTAACAATTGCTATATAGGTACCTGTTCTTGAACCTGGTGTAGAGGAACGTTCCCTGTCAAAAGACTGACCTCTCCAGCCACCCTCGTTTGTTGAACCACCCCAACCACTGCCAACAGATGTCCCCGAAGAGCCCCCAGCAGCAGGACTTCGCATCGGCACCATAGCAGCAACTGATCTAATTGATGGTGCTGAATCATGCTGAGGATCATCGATATGCCGCTGAAAATATGCTACAAGGCGATCAATGTCCTCAAACATCCTTTTTCTGAACTTGAACCCTTTTGGATAGAGACCAATATACTCATGGTGCGGATTTGAACTTCGTATGTAAGTCAGAATGAAAGTACCAGGATGTTCATGGGATATGCCAAAGCAATAAACAATTCTCATAGGATGCTCTGCTTTCTCAATTTTCAAGAGTTCATCGACTTCTGCTTTCGCACCTTTCTTAAACTTGCGGTAACTTAGCATTGTCTTCAAAAGACCCACCAAAGGATCAACGTATCGATCCATTACCTATCATAAAGTTATAAAAAGCCACATGTCAGATTTCAGATAATTAACGTCAGATGGTGAAATTCCTATACTGCAAAAATGAGTCCGAACAAATGCATGAGCACCACCAACTAGCCCTAGGGAGCAATAACCATTGAAGTATAAACAGGATAATGATATGCTCCAGAATCAAAAACCAATTCTAATGGTTAGTTTTCTAAAAGTTTATACATGAGAAAGAGCAAAACAAGCTCACCAGCACTTCACAAGGGCAATCAGTTACCAAAAACAAAATTATATTCAACAATTTTCAGGACAATGAAAACTAAATCAATTTTTAGAGCTCACAAAAACTGGGCGCTCTAAAATATAGCCAGAACTAATTTAGACTCAAGACTTGGAAGATCCCACATTTATATGAAATGGCATATAAAGGAAACTAACCTCATCCAGATCTTCAAAAGTGTCCTCCCCAATTTTCAAGGTCTTTCCTATACGGAGTAAGCTGGTGATGTCCTTGTGCTCCTTTCCACCTTCAACAATGTCTTTGTGAGCATAGACTCCATCGTAAACTTTCAGAGTTAATGTTAAGAATGAAGGTCCACGTGAACTAGGACGAATAACACTTTCACCAGGATCCTTTTCAGACAAAAACTGAAACAAAAGAGATGACAAGTCATTCAATCAGCCAAGTCTTTACATTATTCAAAGAGCACAATAAATTAATAAAAACACATACATTTGATCTCGTAATTTCTCCCAACAGTATACTATGACTTATTAATCCCAATAAATGGATAACAGATCCAAATCCAAATGATACCGTAAAGATAAATAATTCAGAAAATAACCACAAAAAATCTTTTATTTAACAATAAAGAGAAAAATAACACAAAAATCTTAAGATATCATTCAAATCCGAATGTGAAAATATATCATTTGAAGTCCAAATATGCCATTATTAATAAGAATCCAAAATAAAAGTCATCAGTAAAGCAGAAAACAAACCTATAATTCATTGTGGTTGAAAAAAAAAACCTGATCATTCTTCCAAAATTCTGTAGAGTTAAATACATTACATACATACAGAAGGTTCTTTTTTTTTCTTCTAACAAATATAAAAAAATAAATATATAAATTTATTATACAACACATAAATCAATCCCACCAAAAACATGCAAAAAAATAAATAAATAATTGCACACATTATTATAGAAAACATACCTGCATTGCTTCGTCTGCAGTTATATTCTGGAAACGAGGATGAACAATCATTCTTGGCTTAAAATGTTTCTTTGCTAGTTCCTTCTCTTTGCGAGCTTTTTCTTGCTCACTTTGCAGATTGCTTCGATCTTCCTGGTAATATGGATCAAGTTCCCTAGCATTCTGATATCTGTTATTTCTCATTTCACTCTCTTTAGAAATTAGGAAAACCTGATACCTATTCTTCTGGATAGATTTAATCTTGCAAGTGAGAATGTCACCTTCATGCAACCTGTCAGATAACTCAGAGATATCCCTCCCGTCATCCGAATAGTCTTCTTTCATAAGCATCCCAGTCAATCCAGAATCCAGAACACAGATAGCCTTTTGAGCTTGAACCCTACGAATTGTGGCTTGAACAATTCTCCCTTCAGCAAGAGTATCTTCAGTTTCACCTGAGATCATATAAAACTCTTCATCCTGACTTGGCTCTTCATATTGTTTACGCCAGTCCTGAAAGCCATGCATTAATTCCCTCTTAATATCATAAAATGTTTCTATCTTATTCTCACGGTTCTTGCTTTTAGCATATTCCTCAACTGCTAGAGTTTTTAAGACAGTAGGCTGATGTCTAACATGCTCTATTGCCATCTCCATTGCATCGTCATCATCATTTGCACCGTCTTCATCGTAAACGTCTTTAGCCAACTCTTGTGCAAGAGCATAAGACTCTGGATGTATTCTTGTATCATCCAACAAATCAATGAATTGACTGCTGCTAGCCATCCCACTGCACCGAACACGCAAGAAACCAACTGCGTTGACAAACACCTTTTTACCTAGCCCATGGGCTGTCAAAAAGTCTTTCCTAGTGAATATTGCCCCAGCTCTTACCAAAGATCTTTGAAGAGATGCAGCCTTCCTGGGTCCAAGCCCAGAAACAAATTGCAACGGAGCAAATAACCATTCATGGCCTATAGCTAAATTTATGTCAAGGCCCACCTGGTTTGTAACATCTACCATGACCTGTTCAACCATCCCGTATTTCTCATCAGTGGTAAGAAAGGTTTCTAAAGGATTAAGTTTCCAAGACAAAATTTCCTTTCCTGGTCCGCATAGTGTGGATACCATGGCCAATGGGTTTTGAAGAAATCGTCCAAGGGCCACAGCCCGTTTAACAATGCCTAACAAAATCAAAGAGAAGATCAATGAATATACATATTCAATCAGAAAACATCTATGTTAGTGACAGAATACTTGCCTGATTGTCCAGGTAGCTGGTCAGATGAAACGCGAGAATTTTCGTACAAACGAGGCAAGGATTCATCTCCATACACAATGCTTAGGCCGTCCATATCATGCCCAACATCCCTTGGGTTTTCTTCCACCATCTTAAAGATAATCTGATACAGACAAGATAAAAGTAAATTCCATTTGTCAAAATGAAAAATGTTTGATGTCATTCTTGTCTCTCACTAGTTACACTCTGCTAGTTTTCTCTACTCATTCAGTAATTTATTCAATCCAATTCTTTATAACAACATTATTGAGGCCTTAAAAGCATGAAAATTTAATTTTCAGAAGTTAAATAATTTTGCAACAAGGATTATGTATTAGGTGTTTCCAGGATCAAATGGCACTGACAGAACATTTATCAGGATAGCCACAAATTTATATAGCACCCAAGCTATATTCAGATTAAATTTATCAGGATTAAATTTCTAAATTCAGATTGCATGGACCAGATATGAAGGACGATCTATTACAGTAATGACATAAAATGGAAGACAAAAAAAGGCAAGGAAATGAAAAATCCAAGCTAAGACCTAAGAGCACAGCACACCCACCTTTCACATTATATTTATGTGTTTGGTAATAAACATTACATTGACGCTGAGTTTTGTTAGTCGAATTGCATATTTTATTCTACGCTTCAGCTTGCTATAGCCATACCATGAAAAATTATATATAAACAAAATATATCTCTAAGCAAATAAGTTACTTGTACAAAAAGGTATCAAAATAGCAATTTCAACCACTATCAAAAGGACAGTTAGAAGCTCACCTCATAAATATCATCCTTCAGGCGGGTACAAGACAAATTAACAGCCCCTAGAACAACAACATGAGGTTGGTGGTCCGTCATGAACTTTAAAACCCGTTCTTGATCATTTTTCTTCCGTTGCTGGTCAGTAACATTTTGAGATCGTAAAGTGAGGGAGCCAGTATACAGAACATCTAGCACCTCTCCAGATGAATCTAGCATCACAAAAGTGGTGGCTGGTTTTCCCGGACCCCAACAGCAGGCCATGACCCTTGGTGCAGCTTCATCATCAGAGTTAATGTCATTCTCCTTCCTTTGGTATGGTCCCACAGAAACTTTGTTCCACAAAACCTTTCCGTATTCCATTAGCAACCAGTTCTTGGCTCTACTAGTCAACAAGGCTCTTGCTTCTTTCTCCATGGAAGGGAGGAGAAAAGTAAAAAGAGCATCCTGCAATATCAACTTTCGCTGCTCATTCCATAGTTGAGCAGACTTACTAACACCATCACTAAGATAGTACTCATTGAAGTCATTTATCAATTTATTTAGTTTCTTTTCTGGCAGCTTAATAGTCACTTGAAGAAGTTTTTCCTCTTCAGCTTTCTGGATGAGGAGCCACTGTGCATCCTTAAAACTAGTTAGTGGCTTTTCACGCAACCACTTCACTCCAGAAAACTGATGAAAAGAATCTATTGCAACTTTTCCATCAGATGTTGGGCAAGTTGATATCACAACATTATCCAAGTAGTTGGCTCTAACATATTTCCTGACACATGGCTCACAACTTATCTCAACAGCTGCCTGAGACAAGGCACAACTAACTGTCAGGAAAATCAAAATAACAATACCATCAAGCTTCAAAAAGAAAACTTAAATGCTAGAGAAAACGTAGTAATCAAGGCATACCATATGCCTAGCTCCTTTGAGAACAGCTTGAGGTGACTCAAACATGGCACACGTATATGTAGAAGCCATCTCTTCTGGTGTTTCCCTAGCATCCTCCAATTCATCCATCCTCTACAATGTATTGGGAAAAAAACACACACACATACACACATTTACCTAAAGTTCAACAGAACAGAATGCCAACCCCAAGAAAACAAACTTACCATCCTTTCCAACGATAACTGCAATCCAAATTGCTCAGAGCTGTACCCAAACTTGCTTGCAACATCATACAAGCCCGCCTTACTGCAAACACTATACAATGATTTCCTCTTGGGCCGCTTATATTGTCCTTCATCAGCACCAACCTCACCAGCTGGGAAATGCAGATTAAACTTGGAGTCAACATCATCAACTTCTCTTTCTGATGCTGCAGCTTTAAGTGCATTCATAATTGACTCAAAAATGGGCTGATTAAAGGCAAGCTTTCTCTCATCATAAACACGTCGAGATTCCTCCTCAAACCGCTTATTGTAGTATAACTGGAGAGCACTCTTTCGTTTCTGAAGTAGCAACCACTTTCTGTCCAGGTCCTGAATTGCCCAGAGCACCTGTAAAGAAGCACACAAGCACTTACTCATTACGTTCTGCTTTTCACCAAAACAATAGACTGTCACACACAAGATTTAACAGTTGTTTTAGCCAAGACGAACACATTCACCTTGTGCCACTTCAGACTAGGAGTTCTCTCAGTATCCTGATTGTCATCATCGGGATCCTTCAACAAGCTTAGACACTCCTCTTTCCGATACATAGCAATAAAAGGAATCTGATAATAGCAAAACAATGTTGTAAATATCTATCATCCAAATATAGGTATGTTAACATTGATTAGACACTAACATCCAACTTCTGCACATGATGAAGGTCCAAAAATCTGATGATGTCATCCCTGTTTACAGACAAATCCTGCCCATGAGTCTCACCAAACAAAGGCATCACACCAGATGTAAGTTGTTTATGTATCCAGGTACTCTCAGCCATAATACTAATTTCATCCAGAGGAGGAGAACCAGTGCTTTCCTCAGAAACCTGGAGATAAATAAGAAGAAGAAACAATGAGTGCAAATTACTCTCATACAAGAAGATATACTAACCAATTACAGGAACAAATTACAAATTTCCAAAGACTGTCAGAACCTGCATTCTTTCTGGAACATCAAGCTCCCGGATCTGGTCGTCCTTCTCTGTCATATACTTTTCAGATAGAACAATTGGTTCGAATTCATCTTCAAGTCTCCTTTCCTTCCATTCACCAGAATCCAATCCTTGTTTTCTAAGTTGTAATAATTCATCAACATCACCAAATATTTCATGAGCCTCCTGCAAAGCAGATGAGGAAACACCTGGTGCCTGCCGAGACTTCTTTCTCTTCAACTTCCTCTGTCTGGACAAGATGTTAATGTATTTAAAAAAAATATTATTATTATTATAATTTTTTTAAAAAAAAAAACACCAGGAAGTTCCTAGATGGACAATCAACACAAACAGAAGAGCAGATGTTGACTGAGAATATACCTCACAGGAACTCCACTTTCATCAAATTCTTCATCTACAATGAAGTCAGCCATTTCATCATCCTCACCAATTTCTCCGTCATCTTCCTCTTCCACTGGTTCCTCCTCTTCAGCAATGTCCTCGAGCAGAGCACCTATAGCGGTTCATTGAAAATATTTTGACTATATATACTGATTATTCTAGAAGACAAATTCAAACTGTATACCTTCATCGTCGCCAAATAAACTGCGCTTAAGCTTCTCCTCTGCAGTTCGTCCAACTTTACCACTTCCATCAAATTCCTCCTCATCAGAAAAACCAGAAGACTCCGCCGCATTATGCCTCTGAGCTTTTTTAAGCCGTTTAAACTTTTTATCCTGACAAGATTAAAAAAAGGTTCCTAAAGTTAACCACAAAACAGAAATGAATTTGACTTCAAACTACACACACAAAAAAAAACAAATAAATAAATCTGCTCAACCTTCCTGCGAGGTATGACATTGTTATACTCAAGGAGCTCATAATCATCTTCATCAAGGGTGTACTCCTCTCTATAAAAATTGCAATAAGAAACTGTCAGGGGAAACCTTATTTGATAGCTAAAACAGAGACAGAGCTGCATAGATTCATCAATAAAACTTTCAAATTGTTGTGTCTACCGAAGATGATAATAAAATAATTCTCAAGCAATATAACTTAAGGACCCTAACATGGAACATCAAATCCATTGGTCCTAGCTTAAAGAAGCACAAAAAATTCAGATTATATACTTTCCCCCTTTCATAAGAATTTAATGTAGCAACTCCAAATAATCTAGGAAAAGACAACAGCACAATGATTAAACACTCACTTTTTCTTTCTTTTCTTCTTTTTCTGCCTCTCCTCATCGCTGTCTACCCTCTCTTCCTCTTCATCTGGTTCTTCTTCATCAACATCATCCACTATAAAACCATCTTTTTCATATTCATCTTGTCCTTCTTCTGCAATTAAATAAATAAATAATCAATGGGCACGGTCAACGCTATATCAGATAAAGACAATATCTTGAGAGTGCATGATTACAAGTGACAGAGCAAACAGTTCACAATCCAACAGACCTGCCCTTCCATGCATTTCAAAATGCATCTACAAAGACATACAAACCTTGAAGGCTTAAAGTATATCTAGAAAAATGATAACAGAAATACTAAGTTATCGGAAATCCTAAAATTCAAAATGGCTGTTTCACTTCAATCTTCTCTCAAAGATAAAATTGTAATCTGACTCACAAATTACAACCACCCATTCTCGATGAGCTAATACTTTGGAATAATAATTTTTCCAGGACTATGCTTTCGTCGTATTTACTGTGAAGCAATGTTTGTTGCACATGAATATGCAAGTTTTCTTTTAAGCTGTATGGAGATATTATCTGGTTGTAGGAAATCCCTCCAACAATTGTATATTTGTTCTACAAGACTGCTCTCGTTAATGCAGATACATCTCTCTCCCACCCCCCAAAAAAATAAGTTTTCTACTCTTTACACTCTTTATCATCATAAGTGCGAACCAATGACCCAAACAGACCCAATCAAACCCAACGCCTCAAAGTTTTCAATCTTCTATCAAAAACCCAAAGACAAAAACAAGAGAAAAGAAACAAACCTACACCAACTAAACCCTAACCTTCCAATCGAACCAAGCAAGAAATTAAACCTCAGAACTCAATACAAACTAGAAAGGAAAAAAAATAAACGCAATGCAAAGGAAATAGAAGAGCATACCGTCATCCTCATCCTCTTCATCGTCGTCTCGATCATCGCCTCCATCGCCATCAACTTGTTCCCTCTCTTCCTCGTCGAGTTCGACCTCATCTGCACAAATTGAACATCAACAGTATCAAATAACACCACAATTCCATCAGAAAGAGAGAAAATAGGGCTAGGGTTTATAGCTCATTAATTGCATGGAAGAAAACGCAAAGAAAGAAGTGATTTCGATGAGAGAGAGAGTGACCAACCTTCTTCGTCCGAAACCACAGCTTTACCCATTGTGTTAGGGCACAGAATAAAGGAAAAGAGAGAGTGAGTTTGCCTGGAGAACTAAGAACCAGAGATTTCAGAGAGAGAGATGACGAAGACGAATATGTAAGAACCTGTGTGTGTAACGGAAATTGATAGGCGTGAGTACTGGTTAGAAACGACGACGGTCCTTAACTCTGTCTTGTGTCGTTTTCGTTCGACCAGCTTAATTTTTTTTTTTAGGAAAGTTTAAAAAAAATACTAAATATATCCATTTTTTTTACAAATAAGCCAATACTCATTAAAATAAATGAATCTTTAAGTTCACATGTCATATATGAAATTTCTTCCAACCAGGGAATCTTATAGAAGATTACCATTGCCCACACATGAGTCAACCACACACACTCGAAAAAATAGATAACAAAAATATAAAAAGTTCTCTTAGGAAGAAAAGACATAACTTCAACTTCTGAATCAGTCTCTACAAAATTTAAAATTAGAGTGTTCGTGGTGCAGGTTGTATGATTTTTTGTCAATTTATTGGACCGTACCGCATTACATAGACCTAAAACTGCATAAATCACATCGCAAAAATGTAGTGTAGTACAGTGTAGTGTGGCCAGTTTATACCTATCGCCAAATAATTTAACAATTAAGTATTATAATTAATAAATATTTATTATAAAGCTCATAACTAAAAAATATTTATCAAAATAATAAATATATAACAAACTAATAAATTTTTAGCAAAATAATAAAAATACAACAAACTAATAAAAAAGAAAAAAAATGTGATATAAAAGTAAAGATCTTAATTATAGATGAAATATTTTTAGGTTAAAATAGAATATATGTTAGCAGCTTATGAAACATAATGATTTTTCTAGATATTGTGTACATTATACTATATAAATATATATGTATTAAGTTTAAATGTAGTAAAATTGAAAATATATATATAAAATAAATATATAACGATGCGGTATGGTGCGGTTTAAAACGCATTTATAAAATTCAAAACCGTAAACTGCATCGCACCGTGCGGTCTGCCAAAAATGCAAACAGCAATTGCACCACGAAGGGTTCTAAAACGCAAATTGTGGTGCGATGTGAGCGGTTTGTGTGGTGTGGGTAGTTTGATGAACACCCCTACTTTGAAACCAAGCTCCAAACACCATTGTAAAGCAAAGGTGATAGCCAAAGTCTTTGCCTTTTTTGGGAGATAGGAAGCTAGTTAAATGCTTTGCAAAACAGCCTAGTGCAAAACCTTCAAAGTCACGTACGATTACACCAATACCAACTAGGCCTTCTTCGATATTTAGTGTGGCATCGACATTCAATTTAAGAGCACCTAAAGAGGGTGTTTGCCACAAAACAAGTGTAGGTATACTTTTTCGCGAAGGGCAACTAGGTGATGAGTGCATGTTTTATGCACTCAAATATTAATTTTTATCCTTAGAATGGTTTGTTTTTCCTTAATTTTTGTGTAGATTTGATGAGTTTCATTTAAGTGTGTAGGAATTGAGTTTTTAGGTGTTTTGAATGTTATTTTGGGTGTTCAAGTCAGAGAATGATGCGTTACGTCGCTTTCGAGAGGTAAGAAGTTGCTGAAATTCGTGAAAATTTAAAACCTGGAAAAGTTCAGGCGACATGTCGCCTGACATAAGGTGATGCATCGCCTGTCATATGGCGACACGCCACTCGGGATATGGCGATACATCGCCAATTGTGCCACAAAAATAGGAAAACGTGTTTTTCCACATGTTTTTCACTTGAATTAAAAAGTAGGATGGCTAAGGAGATTTCTAGAGACTAGGGCACGACCACAACACATATATAAAGGAAAAGAAACTCATTGAAGAAGGATCTAAGAAGTGAATCAAGCAATATTAATGGAGTTCTTTAGCGTTCTTTGTTTTCCCTCTTTATTTCTTTGTACTTTTCAGATAATTACAATATATTTGAGATTATAAACCACATCATGTGTGGCTAATTTTCTTATTTTGTTAAGGTGTAGATAGATCTCTTGACATGATTTTATTTCTATGATTTAATGCAAAGTCTATTTTAGTCCAATATAGTTCTTATGTTTTACTTTGAATCATTGTTGCTTTAATTATGATTTTCATATTGTTCTTTACAGTTAATGAATTATAATTAGGGTTGTATTTAGATTGTGAAGATTATTACTCGAGAGGGGAACATTCAAACAATCCGGCAGCAGGTAAAATAACTTAGGTTATGTGAGATTGAGAGATAAGCATAAATCTAGGTAACCAAGATAATTCTAGATTGTGAAACCTAGAGGTGGAATATTTAGGATTATTTCTAGAGTGGAAGTTAATGAAGGTAAGGATAAATGGTCATATAGACATATAGGCTAGATATTACTTGCACATTCATTATGTGGCACTCAAGAGAGAGTATAGATGTAACGCCCTACTACCTTAGAGCCGTTACTAAGTGAGTTTAAAATGTGCAATTAACTCGTTAAGCGAGATTTTTAGAACAAAAGTGTGATTTAAACAAAAAGACAAGGCTGTAACCTTTAAAAATACTCTATTTCATTAAAAGTTCAAGAGTTTAACATTCGGGATCCCAAAACTTGGTTTATAAAATATTTACAACTCAAAACAAGATTATAAGTAGTTAACCATCAAAACTAGGGTTTGTACAGCCATTTCTCAAAAATATCCCCAACCCAAGCAGTCGGGCAGGCCAAATATGTACGCGCCGCCCCACGCTCTCCGTACTCATGGCTAGTTGACTTTCTCTTTGCCCTTACTTGCAACACAGAGCACCCGTGAGCCGAAGCCCAGCAAGAAAACTCAAACAGTACACAACATATGCATATTATACAGTCACTACAACAGATAGCTCATAACTAGTCAGACAGTCCATATAATCAACACATATACGGCCATGCCGTCCCAGAGGCGTTACCAAAGACTGGGATCTCAGTCTATACCGTAAGGATATCCCATGTATCCACTGGGGTCTCACCCTAACCACGAGCACTCCATGTGCTAAGTGGTATTCTCGGCCCCGTTGCCGTTCTCGGCCTTCGCCGTTCTCAGCCTTCGCCGTTCTCGGCCTTCGCCGTTCTCGGCCTTCACCGTTCTCGGCCCTTCGCCGTTCATTCTGCTATTTCCACATTTAGCATTCTAAAATAACAGTCAAATATATAATCATTCATGTAATGCTACACCCTAGCTATAATACAGTCTAGGGTCGCGCCCTGCAACAAAACTATGGGTCCAAGCCCTGCTATAAGAGTGCTACAGTTTTCTTACCTGTATCCCGGGCTTTCTGATGCACTAAGGCCGCGAGCATGGTCCTCTATCCGAGCCTCTCCGAAAACCTAGTCACAACACATATAAAACACCCTTTAATGCTAACCAATCCAAAAGCACTTTCCGGGGCCAATCCCACACTCTCGGAACCCCCAAATCCCTAAAACAATGCATCGAAAACATCCCCCGAACCCCCGGAGCAAAGGCTCAAAATTGCAAAATTTCATGTTCTGAAAATGGCCTAGCGCCGCGGCGCTGCCCTAGAGGGCCGCGGCGCCCAGCAAGTCAGAAAGCCTCCCCTGCCCAGAAACAGCCTCGCACCGCGGCGTCCAAGAACAGGGCTGCGGCGCTCCTTCACGAACCCAGAAATCTGGGTTTTTCCCCTGTATTTCCCCGAGCCAAAACACTCCCAATTCATCCCAAACTCATACCTAAGTCCCCAAACCAATTCAAAACCCCAAATAGACCATTCAACAACCTATAAACATCATTACCCAGCTCAATTACACAATCACTCCCATAAATCACACTTTAGTTTCATGCCTTAATAATTCAAACCAGAAAGTTAAAAGCTTAGACCCAAACCTAAACCACACTTCAAACTCCATAACTCATAACAGAAATAAACTTTATAATTATACAAAATCCTTACCTTGAATGAATAATCCAACCCTAACTCCCTTGCTTCCAGCTCCAAGCTAAGCCTTCTAATTCCACAAGCTGAATTCTCACAAAACTAGCCATGACTATCTTTCAATTTTCATTCTTACCTTCTAGAAATCAAGTTCAAAACTTAACAAAATAGGGGGATAAATCCTTACCTCAGAGTAGTCCTTGACCTGAGTTTGGTTCCACACCCTTAAGCTCTTCACTAGCCTCAAAGAATCTCAGCTCACTTCCACTTTGCCTTCTAGGTTCTTAGTTTTTCCTCTTCCTTCTTGAGTTCTCTAGACCTCCAAAACTTGGCTTTAGTCATACTTAGCATAAAGTATTGTATATATTCATTTCCCTCAGCTAAAGCTATATAAACCTTGCCAAAAGACCATCCTATCCCTCCATCAAAATCCCTTCCTAACTAAACCTCAAGGGCACTCTTGTCCTTTCACCTATATTGCAATTCTACCACTTTTCCATCTAAAATCTGTTACCCTCAACAGTTACTAATGGTTACCCAGGTTACTTAATCACTAATAACCATTAACCACAAATTCTTAATTCAACTCACAAAATTCCCCAAAGTACCCCTAGGCTCCTTCCGAGCCGAGTATCAAATCCCGTTGTGACTTTTGAGTTATCTAGCTCTCTAAGACCGTCTCGGCACGTGCATCACATTAATATCACCACACCCACATGGCATAAACCACATAGTATAATTATCACATTTATGCCCTCAACGGGCTAAAATTACCAATTTACCCCTATCATGCAAACGGGGCCCACATGCATATTTATACCACCTAAACATGCATTCTAATCACATATTCATTTAAATTCATATATTATCATATTAATTTACTTATTGCCCTCCAGGCACACTAATCAAGGTCCTAAACCTTATTAGCAACTTAGGGTGTTACAATAGAGATAAAACAATGTTATAGGTTTTTGAACATATTGGATTGATTTAGGCACATTAATGATTAGGGGTAAGATTGTTAGAGAGTGAACTTGAAACCTTAACAATTGTTATTATCTTGAGTCTATTCACATTTAGTTATTTGTTCTTTAAAATTCATAGTTATTTATTATTTGGCTTCTTGTTATCTTTCGAAATTGATTGCTCAGATAAAGTAGGATTTAGTATTTGCTATATTTAATTTATTTAATTGATTTTAATCATTGTGGGACGATATCTGTCTTTAGACTACTTTACTACTTGTTCGATTTGTGCACTTGCAAGCATATTCATTATTTTTCGCAACAAGTTTTTGGGGCCATTGCCGGAGATTAAAAAAAATTGAATTACCATAGCAAAGAAAATATCGGATTTTAATCTAAGTATTTTTTTATTTATATATTTGTTTACTAACTTTGGTTTCTAAATTTTTTTTGTGGTTGAAGGTGTATGCGAAAAGCTCGTCCCTCAAATCTCCTACCATTAGATTCTGAAATTGAAAGAACTATATCTTCTATTAGGAGAGAGTGACGAGCTTTATCATGAAAAATGGCAGACCAAGTTAACAACAACAATGTACCAGCCAATGACAATAATGCTCCTGTGAATGCACCAATAAACTGGACCTTGAGAGACTATTTTAGGTTGATTGTGAATGACAATTATTCAGGCATTCAAAGGCAACAAGTGAATGTCAACAATTTCGAGCTTAAACCAGCCTTGGTTAACATGGTGCAACAAAATTAGTATTCTGGCCTAGCTGATGAAAACCCCAATATTCACTTGGCAACTTTCTTAGAGATTTGTGACACGATCAAGATCAATGGGGTCACGGCAGATACTATACGATTGAAGTTATTTTCATTTTTGTTGAGAGATAAAGCTCGAGCTTGGTTTCAATCTATACCTCTAGGAATTGTGACTACTCGGGAGGATATGGCACAGAAATTCATCACCAAAATTTTCCTACCATTTAAATGTCACAACTAAGGGCTGAGATTACTCAATTTAGACAGATGGAGTCCAAGTAATTGTATGAGGCATGGGATAGATTTTAAAAAGATGCTCAGAAAATGATCTCAACATGGCATAGAGGATTATTTTCAGGTCCAACTATTCTACAATGGGCTCAATGGTCCAAAAAGATCAGATATTGATGTCGCATCTGGTGGAACCATTTTATCAAAGACACTGGCAAAAGCATTAAGCTTGTTTGAGGATATGGCCATGAATAGTTGCCAATGGCAGAGTGATAGATCAACAGTTAAGAAGGCAGCTGGGGTTTTTGAAGTAGATCAAATAACATCATTGATGGCGTAGACGTCTGCTTTGACTAATCAAATTAAGGGTCTCACTGAAAATAAAGTAGTGGCAAGCCAAGAAATAGCAAGTGTTAGGAACGGTTCCTAGTGTGCAACAGAAATTGCGGTAATGGTATACAACAAAATTTTTAATATAAGCAATCTTTATATGAGGATCTTTTAATATAAAATATGTTAATCAATATATAATATGAATAGGAAATATAATACGAAAATGATTTACCTCTTGTACCTTATCAAGAATCCTTGAATCTTTTTGTATATGTTTCGATCTTCCTATCCTTGCTTGAGTACTCACACCTAGATCTTCCAATACGTTCTCTACACCTCAAGATATGGGTGAACACATAGAGAACAATGATTAATTTTGTGAATCAAAAGTGTTCTCAACATATGAGACTTTTGATTATAGGCTAGAGAGATGATAGTTTTTCTTCTCTGTATAAAACTTGTCAAAAACTTGTTGTTTCTATAATCTATCAAATAGAATATATAGACATTATCATCATCATAATAATAATAATAATGAAGAAGAAGAAAAATCAATCACTTTTTATAATAATGATGATAATAGACAAAAATCTAACATTCCATTTTAAAACCCCTTTTTAAAATGTTTAATTAATTAATTAAAAAATAAAAATGAAAAACCAATATCTAATTAAATCAGATGTGCCACACGCATAGAGCAGTCCAAGCCCTATGCGTGTGGTCTATCCCTGAAAAATGAGATTTTGATTTTTCATGTGTTTTTACTTTTAATTAATTAATAATTAAATATTCAAATAAGGTATCATCTTTTTAAGGAAAAATATAACAACTTAAATTTCAAAATTCAAAATTTGAATTTTCATCATCATCATCATCTTATTATTAATTAAATGAATATAATAATCAAAACCAATTTTGACTATCCATATTTATTTATTCACACTTAAATAAAAATAATTAATTAAAATAAATTTCTTTTATTTCTACACAATTTCAAAATTGCACAAATGCAATAATAAATTGCGCAACTTCAATTATCACATAATTGCACATTTATCCCGAAGAATAAATATTCTCTTAAATAGCTCATTCACAGCTTAACATTTGCATCAACTCTTTATTAATCTCATGATTATTCCACTATAAATATGAGACTGAACTTTTGAGAATTAAAGACATATATTTATTGAGTACTTTATTGTAACCACAAAGTGTCCATTGATATAATCATTACATACAAATTTATCCTCTATTGATGATTCATAAATAAATGGGAATAAAATTATCGTTTTACCCTTTTAATGATATCTTGATTCCTAATGTACCATTGACTTTACTAGTGAAGGTTAATTCATAATCTGATTATGAATTTGACGTCAATAACCTTTTCAGTTCCAAAAGCCAACCCAAAAGGGAACCATCATTCAATCTATAAGAAGGTTTAGATTCCATATCTGTTAAGCTATGTCATCAGCCATATACATCATTCTGTCTCTAAAACAATTGTTCTTAGCCTGATCATTCTGACAAACTGTAACACATGAATAAAAGGATCAAGTAACATATATAGGAGTTCATAGCAACTTCAGGATTAAGATCAGTTTGTATATGATCATCAGTTGATGTGTTTTATAATACTACAAAATGGTATTTAAACAAATATTATTAAAACACATCTGGTCCAGTTCTACATACTACCAACATGCAAAGTACCTCCACTAAAGTTTCCTACTACACTAGTAACCCGTTTCTAGGTCATATGTATTCATAATACTAGTGGATCGTACTAGCAGTAATTAATGTAAAGATTCCATTACTTTATTTTACTGCGAACTATTTAAGTTCATTATCTCAATCTCGATCCTCTCATACCAATATGAGATTGAGACCACGTAGATGAACTTGAGAATTTTCTGATATTTACTTAATATCATTAGCAATAATATAGTACATAAGCTACATATATACAATAATTCAATTCATTTATTTATTTCATTGAAACCATTGTCTACTATAATTACTTTTAGGGCACAATTCTCAACAATCTCCCACTTGCCCTAAATCAAATGAGGCATTTCTCTTAACCCCATGCTTCTTACATGACCATAAAAAGATTTAATAGATAAAGTCTTTGTGAACGGATCTGCAAGATTATCTTCAGAGGCAATCTTCAAGACAGCAACATCTCCTCTGTTGACTATCTCTCGGATCAAGTGATATTTCATCTTGATGTGATTTCCCCTCTTGTGACTTCTGGGTTCCTTTGAATTAGCTACTTCCCCACTGTTATCACAGTATAGAACAAGTGGTTGATCCATGCCTGGAACAACTTCAAGATCAATATAGAACTTATTGAGCCACGCAGCCTCTTTAGCTGCTTCACAAGCTACTATGTATTCGACTTCCATGGTGGAATCTGCATTACTGGATTGTTTAATACTTCTCCAAACTACAACACCTCCTCCAAGTGTGAAAACTGATCCAGATGCCGACTTTCAACTATCTTTGTCTGATTGAAAATCAGAATCAGTGTATCCAGTGGGGTTTAGGTCTCCACCTGAATACACAAGCATGTAATCTCTAGTATGCCTAAGATACTTGAGAATATTATTTACTATTGTCCAATGACCCAATCCAAGATTGGATTGATAACGGCTAACTATCCCTACTGCATAACAGATGTGCATAATATTACATACATTAGACTGCCTACTGCAGAGGCCTAGGGATACTGTCTTATGTCCTCTTCTTCTTGAGGTGTTTGTGGACATTGTTCTTTAGACAATTTAACTCTTGACCGGGTAGGCATAGTGCCCTTCTTGGAGTTTTGCATGCCAAAGTGTTCTAGCACTTTATCAATATAAGTTGCTTGAGACAGTGCCAAAATTTTGTTCTTTCAATCTCTACAGATCTGAATTCCCAAAACATATTTGGCTTCTCCCAAATCTTTCATTTGGAATTGCTCAGCTAACCATTTATTTACTTTTGTTAAGGTTTCTATGTCATTCCCAATGAGTAGAATATCATCAACGTAAAGAACGAGGAATACCACAATATTATCTTTGATTTGTTTATAAACATAAGGTTCATCAATGTTTTGTTCAAAACCAAACATTTTTATTGTTTCATCAAATCTAAGATTCCAAGATCTCAAAGCATGTTTAAGTCCATAAATAGACTTAAGAAGCTTGCAAACTTTTTGCTCTTGACCTTTAACTTCAAACCCTTTTGGTTGAGACATGTAAATGGTTTCGTCAAGATAGCCATTCAGAGAAGCTATTTTATCGTCCATTTGCCAAATCTCATAATCCATGCATGCAGCTATGGATAAGAGTATGCAGATAGATTTGAGCATGGCCACAGGTGAAAAAGTTTCTTCATAATCAACTCCTTTTTTCTATGTGTAGCCCTTTGCTACTAACCTTACTTTGAAAGTATCTACTTTCCCATCTGCTCCTCTTTTCTTCTTGAATATCTATTTGCAACCAATAGGTTTAACATTTTCAGGTGGATCTTCAAGAGTCCAGACAGAATTGGAATACATCGATTCCACTTCAAGGTCCATGGCGTTTAGCCATTTTTCTTTGTCAGAATCTTCCATTGCATCTCTATATGTCAATGGATCATCTTTTTTTGTGTCAAACACAAGCATTTGAACTTCATGTTCATAGCATACTGGTTGTTTACAAACCCTCCCACTACGGCGAAGCTCTCTATTGTTCTGACTAGAACTGGCGATATCCTCTGGTCGTTTCTCTCTTGCCACTGCTGGTGATTGGTCTTGTTTACTTGAGGCCATTTCCTCAAGTATGAATTTACTTTGAGGTTTGTGGTTATTTATATAGTCATGCTTCAGAAAAGTAGCATTTGTAGAGACAAACATTTTGTTATCTTTAGGACTATAAAATATACCACCACCTTTTGTTTCTTTGGAATATCCTACAAACGTGCACACTTCAGTGCGTGATTCCAACTTCCCAGTCTTTCCTTTAAGCACGTGTGCAGGACAACCCCATATACAGAAATGGCGTAAACTAGGTTTAGTACCAATCCATAATTCCAATGGTGTTTTCTTAATAGACTTAGATGGAACAACATTGAGTATGTATAGAGCACAATTTATTGCATAACCCCAGAATGTCAAAGGCAATTGTAACGACCCGAATTTGCTAATAAGGCTTAGGGCCTCGATTAGTGTGCCTGGAGGGCAATAAATGGATTATTATGTTAATGTATGAATTAATGTGAATATATGATAATGATGCATGTGTAGTTGAGTTAAATGTGCATGTGGGCCCCGTCTAGATATTAGGGGTATATATGTGATAAATGCGATATATATGTGATATATCTATGCAGCACGATCCGAGACAGTCCTGGGGAGCGGTTAGCCAGAAAGTTACAACAGGGTTGAGATTCCGACTCGGGGTGAGTCGAGGGGCAATTTGGGTATTAGTTATTATATGGGGTCATCGGGTTATGAAAATAAATATTTGGAGATATATTTGAGGATAGAATGTCTAGTAGGGGATATTGGGGAAATTAATATTTTGGACCTCAAGGACTTAGCGGGATTAGGTAAATGACTAAATTGCCCTTGAGTCAATTAAGGTTAAGGGCTAAGCTTAAGGGGGCAGCTTGGTCATTTTGTAAGGATAAAGTTAGATATAGTTAAGTAAGGAAACTGCTGGAACCAAAAGGAAGAATCAGTTTCTTAAGCTTAATCCTCTCAAGGTCGGTTTATTGACTTGGGTTGTGGTGTGTGAGCTTGGGAGAATTTCAACAGAAATCCAAGGCTTGAGGCTTGCTGTGAGAGAGCTTTGAAGGTGGAGGAGCAAAGAAGGCTAGGGATTATCAGCTGAGGTAAGGAGTTTAACCTTTAAATCTCTTGAGTTTCAGTTGAGTTGAAGTTAAAATCATGAGCTGCATGTGAATTGAGATTATGATGTTAGGTTGGGTTGTGAGCTGAGTTTCTTGGCTGTATGAGCTTATAGCAAAGTTTAGATGGTGTGGTTGGGAGACTTAAGCTTGATTTCTGGGTTAAATTGTTGGGTTAAGTTGATTGTGAATGAGCTGGTTTGAAGAAAGTGCAGGAAAAAGGGTGAGAAATCTGGGTTTGGAGGTGAGGGTCGTGGCCCTAGGAGGGGCGCGCGCGCAGCCCGTGCGCGCGCGCGGCCATGGGAGGCCGAAATGCTTGAGGCGCACCGCGACGCTTGGTGATGTGTGCCGCGGCCCGTGTGTGCTCTAGGGAGATGCTAGCCTCTGTTTCGAGGCTAGCCGCGGCGCTTGAGGGTAGGGTCGCGACTCTTAGTGCCAGCTTGTGTTTTTAAGGGTGTTTAGGCTTGGGAGCTCAATGGTTAAGGCTCGGGATGGATTTTATCACCTGGATTGATAGAATTCAAGGTCCCGGAGGTTAGGGTTATGGCTCAAAGTTATTTATTGGATTAGAACTTGATGGATGAATATTGTTAATGTGTTGTGACTAGGGTTTCGGCGAGACTCAAGTTAGAGGACTGTGCTCGGGACATCAGTGCTCGGAGAGCTCGGGACTCAGGTAAGAAAACCCTTGTTCCCATAGAGCTTGTATGTAGGGCTGAGCCCAATGTGTTTGAATAGAACTGGTATGCAGGGCTGAGCCCAATGTGTTTGAACTGCAAGGCGTAGCCCTTTGACTGAATTTGCTAGAATTCTGTACTTGCTTATTATGCTATGAATGTTATTATGTGAATGATCGGCAAGAGCCGGGAGTGGTGTAGGCCGAGGTTGGCAGGGGTCCGGGAACGGCAAAGGGCTGGAAACGGCATTAGGCACGTTGAGTGCAAGGCCGAGTACAGTAAGGGGCCGGGAGCAGCGTTGAGCACGTGGAGTGCGAGTTGCCAGGGCGAGTCCCTAAAAGGATACCTGGGATATCCTCACGGTGTGGACCGCGAACCCAGGGCTTGGTAAATGCTTGGGACGGCTAGGCCGTATGTGTTCAGCCCATTGGTGGCCTGTTTATATGCTTGATATATGTGTTGCATATGTTATCTGTTTGTGGGTTTTCTTGCTGGGCTTCCGCTCACAGATGCTCTGTGGTGCAGGTAAGGGTAAGGAGAAAGCCAACTGACCATGAGTGTAGCAGGCGTGAGGCGGTGTGTACATGTTGGGCCAGCCTGGCTGCCACAGCCAGTGGATTTTGGGAGATGGTTGTAAATAAACTTAGATTTTGTCGTTTAGTCGACTTGGTTCAATTTATATGATGTAAATGTTTCTAAACTGTATTTTGGGATCCCATGTGTCAAACTTTTAAGATTTTCAACGAAATGAAATTATTTCTAAAGTTTTTCTCTGTTTATGGCTTAATTACACTGTTTGACCTAAAACCTCGATTAGCAAGTTGAATGCACATTTTTAAACTCACTTAGTAACGACTCTAAGGAAGTAGGGCGTTACAGCAATGATGAGTAACTCATCATCGATCTAACCATATCTAATAAGGTTCTGTTCCGTCTTTCTGAAACACCATTTTGTTGTGGTGTTCCAGGTGCAGTGAGTTGGGATTGAATTCCATGCTCACACAAATTGTCCTCAAATTCATAATCTAAGTACTCTCCACCTAGATCTAATCAAAGTACTTTTAGTGATTTACCTAATTGCTTTTCAGCTTCTGCTCGAAATTCCTTAAACTTATCATATGTTTCAGATTTCCTTTGCATTAAGTATAGGTAACCATATCTTGAATAATCATCAATGAAACTGATGAAATATTCATAACCTCCTCTAGCTTGGACATTTAGTGGACCATAAACATCCGTATGTACAAGTTGAAGTGGTTATGTGGCTCTTGAACCTTTAGCAGAGAAAGGTCTCTTGGTCATGTTGTCTTCTCGGCATGATTCACAGAATGGGAGAGAACCAATATATAGTTATCTTAAAGGACCATCCTTTGTTAGTCTATTAATTCTTTCTAGACCAATATGTCCCAATCTCAAATGCCACAGATATGTTTCACTATCAAAATCTATCTTTTGTCTTTTAATAGATCTAGGATGTGTAGTTTTAAATAATTTAGAATTATAAACATGCTCGACCTTGGGCTCTAACTTGTAAAGTCAACCTTTAGACTTTGCAGAACAAATGTCAAAACAATATTTCGAAATAACAATCGAATTATTATTAAAAGAAGCATTAAAACCTTATTCATGCAATTTTGATGAGGAAATTAAATTTTTAGTAAATCCAGGAATAAAATAAACATTGTCTAACACAATAAATTTATTATTATCAAAATCTAGGCGAGCTTTTCCAACTTCAGCTGCCGAGATCTCCTGACCACTTCCAACTCTCATGGTCACCTCTCCATGAGCCAACTTCCTTGAAGTTCTAAGAATCTACGTAGAAAAACAAACATGGTTAGTGGCTCTGGAATCAACTATCCAGAATGATAAATCATTTTCCACTAAGCAAGATTCTAAAACAAGTAAATCAAATTTACTGTTCCTTTTGTCTTTCAGTTCAGCCAGGTACTTAGGACAATTCCTTTTCCAATGACCTTCAACTCCACAATGAAAGCATGCTCCTTTCAGTGCCTTCTTTTTCGAGTTCTTTGCAGAATTATTTTCTTGGAAGACTTGTTGGTCTTCTCTGGTTGTTTGTCCTTTTTCTTGTCCTTTCCTTGGCCACCATTCCTCTTCCTTGATTTACCATTTGAAGTGGAAGGCTTGGTTTCAGCAACATTTTCCTCCTCAACCTTAGTGGAAATTTTGTTTAGAGATTCAAAAGTTTGTAACTCATTCAACAGTTGGGTCATATTGTACTCCAACTTGTTCATAACACAGTTGGTAGTGAATGCCGCAAAAGTTGGTGCGAGAGATTCAAGTATCACACTTACTTAAGTTCTCTCATCAATGGTCGCACCATTGATTTCTGCATCGTGCAATATGTTGATCATGTCTAGGACATGTTCTCTGACAGAAACATTTTTCTTCATTTTCATATTCATGAAGCTTATAGTAGTGTTGACGTGGTTTTTCGCCAACAGCGAATTATATGAATAACTAGGATGGATTAGTGCTTAATGATAAACCGTACTAAGAAAATGATGTGGGAAGACAAATGCAAAGAAGGTGATCACTCCCTTTTACGTGGTTCGAAGGTTAAAATCCCCCTAGTCCACGAGTCTGTGTTATTGCTATATTTCTCTCTATAATTTTACAGCATCTTGCCTTGCAGAGAAAAACCCACCCTCAACACTACCCAGGGTCTTGGTATTTATAGGAGAATGATCCCTGGGTAGGTGTTGGGGTCATCCCGTGATCCTTTGATCCCTCATATCATATTTGTTACATCAATGATTAATATTTACATTTTATATTATAGTGTGATCTAATCATTAGGTAAAACAGATCATGGGTCGCATGGTCTAATTTAGGTGCGTGCGTGACATCTGATCACACACGTTTATATTGTGTATCCGGGGATTCGGGATAGAACAGACACGTGATGTCTGTTCACGCACGTTTACGTTGCATAGTCAACGTTATAAAGATCCTGGGGTACGTCGGACCTTTGGCGTACCACGAGCTAGCGTACTACTAGCTCGTGCCTATGGATGCTGCATTCCACAAGTGGTTCCAGGCAATATGTTGCCACGAACTCATCATCTCGCACTATTTGTCTAGGGAATCGTGCTAAACTTCCCCGGACAAAAGGTGGACACGTGGAACACTAATTATATCCTTTTGCTTGCCAGTTGTACCCGAGCTGCCTCAAAAGGTACGTGTTGATTTTCAGGGCGTACATTTGCCCCCCAAGTCCCTGCTCGTGTTCCATGACGTCACTACTGACTCACACGGTGGGGACTTTTAAACTCCCATTGCGATGATCCAAACCCTGCCCATCACTTGAATAGTGGACACGTGGAATGCCGTGATTAGCGTCTGTTCGGGTTTCGAAGATTGCATTAAATGGTCTGGCCACCTTTTTGCCACTGTTTCACTTTTCAAATCATGACCCTCGTATCTCGCATCAGCTTGATCGGACGGCCCTCATTTTCTTATGCCTTTTACGTATAAATAGGGCTGGCAATATTCAGTGTTCACCACCTTTCATTCGGAAATTTTCTCCATTTTCTCTTTTGAGCCTAGAAAACTCTTCTTCTTTTCCTGATTAAATTACTCCAAAATCTCCATAATCTTTCCACAAAAAACCCTCATAAACCCAGGCATCAAGGATTTCCCCCGGAACTTTTTCTCTACGTCGCTTGCATCTTTCATTTGAAGAACATATTGTAAGTTTCATGTCGTTCCGAGGCTTGTTTGTTTTGTTTTTCTTTATTGTATTACTTTGCCATGTGAATCTGCACTTTATAGTAACAAATGGTAGGCTATTTCTAAATAACTCTAGTGCATAAGTTTCGATTTTAGGCTTATTGAGTAGATCCTAAAGTATGCTTAGGATTGTGATGTTCATAATTAGGAAATTTCTGGGTGACTTCTGGGTAATTTATGGGTAAGTTTAGGAAATACCCATTTGGGATATGGAAGATGAGAGGTTTTTAGGGTATAAAACCAGGTAGCTTAGGGGTCACGCTTCTTAGGCGGTATTTCTCTAAAAACCTGCCCCCCAAGACAAGCAATAGCCTGACCCTCCTGACATACGGATCCCTGAACATCAGGGGTCTATTGGAAACCTAGGCGTGTGTCCACGACAGCGTGTGGCATCACACCGCGGGCTGAAATTACCTCAGCTCATGTATAAAATCCTTTGTTCTTTCTACAGTTTGCCCTTTCATAACTTTTAGGTCGCCTACTAAGTATTTCATCGTTCTTGTTCGCTAGGTGATCAGATGGCGCCCAAAAGGAGTGTGTCCAAGAAAAACGCGGCCGACTCATCGTCCCAGCAATCCAGCAGGGGAAAGGAGGTCGTGGTAGAGTCCCCCATCCCCCAGTTTGGTCCCACGGTGGAGAGGGAGATCGAGGTGGGACCTGATGCTTACTTTGAGGCGAAGAGGATAGTCTCGAAGATCACGACCCAAGGGAGGGTCAACAAAATTATGCTATCCCATAACATCGAGATTGAGACTGGCGTTCTTATCGCCTGACCTCCCTTTGAGGGGGAGAGGAGCTGCGCACCCCTCGAAGAAGACTTTGTAGCTTGGAGTGACGAGCACTTGAGGGCCAGGGCCTTCCTCCCCCTCGACCAGTACTTTTCTGACTTCCTCAACTATGTGAAGTTGGCACCATTTCAACTTCCTCCGAATTCGTATCGTCTGCTGGCCGGGCTGAGGTATCTTTTCCTGAAGCAGATGTGGGAGGTCCCTACCCCTGCAGATATCCTCTACTTCTTTTGCCTTAAGGCCAGCCCGGATCAACGGGGACGAGGCGATGGGTTCTACTACCTGACCTGCTTCCCGAACTCATCTGCAGTCATCGAACTGCCCAGCCATCCCAACGACTCCAAAGACCAGTTCTTTATGTCGAATGGGTTTCGCAACTACGACTACCATTATTTCAACAGTCCTCGTAAGTTTCCTTTCTATTCTCAGCTTGCAAAATCATTATATATATTTTTTATCTTTTCGCGTGTATACTGATTAGAGCATCACCGTGCAGCCATTTTTGCGAGGACGGCCAAATCAGTGACCCTTGGGGGTCAATATGACACTTTGGCGAGGCTTCCGCCTAGTGAGAAGGACTATCGCCAGCTTGTGTCTGATGAGACGATGTTGGTGTGTAAGTTAATCTCTACGGGCCAGACTTTGGCCTTGAGGAGGACGCGAGCTAACTACCCAGTAGCTCGCGAGTTGACGCCTATCCCCGAGGGAGACGCTATAGTCGGCGACGGCGACGAGCAGGACGAAGAAAATGAGGTGCCGCTCGTGCAGAAAAGGCGAGCTCCTGAGGCTGCTCGGAGGCCCGATGTGGAACAGGCTCAATCGGGGGTAGCAGCCGGGCCCTCCGGCCAAGGTAACCCATACCCTTTTAGGGACCTACACAGGGCTGCCGCAGACCTTAGGCTTGTTAGGTTTAACCCAAATCAGCTCGTACACCGTCACCAAAATGGCCCAGACTGTAACATAACCTTACTCCAGTGCATAGATCAACTAATATTACGCCATGACATGGGCCTTCCTAGGGGTACCGTAGTAGTAGACAACACCTTGTCCTTTAGGTCGACCTTCTTTGAGGAGTACGAGACCAACCTTAGGTCGTGGCCCTCCCTTCTTGAGGGTGTAGTCGCTCTAGAACTTAGACAATACATAGAGGAGTCCAGCCCTGAGGTAGATCTAGACCTAGAACCCCTTCTGATTCATGAAGTAATAAACTTAGACTCCCTTATAGATGCTCCGAGGCCGGAGGTCATGGCAATAGACTCCTCCTCTAGCTCGGAGGGTAGGACTTTTTCAATACACCTTTAGATTTCCCTTGTTATAAAACAACTTTACATGTATAATAACGTCCTTTTCCTTTTGTTTCAGGCGAGGAGATGGCACAGCCCGGAGACAACGACCTGCGCTCCATCTTTCAGGGGGGAACCCTTCCTCCGGGCCATCTGGGCCACTGGTAAAGAGACCCCGGCTGCCCAAGAAAACTCCTCTTGCCTCTGGGACAACCTCCAAATCCTCTACCAAGGGGAGAAGTCAAACCCCCGCAGCCACAGAGAATATGCCTCCACCTCCCCCACGACACCTAGCCCCTGCTCAGGAACAGGTGCCACCAGCTGGAACTTCGCCAGTCCTCATTCCCACCGTGCACATCCTGGTTAATGCCCAAGATCTGGAGAAAATCCCAGACACCTTCCGGGGAACGGTCTATGAGACCGCGAGCTATACGGTGGAGCATTTTTACAAGGCCAATCCGAAGGACTTGAGGAAGATCAAGGCGAGGAGCCCCGAGAATGTCATAGAGTCCGCGTTGGGGATGAATCTCACGGTAAGCCTACTTAGTTAAATTTATTCTTTTGCTTTCTTCCCAGTACGTGCCTAACTTTCTTTACTTTTTTGCAACCGGCTTTGGCACTACACCGTAGCGTAGCTCGGTCCAGGGCCAGGAATGACGAGCTCAGGGGCGAGCTCCAGATTGCTCAGGCCGCTCTGGCCGCTGCCCAGGCTGCCCTCGCAACTGCTCAAAAACAAGAGCAAAGTGCCAAGGCTGCCTTGACGGCTGCCTAAGAAGGCGAGCAGGCTGCGCATGCCTCCTTGGCCGCTGTGAAGGCTGAGCTCGTGGAGGCCAGGGCTAAGCAGCTGGAGGCCGAGGCCGCCACCAAGGCAAAGAAGGTGTCCTCCAGCTCCTCCATGGAGGCCATGCTCTACCACTAATGGGCCTTCAACCAGGATGACAACTTCTCTTTCCTGGCCCCCGAGGTGTGGGAGCCTTATCTCGAGAAGTTCAAGGCTCGTCTTCAACAGTAGCCACCTTCTGAGACTAGGGAGACCTCTACTACTGGTGAGCAAGAAACCGAGGAGGTGACCTCTTCAGGGAGTCCTAGTTTATTATTTTTTGTTTAAAGAACCTCTTTCTCTTCTTTTTTTTTTTGTAACCTACCATTTTCGGCTTGACACGAGGTTATTTTCCTCGAGACAATTCGTCTGTACTTTTAAATATCTATTTTTCAATTAGTCCTTGATTTTGATTATATATATTTTTTTATATGTCTATAACTCGTTCATCCAAAATTAAGGGAATAGACTTTTAGGTCGAGATAGACACTTAGACTTTGGTCGTGACCAAAATTGATGTTGATTTACATCTTACCTATTAAACATTAGGCCTTGGACCTGGTTGTATCCAGGGTTTTAAATTAAAACTTAGTTCGTGTTAACATTATTGATATTTTGTGTATTTTTAGGAAACACACTGGTCAATCAATTTTTACTAACTTCCAAGTTTTTACCTGGTTGTATCCAGGATTTTAACTTAAAACTTAGTTCGTGTTAGTATGATTAATGCCTTGTGTTTTTTAGGAAAAACACTAGTCAATCAATTTTTACTAACTTCCAAGTTTTTTTTTACCTGGTCGTAACTTCCAAGTTTTTTTTTAAAACTTAGTTCATGTTAGTATGATTGATGCCTTGTGTTTTTTTAGGAAAAACACTGGTCAATCAATTTTTACTAACTTCCAAGTTTTTTTACCTGGTCGTATCCAGGATTTTAATTTAAAACTTAGTTCGTGTTAGTATGATTGATGCCTTGTGTTTTTTAGGAAAAACACTGGTCAATCAATTTTTACTAACTTCCAAGTTTTTTTACCTGGTCGTATCCAGGATTTTAATTTAAAACTTAGTTCGTGATAGTATGATTGATGCCTTGTGTTTTTTTAGGAAAAACACTGGTCAATTAATTTTTACAAACTTCCAAGTTTTTTATTTCCTTCTCGGGGTATGTGCCCCCAAGTAATCAGAAAGATAACTTTCTCGATTACTTTGGACACGCCATCTTTCAAATCCACACGCACACGGAAATATACAACGATATAAGAAATATACTTCTCATTTTTTTAATAAAAAAGGGTGGCTTTTATAATTAAGCCTTACAAAGGTACGATTATTGATAATATTTCTTTAGGTGCACAGCGTTCCATGTCCGTGGGACTGTTTCTCCATTAAGCTGAGCTAGTTTAAAGGTCCCTTCCTTCATAACTTCTATTATTTGATAGGGTCCTTCCCAGTTTGGTCCCAAAGCTCCGTCTTTGGGATCCTTACCAGCTAAAAAGAGTCTTCGGAGCACCAGGTTGCCTAAGTTAAAGATGCGTCTCTTGACCCTTGAGTTAAAATAATGAGTGATTTTTTGTTGATAATGCGCGAGCTGTAGCTGTGAAGCCTCTCGTTTTTCATCAATTAGGTCGAGGGACACACTGAGAAATTTATCATTCTGCTCCTGGTTGAAGGCCCGGACCCTGTGCGTAGCTATCTTTGTTTCGACAAGAAGGACGACCTCACTTTTGAAAGTCAGGGAAAAATGAGTATGCCCTGTCGAAGTTCGGTGTGAGGTCCGATATGCCCACAGCACCTGCGGGAGCTGTTCGGGCCAAACTCCCTTAGCCTCGTCCAGCCTCTTCTTAAGGCTTGCCTTGAGCGTCTTATTTATAGCCTTGACTTGCCCATTAGCCCGTGGGTAGGCCACTGAAGAGAAAATCTTAATTATGTCGTGTCTTCCACAAAATTCGGTGAAGAGATCGCTATCGAATTGGGTTCCATTGTCTGATACGATCGTCCTTGGCAGTCCGAACCGGCAGACGATATTCTTAACTACAAAGTCGAGGACTTTCTTCGACATTATTGTTGCCAGGGGTTCTGCTTTCGCCCACTTCGTGAAATAATCAATGGCCACTACTGTATAACAAACTCCTCCTTTTCCCGTGGGCAGGGCTCCAATTAAATCAATTCCCCAGACCGTAAATGGCCATGGGGACGAGATCATCTTTAGCTCGACTGGTGGAGCTCGGGCGATCGTGGCAAACCCCTGGCACTTGTCACACTTTCGGACGTAGGAAATTGAATCCTTCGATAGAGTGGGCCAATAATATCCTTGCCTTAAAATCTGTAATGCTAGGTTTTTCCCCTCAGTGTGATCCCCATAAAAGCCTTCATGCACCTCCTGCAAAATAGTTTTAGCCTCCTCTGGCATAACACATCACAAAAGAGGCAAAGAAAGGCCACGTCGATACAACATCCCATCTACGATTGTATACCTCAGAGCTTGATAGAGTATCCTCCTCGCGTCATTTCGCTCTTCGGGTAACTTCCCTGTTGTAAGGTATTTGACTATGGGAGTCATCCAGGTTAGCCTGGTGTCGATCATCTCGGCCTCTCTTATATTATCCTCCATGCTTGGCCTTTCCAAGAATTCCACCAGTATTAGGCTCAAGGTTTTGGCCTCCTTGGAGGTGGCAAGTTTTTCTAGAGCATCCGCCTTGGCGTTCTATTCACGAGGGATCTGCTCGACTCGGCTATATTCAAACTCAGACAGCTCCTTCTTCACCTTGGCCAGGTAGGCCGCCATCTTGGCTCCTTGCGCTTGGTATTTCCCCTAATACTTGGTTTACCACAAGCTGGGAATCGCTGTAGCACTGGACGACCTTGGCCTTCAACTCCTTAGCCACTCTAAGCCCAGCCAATAGAGCTTCGTACTCGACCTCGTTATTGGATGCCTCGAATCCGAACCGTAGCGCGGAATGGAAACGATGCCCCTCTGGGGATATCATAATGATTCCAGCTCTGGACCCGTTCTCATTAGATGAACCATCCACAAAGACTCTCCACATGGCCTGCACCGGTTCTCCCAAAGGTTCTTCTTGGAATCCAGTGCATTCAGCCATGAAATCAGCCAGAGCTTGGCTTTTGAGTGCAGTCTATGGGACATACTCTATTTCAAATTGGCTGAGCTCAATAGCCCATTTCAATAGACGCCCCGATGCCTCAGGTTTCTGAAGTACCTGCCTTAAAGGTTGATCGGTCATGACGTGGATTGAATGGGATTGGAAGTACGGCCTAAGCTTTCTGGAGGCCGTGATAAGGCAGAAACCCATCTTTTCCATTAAAGGGTATCGTGATTCAACTCCGAGAAGTCTTTTGCTAATGTAATAGAACAACTTTTGAACACGACCCTCTTCTCGGACTAGCACGGCACTAGCCGCATCTTCCATAACAACTAAGTAAAGAAAAAGAGGCTCTCCTGCCGTTGGTTTAGACAACACCGGCGACTCAGCTAAATGTGCTTTTAGATCGAGGAAGGCTCACTCGCATTCCTCAGTCCATTCAAACTTTTTATTCCCCCGGAGCATGTTATAGAATGGCAAACATTTGTCGGTTGACTTAGAAATAAATCGATTAAGGGCTGCCACTCTTCCTGTTAGACTCTGGATGTCCTTTCATGACCTGGGTGGTGCCATTTTGATTAGCGATCTGATTTTGTCAAGGTTCGCCACTAGTGTTGACTATGAGCCCTAGAAATTTTCCTGATGCCACCTCGAATGTACACTTTTGGGGATTCAGCCTCATACCATACTTCCTCAGGATCTCAAAACATTCCTTCAGATTGGGAACATGGTTATCGGAAGTTTTTGACTTGACCAACATGTCATCAACATACACTTCCATGTTGTTCCCGATCTGATTAGTGAACATTCTGTTGACCAATCTCTGATATGTAGCTCCTACGTTCTTCAGCCCGAAGGGCATGACTTTATAACAATAAACGTTGGTCGGAGTCATGAAGCTAGTATGCTCCTGATCCGCAGGATTCATAGCGAACTGGTTATAACTCGAGTACACATACATGAAGGACATGAGCTCGTGCCCCACAGTGGCATCCACCAATTGGTCAATTCTTGGCAAGGGGAAGCAATCTTTGGGGCATGCTTTATTCAGATCAGAAAAATCGATGCAGGTCCGCCACTTTCCGTTGTGTTTTGGGACCAGAACAGGATTGGCGACCCAGATCGGGTATTTTGCCTCGCGAATAAAGCCACATTTTAAAAGTCGAGCTACTTCCTTTTCAAGGGCCGTAGCTCGGGTCATGCCCAGGCGCCTCTGTTTCTGAGACTTCACAGGCATGCTTTTGTCCAAGTTAAGGGTATGCATGATGACGCTCGGGCTGATTCCTATCATGTCTTCATGAGACCAGGCGAACACATCTAGATTTCTTTGTAGAGATTTCAGCAGCTCCACCTTTATCTCATTACTAAGGTTTTTCCTAAGCCTAACCACCCTCGAAGGGTCTTTAGGATCGATGTTTACCTCTTCGAGCTCTTCGATAGCCTGGAGCTCGGATCTATCTTCGCCTATTCTCGGGTCGATATCATCACTTAGGGTGGTACCTACACCACCGGCTTGCTGAGGTTTTTCTATCCCAGGATCAGTTCTTACTTCCTGGGATTCCTCGCTCTCGCCCTGAATGGCCATCGTCTGCTACCTGGGTTGTGACTTTCCCTTCATGGAAATGCTATAGCATTCCCTGACAGCGAGTTGATCGCCTTGGATTGTACATACCCCCATAGAGGAGGGGAATTTGACTACAAGGTGGCGTACAGAAGTTATGGCTTCGAATGCCATCAACGTAGGCCGACCCAAAATTGAATTGTATGCGGTGGGACAATCGATGACCACAAACTCGAGGAGTTTGGAAACAGTTCGTGGTCCCTCACTGAAGATTATTACAAACTCGATTAATCCTATCGCTACCGACCCTTCGCCAGAAAACCCATACAACATCACGGAGGTGGCCTTCAGCTCGGCTACAGACAACCCCATTTTTTCTAGCGTGGACCGGAACAACAGGTTCACCGAACTCCCATTATCAACTAGTATTCTCCTAACTCTCCGATTGGTGAGCTGGGTAGTTATGACTAGAGGATCGTTATGCGGGAACTGGACATGACTAGCATCCTCTTCGGTAAAACTGATTGGTTGCCTCTCCAATCGCTGCTGTTTAGGTAGATGCTGCTCTGGGATAAACTCAACTCTGTTATGAGACCTCAGTTCATTGATGTATCTCTTCTGGGAACCTCTGCTCGTGCCTGCCAGATGAGGGCCTCCGGAGATGGTGGTTGTCTTTCCCCTATTATGGGAGGAGGGGTATCTTGATTCACCCGGGCCCCGGGCTGGTTTATGGGAGCCTCCGAAGCTTGCTGACTGGTAGGGACTCGATTCCGCGCATACTGAGCCAAAGGTTCAGCTCTGATGAGTGTCTCAATCTTGTCCTTCAAATGCCTACAATCATCTGTGTTGTGACCGATGTCATTATGGAATCGACAGAATTTGGAAGGGTCTCTCTTAGCCTTTTGATTTTTCAAGGACTCTGGCTTTTTCCAGGGAAGGCAAGCAGAATTTGCTAGGAAAATGTGCTCCCTAGTTTTTGTGAGGTTGGTATAAACCGCATAGACTGGTTTGAACTTTTCCACGGTCTTGTTCTTCTTTGGACTGTGCTGGCCGCCCTCGCCATTCCCCTTTCTCTTGCTTCCACCCCATTGGTTATTCTGGGCAACGATCTGAGTCGTATTCACGACGTCCGTTTCCGCTCCAACAGGCTGGTTAAGGATTTGGCTGGTTCCCGCAATCGATGCTCGTGCTTTTTCCAAGTTTATCCATTCCTGGGCCTTGTTCAAGAATTCATCCATAGTGCTGACACCTTTCCTTTGGATTTCCTTCCACAACTCGCCCCCAACAAGGATTCCACTTCTCATAGCCATGAGTCTGGAACTCTCGTCCGCGTCCCTAGCTCGGGCCGAAATGTTTGCGAACCTGCTCAGATAAGCTTTTAAGGGTTCCCCGGGCTGTTGCTTCACGTTTTCCAGGGTATCCGCTTTGACGCGAACCGCTTGAGAGGCTCGAAATGCCCTCTTGAAATCGGCAGAGAAATTCTTCCACGAGCTGATCGACTGTTTCTTACACTGCTTGAACCACTGCCTAGCTGGCCCGATCAGAGTCGAAGGGAATATCAGGCAACTCAGCTCAAGGCCGATATTATGGGCCATCATCAGGGTATTGAACATCCCCAAGTGATCCGACGGATCCCTGTCCCCATCGAATTTGGATAGATGGGGCATCTGGAATCCCGGCGGGTATGCCGTGGCTGTGATGTTGGGGGCAAAAAGCTCGAGCTCGTCCCCTGAGTCATATTCATCTTTGCCCTTTTTTGATAAGAGTCTCTTCATTAGCTTCTCCATCTGAGCTAACCTTTCGAGGGTTTGGTACTTGATCCCTTGATTGTTCGGGGGCTATTCAACAGCTCCCGTTCCATTGTACGCGTTAGGCGGGTTATTGTCCCTCCAAGCTTGAGCTTGGTTTGGTGGGACATTCCCGTTGTCACGTATTTCGGAAGGACCATCCTCTCGATGAGTATGAATTTCATTTCTGGTCGGATCCCCTCTCTATGAGTTGAGGCGATCTCGAAGGTCGGTCCATGGATCAGCTCGAGGACTTTGTGCCGAACTTAGATGATTTCTCAGATCTCCACTAGATCTTCCACTTTGGTGGCTTTCAGTCCAATAACTCCCATTAGAGAAGCTCGGAGCCTGCCATTGAGAGTGAGGATCTGGGACATTTCTGCGCTCTCGTGGGGGGTGAGCAGGAGCAGTGGGAGGAATATTCCTCCTGCTGTTTCCGTATACAACAATGTCTCGAGCAGGATGAGGAGGAGATGGATATCTTATCGACGAAGGAGGATGTATGATTGGTGATGCAATTCTAGTTCCGTCAGGTCAGACTAAACTAGCTCGCAGTCTCTCTTCTCCACCGCCTCCAGCCCTTTGCGTCTAGTGATCCGATCGTGGCGCGGGAGGGCCAGCTGGAGCAGGTTGGCCACACGAGCTCCCCCCAGACCTCCTCCATGAATTGTCGTGAGCTCTTCTAGGTGCATTCGAAGGTGGAGCCGAACTTGGGGTTGAAGTTCTGACCGATTGGCTGACTTGTTGATGGTTCCTGGGAAAATCATCAAACATAGTTTCCTGGTGATGGTGCGACATGGGCACAGAACTCGGGGGTGAGGTTCTAACCGATCGACTGGGCCTGGGCCGACTATCCCGACTGGACTTGTGAGTCCTGCTTTGCCTCTTTCCGATGTTAACGTCACTTGCAAGAGAGGGTAGTCGGGCCAAGACTTCCTCGATTTGCTTATTTTCTTTGGCTAGATGGCTCCTCAACTGCATGTTTTCCATCTCCACCGCCGTCAGGTAACCCGAGTTCGGATTTGGCGGTAGGGGCGCTGAACTTCCGGTATCATCATGGCCCATCGACTGTTTTCCCAATCGTTGCTAAATCTCTGGGTTTTGCTCGTTGGACACAGCGGTATGGTGAGCCTCCTTCCCACCAAGCTGATCTGTTTCATTACCATGCCTTGAACGAGTGACCACCATGATGAATTTTTGTGATAGCACTAATCTAAACCCTCTCAATGAAAGCACCAGACCGTTGACGCAGTTTTTCGCCAACAACGAATTATATGAATAACTAGGATGGATTAGTGCTTAATGATAAACTGTACTAAGAAAATAATGTGGGAAGACATGCAAAGAAGGTGATCACTCCCTTTTACGTGGTTCGAAGGTTAAAATCCCCCTAGTCCACGAGTCTGTGTTATTGCTATATTTCTCTCTATAATTTTACAGCATCTTGCCGCAAAGAAAAACCCACCCTCAACACTACCCAGGGTCTTGGTATTTATAGGAGAATGATCCCTGGGTAGGTGTTGGGGTCATCCCGTGATCCTTTGATCCCTCACATCATATTTGTTACATCAATGATTAATATTTACATTTTATATTATAGTGTGGTCTAATCATTAGGTAAAACGATCATGGGCCGCAAGGTCTAATTTAGGCGTGTGACATCTGATCACACACGTTTATATTGCGTATTTGGGGATTCGAGATAGAACAGACACATGATGTTTGTTCACGCACGTTTACGTTGCATAGTCAACGTTATAAAGATCTTGGGGTACGTCAAACCTCTGGCGTACCACGAGCTAGCATACTACCAGCTCGTGCCTGTGGATGCTGCATTCCACAAGTGGTTCCAGGCAATATGTTGCCACGAACTCATCATCTCCCACTATTTGTCTAGGGAATCATGCTAAACTTCCCCGAACAAAAGGTGGACACGTGGAACTCTAATTATATCCTTTTGCTTGCCAGCTATACCCAAGCTGCCTCAAAAGGTACGTGCTGATTTTCAGGGCGTACAAGTAGCATCATGTCTGCACTTATAGGATTGCTGGCCAAACATGCCTTGTAGAGATTCCCAAATCTCATAGGTTGTTTCAATAGTTTCAAACTTCTTTCTGAGCACATCGCTCATACTAGCAAGCATATAACATTTGGCCTTATTGTTAGATAAGATCCAATTGTCATATTTCTCTCTTGCAGTTTTGGCAGCAGTGAGAGCACGAACCTTAGGACATTCCTCATTAAGAATAAACATGTGGTTTTCACATATCAAAACAATGTTCATGTTTGATTTCCATTTCATGTAATTATCACCAGTCAATTTCTCATTAGCAAGTAAGGCAGTTACAGGGTTTGGATTGGACATATTGCTGAAAATTAAATAAATAAAATATAATGAATTAATGCATATAATAAATATCAGTTTATATTTGGAATAGTAAATATGATGCATGAATGCAACACATAAAATAGCACATAAAAAATTTATTACTTATCCACGACAGACTAATTTGAAAATTAATGGACCGCCTTAGGGTAGGTCAGACTAATCACAAATTAACCTTGAGACAAGGTCTCAACTCCATAAGTGAAAACTTAAAAACTCCTTTTTCTCTTTTGACTTATGAATTACCGTTAGTTTGGTCAAGATGCACTAGTCGCGCTCGAAAGCCTAGATACATCTTCGAAGTGTAACCCATTATTTTTCGATCATGACTTAACTCAAGAGTGTGCCTTAGGGTCAGTCAAATTTGAAATATATCACCAATCTTATTCTCATAAGAGAAGTCAACCTTGAGATAAAATAAACATATTCGGAAGCCTTTCCATAGGGACCGCAAACGGAGGCGACACGAGGCCCTTCCTATGCCTCTCGGTGTTCAACCAATAATGGAAACCATGAGACTTATTGTCATAATTTCCTCTCCCACTCACTATTAAAAAAAATTGTGTTTTTCTCAAAATCAATATTTTTTAATTTGGTTGTAAAACTAATTAAATTAATTTTATCAAATGATATTCTAATAAATACTAATTCAATTATGCAAAATAAATAATCGTGCCCTAGATTTTATTTTGCCCTTTTAATTAGAATACCATTTTATTTAATAAAACAATTTTATTACATAAGAAAATAAACAAATTCAAATTCTTTTTACCATCTTAACTAATTAAGACTAAATTAATTATATGAGTTATCAAATAAAAACATATAATCAATCCTAAGTATGTTTTTAAAAACATGCATGCTTAATATATACTATGTGGGTAATATGTATGACATGTTATTATGCATGATAAATTATTAAACAATTTAATCATGTTCAAATAAATAAATAAATAAATAAAAGCGGTTTGGTGTTTTGGGTATTTCTAGAAAATTACAACACTTGCAAAAAATACACAAAAATAATTAAACTAACTAAGGCCTAATAAAAAGCAACTCCTTTGATCTTGGACCTTCTCTTTTAGGGCCCGTTTGGTTGATGGTAATGGGCTAGAAAGGAAAAGAATGGAATGTTAATGGGCCGGATTCTTTTGTTTGGTTGGAAATAACAAGTTTGGAAAAGAATTCCATTGTAATGCTTATTCCCCCAAACTAACGGAATAACTTTTCCACTTTTGAGTCAGTGGAATTATAATTCCATTCCACTGCTTACCTTTCCTTACCCTAATTACCCTTCTTTTCATTATTCACAGATCGACTTTTCATTATTCACAGATCGACAAAAATGGTTCTCTCTTCCACTCTAGCCGGAGATCTTCCTCACTCATTTTTGAGATTAGGTCTCTGAGGTTAGCTTCAGCAGTTCGTCGCCATCGCCGCTAGCTCTGCCCATTGCGAATCAGGTTGGCTATGCCTTTCTCACTCTAGCTTTTATTTAACAGTTTCTGCAATTTCTGCCATTTTTGTATCAAAATTGGTTTTAGGGCACATTATTCTTCCATGCTTAGTTTCTCTCGCTCTCTTGTTTAAATTATTTGATTTGAGTTGAG